>NC_090935.1:649413794-649716824 GCF_040938575.1 Ambystoma mexicanum
AAATCCTCCTTTCCCCATCCGTCCCTCTCCCACCAACCCCCTCCCACCCACTACCCACCAGAATCAGCTCCTCTGCATAGCATTATCTTAGGGTGGGGTGGAAAGTCCCAGCCCCCAGCAGACCAGATAGCCCGAGAAATTCTGCACCCAAAAATGGAAGAGCATAAAACAGGGACAGCAGCAGACATGAATTGTCTCAGCGCTCTTGAATAATTACATGCAAAACATTAGCTAATAATACAAAACATACATCATTCATGACGTTTCATTTACTGAAACCTACGCGAAGGCGAGATTGGTGCAGGGAATTACCTACATATAGAATACATACTGGTCAATGTTCTCATTGGATATAGACCTCTTGTGGCTCCACCTCTGACCACCCCTAAGAAGTGATAAATTAAGAGATAAATCATGAGAATAATTAATTGGCTCTCAAGACAGCACTATCTGAGAGCAATGAATGGTTGGCACTGGCTTCTCCAACCTTGGATGTTTGACAGGTCATCAGCACATGAGTAGACATGGTGGTAGGGGGAGAGGCACCACAGAGCTGCTTCTTTTAATTAACTGAGATACCAACTCTGATTTCCTAGGCCACAGCCCAGGGCTTCTAACTTTGAACTTAGCCTTAACTGAATTTGAGGCACGTACGTCTCCATATCTAGCGCTAATGAATAGACGGTATCCAGGCATTGTTTCGGAAACATAGTTTCGAATGACAAAAGTTTTTTTTAAACTGCATCGAAAAGATTTTTTTTTACTAAAATGGGTGTTAAGGGGTAAAAAAACCAGGGTTGGGGGGTTTCGACGCATTTTTATTCAAAACTTTGCCATTCGAAACTATGGCATTCGAAACTATCACTAGGAACCGAATAGACATTGTTTGATATTTATGAGTCAAGTGTGAGGAGACCACGTTTTGAATTATACTGCTCAGCTTTTACCATGAATTTAGGTCCTGTTTATTAATATCGGTGCTATTACTTTCTTCGGCCTCTAGAGACTTGGTCGAGTTACTCTTCATGTGATTTTAAGTTTTTAATTAACCGGCACCTGGCATTTGAAGGTTGTTTCTTCTTTAATCTAAGAGACTATGGGCCTCATTAGGAGTTTGGAGGTAGCCATGCCGTTCTTACTGGCATGGCTAATCCCAAACAGGGTTCCCGGGTCTGGGTCACAAAAACATGGAATTACCGGGCCATGCCGACTCTAGCGGGCCCGGTAATTCCCATTCTCGGGACCCGGACCCGGTACATCCCCATTCCCACTTGAGCCCCGATAGGGCTCAATGGGATTGGGGAGAATGCTAACAACGGACCTGTTAATGATGGGTCCGTTGTTAGCATCCTGGTTTGCTCGCGGGTGGGGGTATGCACGTCTGGTCTGGACCAGACGTGCTTTCCACCACCCGCGAGGAAACCCGTAATTTGGTGGCTCGTAATGAACGGTGCCAGTACCTTACCAGCACCGTTCATTCCGCGGCCGCCAGCCTCCTAATGAGGCCCTATGTCTTGCGCTTGGGAACTGTCAACTTTTGTTCTACTTTATGGCTAGTCGACCCTCCCTTTTCTGCAATAACCTTGGACGGGGGCCGCGTAGCCCTTGTCTGATCCATGCAAATCGGTGTTTCAACTAGTTCAGCAAACTGACTTTCTCTGCAGCATTGAGGCATCCTTGAATTCTCCATTCACGCTAATGCCGCTGCGCCATCAATTTTCCCTGAAATGGCCTCTCGTTACTGTTACATTTGGGCGTTGAGCAAGTATTATTTCTTCTTAGACGTCTTGAATTTCAGCGTATACATATGTCTATTGGGTATATGTGTTCTAGTGTCTATTGAATGCAAGAATGTTTTTCATGTCTGACCTAAAGTCTGTGTATCTTCATGGAGAGGGCATATTTGTTTTGTATCTCGGGCATCTACGTGTGTCAGCCTAGCAATAAGGTCACTTGCTTTTGTCATCTTCAGTTACAGAATGTCCATGTCTGCTAAAGCTTGCAGATTCATCTCTCCTTCAATTGTCCCTGGGTAAGGTCGCTAGGGTTGTCCCAGCAAATAACGTCTCCCATGCGTGAGGTTCGGCGGCAGAGAAGGAGCAGGCTCCATGAAGGATGCATGTCTTTCATTCCTACATTATTGAGGCGGGGGAGGGTCCGACGCTATGGATGATGCATTAATCTGCCTCTCGACATTTACACATGTGTGCACATGCACACACACACAATTACACATTCACTCACTCATTTAAACACCCCATTCACCACACACTCACTCACTTACATGCCACCCATTCCCCTCATATTAAACATACATTCCATACACACTCCTTGCACACATGCATACATAATGCGCTAGCATGCGACACCCTTTAACACTGCTAGTTTCAGAAAAAGGCTTCCCTCGCCTCTCTGCATAACAAAAAAGCAGGTGCGCACATCAGCCCCTCCACCTCCGCTGTGAACGAACACATAAGGTTGTGATATGTTTGCTCATATTCATGGGGAGGGGGCTGATGTGTGCATTTGGTTTTTGTAAGGCAGCGCAGCGATGGAAGACTTTCCTGAAACTGGCAGCTTTAAAGTTTTGCTGCGTTTGTGAAAATAACTTGTTTTGCACGAAAACAGTAACACTGTAAAACTGCCGGTTTCAGGAAAGGCTTCTCTCCCTCTCTGGCTGACAAAAAGCTACGTGAGGAAGCCCAGTAAGCACAATACCATTGCACGCCTGATGCCACCTGCTTTTGCAATGAGGTTAGAGTTGATGCTTTTGGGCCACCATGACACCCCTCTGGTACTCTTCTGCTAGTGGCCCGCCAAGCAGTCACTTAGAATGGTCTCATTGTAGAATTGACCAGTCCAAATGGAGCCTTTCCTTTTCCCTCTTAGCCTGGCTCAGAGGAGGAGCCACTTCCTTACTTGTGCCCCCTGCTAGGGCCTCATGCTATGGCTAAACCAGCATCCAAACTTAGAAGGGGAAATGAATGCACGTTGTAAAAAGACATCCTGCAGGACAAACTTCGAGCGAAGCCCTTTGGCTCCTCTAGTCATGCCAATGAACTGAAACAGTATGTGTAAGGGGCACAGGCGCTGGCATAGAATGACCCTGGAACAACGCTCAAGCAGTTACCGAGCAGGAGGCTACATTGTTTGCTAGGATGCCCTTTTTCTCAGGTGCCAAGGACGGCGCCAGGGCCTTTCAACTATTTCATTTAAAATGAACACCGATACAAGGGGGCCAGGGCAGCTGGCTCGCGTTGGCAGTCATATGAGACAACAGCATAAACAGGCTGCCTTTGCAGGCCGCCACCTCCCAGGGCTTTTCGGTATCCAGCACGGTTCTTCTCACCTCATTGCCTGGCATCTCATGTTTACAGTGCACACATGCACACATATAACAGGCTTCCTTTGCTGGCAACTTCAGGCTGTCGCCTCTTTTGGGCTTTTCATTATCCAGCAACTTGTTTCTCGCTTTGTTGCCTTTTTACTACCGTGTCGTTTATAATGGCCCCTTGCTTACAGAGAGAGATTCATTTAGTGTTTTTCAGCACCTCTGCTGGCTGCCTGCCAATTGCCAATCTGCCCTGACCCGACCCCCGCCGCCACCCGCTCCTCGCAAAGCTGCGTTCTTTTGACTCCGTTGTAATTTAAGTACCCTTGTCCCGAGGGGGTGGAGGGGGCAAACAGAGATGTGTTTTTAAGATGTTGCCTCCCGCTATAACCTTGGTCGAAATAACCTTGACTCCTCTCTATCCATGACCAGACAAGTCAGCGCAATCACTTCTGCTTCCGCACACACCATCAAGCTCATAAATGCCATCAAGCCCTACCTCTCCAAACATAATTGCCTCTCTGTAGCTAGAGCAACCATTGGAGCCAAATTGGACTACTGCAATGCACTCCTAGCCGGCACATCTGCCAAAAACATAAACAGACTACAAGTCACGCAGAACAATGCTCTTCGGGCCGCTCTTAGTATCCCAAGAAGAGAGCATATCACACAGGCCAGGCACTCAGCCCAATGGCTCCCGGTCAAAGAACGGATCACTCTCAAAATCCTCACCCTCACTCACAAATGCCTCTCTCTCTCCGCCCCGTCCTATCTATCAGAAACCATCCTCAAACCTTCCTCCTCCCGTCCTACCAGGACGCAATACTCTAACCTAATCTGCATCCCACTCATCAAAAAAGCCAAAGCCGGAGGACTAAGTTTCCCTTACATTGCAGCCAAGACCTGGAACGCCCTCCCTGCAGACATTAGAGCGGAAAACTCTCTTCCCATTTTTCGCAAGAAGTTGAAAACTTCATACCTTGCAAAATAACTAAAACGCTCAGGAATCCATGTAAATATTCTGCATCTCTATTGTATACATGTCCACTGTAATTTTTGTATTATATGTAATTACTGTACCCTATGTAACTAAGATTTTGCCTGTAACAAGCGCCGCGATGCCTCCGGGCTGACGCGCGCTCTACAAATTTGAATAAATAAATAAATTGACAACCGTTGACAAACTCAAGGCCCTCATTAGGACCCTGGCGCTAAGTGTTTAACAGCGCTGTAAAAGACTGCGGCGCCGTTAAACACTTAGCACCTTACTAAGAGGCCCCATTGCGGGACCCGACCTGAACGGCTGGTCTAGACCGGCCGTTAAAGTAGGGACCCGCAAAGGGACCTTGGTGCTAAGTACGGTACCGCAATTTGCGGTACCGTACTTAGCGCCTTCCCCAGTCCCATTGAGCCCTATGGGGCAAAAATGGGAATGGAGAAGGGCCAATGTTCAATGGGGAATTACCACCCCGCCAACCTTGGAATGGGGCGGTATTTCCCCATTGAACATTGGCGGACTCGTTACGATACCGTCACCAACCATGGTGCTAATAGCGCCATGGTTTAGCGCCAGTATCGTAATGAGGGCCGCTTTTGCTAAAACATAAGCACCGTACAGGCATTTGCAACACACTGCCACCACATACCCAGGAAGAAGCATCATTTGCTCTGGTAGTCAGGCCATGTGGCCACCATTTCTATCGCAAAGCAGCCATTGCCATAAGCACTCGCACACTTTCCAGAGTGTTTAATCAAAGCTTCATGTACTCACACCATTTCCCTCCAATGTCGGCGTAGTCACACCATTGACAGGGCTCGTTATGCCCATTTAGCACCACACTGCCAGCATTCATTATGCCCAATTAGGGCTGTGAGGCCAAATACTTTTATGTTCACTTGGCACAGTGCAGCCAAATTTCATTATGTCTAGTAAGTATGGCAAGGCTAGAATTCATTAGGCCTACTTAACATCGTAGTGCTGTATTCTATTATGTCAAGTTTGCAGAGAGATCACTTTCCAGTAGCAGCTGAGCAAGCTGTAAACTACTCGCACCTATCCTGCCAAATTCTTCCCTACTTCCCATCGCCCCGTCCCTTTCACTCCCACCCCTTGTGCGCCCCACTCCCACTGGAACAAAAGGCCACTGGGCCGCCATGGCAATAAAAGAGGAGCCCCCTTCCATTTCCATGACGGCCATCTTGGATGAGTATTTTTTTAATGGGGAGGTCATGGCGAGTGCATGACCTGTTCATTCAAACAAATACCTTGCAATCAGCAATTGAGTTTAAAAACCTGAGATGCTAATAGCAATAAGGACACCCCACCCTTGCGTGCTTCCCATGCCAGTAATGGTATGGCGCACAGTCTTATAAGGGCACTGGGCGGCCATGGCAATGAAAGAGGAGTCCCCCCTTCCATTTCCATGGCAGCCATCTTGGAGGAGTATTTGTTTAAATGAACAGGTCATGGCGAGTGCATGACCTGTTCATTCAAACAAATACCTTGCCATCAGCAATTTAGTTTAAAAACCTGAGATGCTAATAGCAATTGCGGGCTTCCCATGGTGCACAGTCTTATAACCAGGGTATCCGGCCGTTACCGGCCCATGACGCCTGCAGGCGGGTTTATCATTGCTATATTATGCCCATAAGCCAAGAAGTTCCAGACGCCATAATGACAAATAGCGGCATGCTCAGTTAGCACAATAAAACCTAAAAGAATTAAAAAAATTCAAATACTTCTAGCCAAATGTAAAAGGTAAAGTCTGCATCAGGTTTTCCCAAAAGCAACCGTCCAATGGGCTGAGAGCCATGTATATGGCAATGGGTCCCTCACGCTCACTAACAACCACTGGAAGAAAGCTTCAGACTCTGGCAATCTGAGCGACCACAGGGATTCAAATGTTTCTTTTGGTCTGTGCCTTTAAAATAAATGTAGAATAATGCCTAAAACACCCCCCAACTGTACATTGCAAGTCACTGATCAGTCCAGGATATGATGATTGGTTATTTATAACGCGCTTAATACCCAGAGGTTTCAAAGCGCGGACACGGGGATCAACCCGTGCTGTTCTGTGTTTTTTCTAGGCAAGCACGTTGCCCGTGAGCTGTCCTACCGAGCCGGATGATATAGACCAGGGGTCTACAACCTTTGGCTCTCCTGATGTTTTGGACTACAGCTCCCATGAGCCTTATCCATCAAAGCCATTGCTTAAGGGTCCTGTGAGTTGTAGTCCAAAACATCTGGCAAGCCACAGGTTGCAGACCTCTGATATAGACAATGACATGAGACTCCATACCTTACCCTCCACCCATCAAACACATGTTGCCATGTTCTACTGCAGCGTTCCTGGGCTGGAGTCTGGCCTTCCGTGTGGATGTGCTCACAGTCTTCTAATAGAGACCAGCCAGCTGTTGTGCGATCAGAGAATATGCTATCACAGCACAGTTCTGATGTTTCTTCTTGCAGAAAAAGCGCGCCATCGCCGTCCTATTCAAATACCACTTTCTTCCTGCAAAACAATTATTTTCTAAAATCAATTCCTTTATGAGCCTCATCCTTCATTTTCAAAGATGTCATTTTGCATATTTTGTGCTGTCTAAATAAAGGCGCTCATTTCATATTGTGTGGTGGCCGAGTCTAAGACATGCTTCATAATTCATTTCCCATAATCCACTGTTTACTCGCAGGGCAGCGGCCATTACACTTAGAGACAGACAGAATGTTACTGGCAAGTGTAATATGCCACCAGCCGCAGCGCGGTGGCACTCCTTCCTCGAAAGGAGGCAAGGCGGAGGCCCAGCGCAGATGCTGTGTACCAGTATTGTACACAGCGCTCTCTGCAGCAGGCATTCAACCCGCACAAACACACAGGACACCTCTTCCTTTATCGCAATACAGTTGCAGCACAAATGGACCACATTGCATGTTAAAGATACATGAATACTGTTGTCGGTATCTGGTCATTTCATCTAAAACATTACCATCATCGACAAAATTGCATCGATAAAATATGCATTGAATGCATGTTTTTTCAAGGTAAAGGGTTTAGTGTTATTTATAATGGCCCTCATTACGACCCTGGCGGAAATCGAAAAACGATGGCGGAAATGCAATACCGCCATCGAATAGCGCTCGGTGCGATTATGACCCGTCACCGTAAAGTACGATGCCATTAGCGACACCGTAGTGAACGCCAACGCTAACTGCACCAAGTACGCGCACGCGCGCCATGCCAAACCGTAATTACCACCATGGCGCAACGGTACGCGAATTCTGACCCTAGCGGACATGTACCTAACGCCATCAAGCATGGCGGAAAGTACCATTCCGCCATGGTGAGAAGTACGGCATCGCGAATCAACCGTAAACGGCCCTACTGAGTGCCTGTACACCACTCCCTGCCCACATTGCACAACTCCTCGTAGGTGCAATGAAGTCACACAATGCAACCAGTGAAATGTACAAGTCACCCATGCATGCCAACGAACAAATGAATCCAGGGGCTCCAAGTGCCTTGTGAGTGGGCATCCATATCTGCCATGGCACCATTGCCGCACTGATGCAGCACAGGCATGTGAAGGTCCAAGTACAGCAACATGAGCAGAAAAATGAGACAAACAAAAACAGGCCCCCCCATCGACTGACACCAGTGTAAGGCAACATTCAAAGCAGTATCCTGAGTGAGACTGCACCAGCCCTGTACTCCTGCCAGTAAACAAACCAACCATCAGCATAAGCATGTACCACACAAGTTGGCAGAGTGACAGAGCAGCCAGGCTCATCTCAAGAGGGGCCAATGGGAGCTGCAGGGCACAGATGGCACGAATACAGAAGCTATTCCAATGGACATGACCTCAGTCTCCCTCCAAGAAACGCACGCAAACACAGGCACCTGTGACCAGCCATAGTCTGATAATCACATCATTCCACCAATCCACCTGGCTGACCGGCATCTGTCACACAAAAGCTAATCCCCCGCCCCTGAGCATGACATCATTAAAACAGTCATAATGGCAGGCCCCATCCCTGACCTCACTGGGCTTCGTAGGCAAACGCGGCCAGTACAGTACCACGCAACTATACTCAGAAGCCGGAACCCAATGCAGATCTCCTCACAATACACCGCTCCACAAATAGGAATATGCTACATTACTTGCAAAGAATAACGCTACACGGTTAATATCAGAATAGAAATTTAATGCACCACAAAATCACCAAGCCCATACAGCCATTAGGCCATGAACTCCAAAATACATTCCAGTATTGTGGGCTGCATCCGCAATAAATGACCAGCTCCTGCTTGTGTGACGCCCTGTTCCTTCATGGTACACAGGGGCTACATTCACGTTCAAAAAGGCAACATGGAAGCGCCTAGAACCGCAGGGCCGTCCCATTAGGTAGGCACTAGTCCAGCTGAAAGGTCGATATGTTGCTCCTAGCCACTAGTACTGCGTAAGGGCATGTGGCCCATTGGCGATCGTCCCATAAGATCGTAATGGTGCTCCACTGATTAACACGAAGCAGCAGGTGTCGGGAGTAAAAGCCATCTGCAGGAGTGGCATACAGATGGCAGCGGCAAAAGGGGAGGAGATACCTGTCACCCAAATGAAATGAAAAAGAATAGTATGGCCATCAGAACTTCATTTGTATTACTCACTTCAATGATCACACTAAATCTACAGCCATATGCATGCTAGCCCACTCAAAAGGATTATTCCCACCCAAAAATCACTTGCGAATCACAACTATAAAAATCGAGGTGAAAACACCATTACAAACAAGTGTTTGTGTGCATGCGTCTGTTAAGACAGAATCCATTAGATGGGATTAGTAACGTGCATAGACACAAGTGTTTGAAGGCGCGTCGAGACAGGGAGGGTTCAACAAGGGCAGAAAGACGATCGTCCCACTATGGCAGCCCTGCATCACATAGCGCAGGGGAAGGGGATAGATTCCAAAAAGCCCTGTACATGGCAAACTCTCCATCAAATCATCTGTCCATGCATCCATACATCATTCCCTCATCCCGGTATGAAAACGCCTGATTATTTACTCACATAACATGTGAAATTTCCATTGAGTCTGTGCGTAATGCAGTCTGCAAAATCCACTGTGCTCCAGGCCGGAATTCTAGTGTTGTGAAGTAACATGTATTTGGGAACGTCCTGCCTTATCGTCCACTACGCTATTGCGCATCCCATACTATTCATATCAATCATAGCATTCTCGCCATGGCCCCTGTCCCAAGGACATTAAACAATAGAACTTTATATCTGCA
Organism: Ambystoma mexicanum; assembly: GCF_040938575.1. Taxonomy (NCBI): domain Eukaryota; kingdom Metazoa; phylum Chordata; class Amphibia; order Caudata; family Ambystomatidae; genus Ambystoma; species Ambystoma mexicanum. The sequence continues at coordinate 649,423,407 of NC_090935.1, forward strand.
GTCAGACCTGTGGGCGTCTCCTCGCCGCTAGCTGAAAACCGAAAACGCTGTCCTTCGAATTCCTCATTTGCAACATCACGTCGAAAAGGCATCTGTGACCGCTTGAAATCACAAATTCATCCATGTAGTGCGGCAATGTGTGAAAATGCAAACTGGCTTCACTCACAAATGGGACGCCCCGCCCGTCGGTGAACCGCGGTACAGTGCTGCATGAGGGTCCACCGTTAATCGAGTACTAAATTCCACTGACCCTTCACAAGTTTGTTTGCGACTGCAAAGATAGTATGTGAAGCAATGGGACCATAGCAGAATGAACATATGAACCAATATCTCACTGCCATCGGGATGAAATACATGATTGTAATGGCAAGATGCCATGCGTCGAATTGCAGCGTTGTGTGCGGGACGTGCTCGCCCAAAGGGGATTGCAGCTTGCACAGGTGGAATGAATCACCACAGGTGGAGGCAATACAGCTTGAAAACACATAAATTGCACACCCAACCCCCTCCCACAACCACACCCACTCCAAAATGCTACCGGCAGGACTAGCGATGTTGGCCCTGGGGGACCTGATAGCACTGCAAGTACTCCAACTTCAAGAAGAAGACGAACGCCAACTACTACAACAACCGGCCGCACAGAGGAGACGCAGGAGGAGGAGGAGGGCAAGGCAGGGCCAGCAAGGCCCGCCAGCACAGCCACTACCACCACGCAGGCAGCCCGCAATCCCACGCCTCCGAGCACATCCGTTCAACCTCACTGCTGAGCAGATCCACACCCTCTACCGTTTGGACCGGGACACCATAACCGCCATTGTGGACATGACACAGGCTGACCTTGTCTGCATGATAGATAGCCCAACCGCCATCCCACCCCTACTGAAGGTGGTGTCTGTACTCCACTTCCTGGCCACAGGCACCTACCAGCACACAGTCGGACAGTTGCATGGCATTTCACAGCCAGTGTTCTCACGGACACTATTGCAAGTGCTCGATGCCCTCCTGAAGCACGCAGACGACTACATCTCTCTACCACGCTCGGAGCAGGAAATTACGAACACAAAAGTGGGATTCCATGCACTTGGCGGCATACCGGGTTGCATTGGTGACATCGACTGCACCCATGTGGAACTGGTCGTCCCACATGCCATGGAGGCCCAGTACCGCAACCGTAAACAATTTCATTCTCTTAATGTACAAATGGTGTGTGACTCCAACAGGATCTTTACACATTGTTGTGCCCGATTTCCTGGATCAACCCATGATTCTATGGTCTTGAGGAACTCTACAATACCACGCTACATGGAGCGACACGCAGGGAACAGATCCTGGCTACTCGGTGAGTCTCATTTCATGCATGATGATGTGGGGTATGTGATGCGGCAATGACCTGGCAGGAAGGGGGGGGGTGCGTACGTAGCAATGTCATTCCACAAACATCCTTTATTCTCCACATACAGGTGATGCCGGGTATCCGCTGAAGAGATGGCTCCTTACACCACTCCGGAACCCACAGAACCAGCATGAGGAGGATTACAACCATGCCCACTCACGTACCCGTGTAGTCATAGAACAGGCATTCGGCCTACTGAAGACTCGTTTCCGCTGCCTCAGCAGGTCTGGCGGGGCACTCCTGTACCGCCATGAGAAGGTTGCAAAGATGGTCATGGCATGTGTCATGCTACACAACATGTGCGTACGTAGAAATGTGCCCATGCCCCCTGACGCAGAACTGCAAGCACCTGAAGATGGTCATGATGAGGGTGGGGATGTGGCAGCACCTCAAGGAGTCTGCGAGGCACAGGAGGGCCGTGACATTCGTCAGATTCTCATTGATTCATGCTTCTAGCACTCACGCCTGGTGGCTGATACATGGACACGGGACTTGTGGCACTGTGTGTGTCTGGAACATGCACAATATGGACTGTACGCCTATAAAGGCCTCGTACACAAAGATCAATGTCCACACATCTCATTGGATGATCGTGCATTGTTTATAGCATATGTGAAATTATGTTACACACCCCATCGACCCGCCACCCAAGTGAGCCCAACACACCCCCTCCACCCTCCTACCTCCCCCCCGAACACCAGTGTCCGAAGATGCTCATTGTCAGTGGGCAGACGCTATTGCAAGCCCCCTCTCCGGGTATCAGGGGCACCCCTGCCTGTGGAGCGCAGGTTCCTCCCAGATCTACGTTGGGGGCTGCCCTGGACGGAACTTGCAACGGATGATGTCTCTGCCTGCTCACGTCCATGCATGTCCCTAAGGGTTTGTGAGAGCTCAGAGAGCACACGGCGCACAGCGGCAAGTTTAGCACATACGTCTTTGGACGTTGCATGCAGTTCCCAGGCTCTCGGTGCTTCTCTCCATTTGTACTCTCAGGCTCTCGGTGCTTCTCTCCATTTGTACTCTCAGGCTCTCGGTGCTTCTCTCCATTTCTGCCCTAAGTGTCTCAGTTGATGTTTCTATGGCTGCCTTAGTACCCCCACATTCATCAGCATGGTCCTTGAGGAGCGTGGCCAGTTGCTGCTGTTGCACGATCACCTGGTCGAGGGACTGTTGCCTCTGCTGTGCCATGGCCATTTGCGGTGGTGTCACAGAGGGGCTGGTCACCTCATGTAGCCTTGCCACAGGGCTTGTGGGGGATGGCCAGTCGTCGTCTTGTGGGTGCCCCTGCGTGGTATCCTCATGGTGTACGGGATGAAACAAACAGGGGGATTGAGACAGGTCATGGATGGATCTTACTTCGACATCCCCGTCTTCTGTGTCGGAGCATGCTGCCATTAATGCAGTGTCACCTATGGTGCTGCTGCCACCAGAAGCAGTGCCTTCTGTGGCATCCATTGGGGGGACCTGTGGTGGTGCTGTTGTGGGCATGCTGGCTGCTGGGGTGCCTGTTGAAGTTCCCTCCTGTGTGCTGCCACTTGATTTGTGCTGCTGCCGTGTCTTGATGCGTGCAGCTGAGGTGGAGGGTCTTTGGCCGTTGGTCTTGGCCCTCTTTGCAGGTGTGCTGGTAGGGGTGTCCTGGAGCTCGTCGTTTGAATCGGACCCTGTGGTGGAGTAAAGGAGGGCGAGCGTTATTAATGGGTCTGTTGAAATTGGAATGGCAATGTATCACATGCATTGGGGTGGTACCTGAGGGTGATTTGGGTCGGGGCCTTGGAGGTGGTTTCATTTTTGTGTGGAATGAGGATGCAGTTGTTTTGCAGCCTGCAGTTAGGGTGTGCCTGCTGCACGTGTAGAGGGTGTTTTTAGGATTTTTAATTATTTATGTATTTAATGTGAGTTTTAAAGTGCGCTATCAGGCCAATGTATGTGGACGTTCTCCTGGACATGTGTTACTGTTGCACTATGTGGACACATGGTACTTCACATGATTGGACATTGTGGATTTAGCATTGTTTTAGTTGGCCCACCTACCGGATTCTTCGGATGTCTGCACTCCTTTCTCCATCCCTCCGACTCCCTCTATACTCTCCATTCCAATGGTGGAGGCACAGATTTCTTCCCAGGGGGTCAACTTGATGGGTGATTCCGATCCTCCCCCGGTAGCTGTGGCAATGTTGCGGTTGGCGGATAGTATGCTCCGTACGCGTATCCGCAGGTCGTCCCATCGCTTTCTGCATTGCTGTGCGTTGCGGGGTGCGGTCCCCACCGCACTTACCCGCTGTGCCACCAGGGCCCATATGGCCTTCTTGTTCGCAAGTGCCGTCCTGGTCATTTGCGTCGAGAAGACGACGGCAGCATTCCCCTGGAGGGTCTCTGTAAGCACGGTGAGTTTCTCACGGGAGAAGTGGACCTGCCGCTTGCGGTCGCACGCTTTTTTCGCTACTTTTCCCATTTCTATTGCTTTCACTAGGGTGGATGACGGGTTGGGATGTGTCTCAGGGTAGTATTTTTAATGGTTGTGTGGGAATTCTGATTTTATAGGTGTACGGCGTGCTGTTTCCCGTTCCGGGCCCATGTTTTTACTTCCGTTTCCGTATATTTACGGTCACCGTACTTTCCGGTTGCCGCTCATTACGGTGACCGCTAAGATGGGTGGCGGAATTGCACCTAGGGCGCTGTACGACGGCGGTGAGGGGCGTTTTGGGGACATTTCCGCCATCGCGGACTTTGCACTTCCGCCATGGCGTAGTGCTCATGCCCGATGGGTCGGAATTAGCCGCACTTTGCTCCGTCGTGCAATGGCGGAAACGCTATTTACGCTATGGCGGTCAGGTCAGTCACTTTCCGCCAGGGTCGTAATGAGGGCCAATGGGTTTTAAAGGGTAAAAAAGAGGGGACCCCCATTTTTTTTACAAAAAGGAAAAAACATGCATTCAATGGTAATTTTCCGATGCATTTTTTAGATGAATGGTCATTCGATGGTAAAAATTCGATGGAATGACCATAAACCCTGTTGTCTTTTACTACAGACATGATGAGTTTCACTGGAATATGACATAAAAACACGGTAAAGCACGCTCCCTTCCTCCTGGGGTGAGACAGAATGACGAAGGTGCAAAGGAACCCATGGTCACGAGTGGTGTAACGTGATTGAAAGGCGTAAAAGCCTTGAGAAAGCGTTTCATGCCTTTCAATCACGCCAAACCACATTTTCATTCATTGAGGGGCAGAATGCAACTTGCGTTTCCACCGCTCTTTTCCCCTCAGCCATACAAATACTCCGCCATGGATTTTCATGGCGGTGCAAATGCTGGAGATCCCAATGATTTATGCCTGCTTTATGTACCAGCATAAGGCAGACCGACCCCATCGGGATCCATTGTACATGCTGCCTGTCATGTTCTCGTGGCAGGGAGCATCTACAATTACAATTAACGCTGCATGCTGGGGAGGGTTTAATTTCAGTTGGGAACACATGCCATGCGCGCATTGGCAAGCAGTGCTCACAATGAAAAGTAAACGCTACCTGGCATGGTAGCATGCCAGGCAGACTTTACTCACATTGCACAGGGGGGTGCAAAAGTGCAGGGCATAAGGCGGTAAACGCCGCCTTTTGCCCTGCACTTTTGCCCCCTGCCGTGCAAATGATGAAAGTTTGGCAGCGCCGAGCCGTTTACATTGCAGTGCAAACGTAATGGCTTCCCACCACCAAATGACACTGTTTTAGAACATGAGCTCCAAAGAAGGCAGCAGCCGTAACTCCAGCAACCCTCCCAGCGCCAGAGCAGTGATCAGCCCTGAAACCACCTGCAGAAACTCCAGAGTGACGCGGTTCACTACATGTTTTAGCCACTGGTCAGCCATTACAGTTCAAAGCGGAATACTTGCCAGCGTGCCCTATATCATTCGGGGGATGGTCATCTGATCTTTTTTGTTCGTTGCATTCTGGATCTTGTAGTCGTGGATTTATGATGGAAAAATTCAAGTCCCAGAATGCAAACAAAAACAGCGCTGGAAAAGCATATTCCGAATTACTTGCGGCATGCATGATGCTGTGCGAGAACCAGTTCTGATCGCCTTTGTTCCCTCACTGGACTCAACTTGGGCCATCATTTTCCCTGCATTTGGCTTGAAATGCATGTATTTTTGAAAAACAATGCAAAAATGCATGATCAGAGATGCAAAAATGCGTCCTGTGCTTGAAATTTGCCAAACACATTGTTATTTCAGGTTTAATCTGGGAATGATCCATTTAGACAGCTGCCGTGGATTCTTGAATATAGTGTTTTACATAGTCTCCTACTGAGAAAATAACCAATACATGTATACAACAGAGCCACAGAGAGACAACATTCACAGCACTTAATGGAGCTCTTGAGAAATTGGCCCCATATTACACATTTTCAGCAAACCCAACACTTTTCCTACGAGAACATTTGGGAATAACTAGGTTAAGACACAAAAGAGGTCCAGGGTGCCAGGACATCTCCAAAGTTCCCTACAGGCCAGTCCAGTCCACTCCTCGTGCTCTGTGAAGCATTCTTTGTAAATTCCAGCAGTGCACTCACTCAAGCCATACGTTTGTCTGAAACGAACGGACTGTTTTTTTTTTTTTGCAATTTGAGAAAGATTTCATGTTTCAGTGGTTAGCAAACAATGGTAGGGCCGCGGAATGTGTGTTGGCTGAGCAGTGAAACTCACAGGCAAACCTCTGTTGTCATAAAAAAGGAAAGAACCTTGGAAACAGTCACCATGCATTCACAGTGGTATCTGCCGAGACTGAAACAGAGCTTAACTCAACAGCATCTTTCTTAATGTAGTAGTGTACAGTCATGTAAACGAGCTAGGTTTTTTTGTTGTCAGCTGTCACAAAAATAGGAAAGGACGACGAAAGGCCAGACACAGAACGCCCTCTTTGAACTTTCTGTGGAACCTTCTTCAGGCTTTCAATGATATTAGACTCGGGGAGGACAGGATAATGCAACCAAAAGCTATTCCCAGGTTCCCCCACTCATTCGTCTTTATTCTGCAGGCTGTCATAATATAGACATGTCTCTGGAATGCTAATGAAGATTAAAACAAAACGCATTTTAATCCCTTATCAAGCCAGGATCCTCGGTTCTCCTAGGTTTACCGCTGCCTCAGATTTCCCAGATTCTGGTCCTCTGTCCCGCCGGCCCTATCAGTTCTCCTACTTGACGCCCCGCTGCATGCTTGTATCTACTGTATCTCTGGACCTTCCCTTACTAACGTCCTTTCCTCCTGGAGTAACAACTTTACCTGCAGCTCCTTGATGCATCGCCACATGCTTGTTCCACCATGCTACCATGGGTTACCACTTTGTGATTTAACGTTCCACTCTAACCCCATTATCCTCTAGACTTCCTCAATGTGTGATTTTGCCTTAGAAGGCCTCTCCTCAGCTCTTACCCTCTTGCTTTCAACGTTTGAGGTTCCTCTTCTCCTCCTTTGCTTCTCGCCAACCCTTGAAGACTCTCTTCTCTTCCTCTCCTTGTTGCTAAGACTGTTTCTCTCTTTACTTCTGTGCCTTTTATTTTCTTCTCTTGCCGTCCTCCCCATCCTCCGTACCTTTCGTCCAACACCTTCCATCCTCCTCTCTTTCCTGTTTGACAACCTACCTTTCAATCTTTCATCACCTACTCTCCTCCTCGCACTGCTTCTCTAGCTCCGCCTCATTCTCTTCATCTCCTCCTCTTTCTTCCAACCCTTCATATCCTCACGTCTCTGCTCATCTTAATCCAAGTATCTCTTCCATCCACCTCCAAAGCTCTGCTGTAGTTCTGCGCGTTGAGATTGAGGAATGATGTAGTCTTGCCGCGGACAGCAGGCGGGTCAAAGCTACAGCATCCAATGCAGAATGAATAAATGTCATACAGGAAGGAAGCAGCAAGGCAAAACACTGCATCCACACACGAATGCACAAACCTCATCCGCACAAATGTACAAATCTCACCTACAGTCACATTGTGGCCACCAAGTTGGCTTTGCCACCTTTCTCCCCAAAACTAAAAAGCAACAAGACTGCCAGCAACTACCACTACTAAAGTCTGTGATGCTTCAGCGTGGGATGTATTATATTTAAACTGTGCAAGAACAGGAATGGCGTCAGAGACTTTTGATCATTTCAGTTGAGAGGGGCCTTGAGTCTCAGTGGGGCTCCCAACAACTGCCCAAATGTTGGCAGTCATCAGTATTGCAACACAGCATTATATTTCTTTCTATATTACTTTAGTTCTGGGGGCTTTAAATCGGTGTGTTACAGTGCTCACATTACAAGCTGTGTTTGCTGGAGCCCTTCCGGCTGTCACTTCCCTCGGGGTGTACAGAAGTGTTATCACCTCATTGCCTTTTAGCACTGGTTCCTCCACATCAGCCATCTGCTGACAAAGAAGGATGCATTGCTTTTTGGTGGGCATGTAGTGTTTCAACTCCCAGCTGGCTGTCAGTCTCGCCATAATCGGCGGCTATTAACCCTCGGCTGTATTTGACTGTCTCCATTATAACATATGGGCTTCATGGGTGAAGCAGAATGTTTTCCGTTAGAAGCAGGGGGGCCACCAACCAGCATGTTGAAATAGGCCCCCACTCATCTTCAGCCAGGCCTTGTTGGGGTGGTGAGGAAAGGTCCCCATGATTACGAGGGGTTCATGTTGCACGTGCTGTATTAATAACTGGTGGTGACGTCAAACTGGGTGTGAGGTTGCAATTTCATATGAATCGGAGTTCAGTTAATTATGGATGCGAAATGTGACTTTAGTGTTACTGCTGTCTAGAATTGATACATATTAGCCTGCACATGTGTAAAAAGATAACATGTCAAACCCACCAAATGTAAAAACACACATTCCCCTTAAATAGAAATACATGGGGAGTTCATTAATCTCAATATAGTGGGCTTTTCACAAATGAATCAAAAACACAGTTGTGGGGGGCTGTTTTGCAAAGTGAACTTTGAAACTGGTTCTGTAGAGGTTTTAGAAGCCAGTAGATGGGTGAATAAGTTACTTCAAAACCTTCACGGTCATTGCAGCTGCAGGAACTAGCCATGAGTGTTATGGTCTGATAAGTATCATAGTTAGTAGATGTAATCTCTTGGTGCCTAAGAGCGTGACAGAAGGGGTTTCTGATTGATTTTGGTCATCTGTAAAGCACGGGGTAAGGTAATGCCAAGGCTACCCAGAAGTTTCAATTGTGCGATAAAATGGCAGTTTTGTACAAATGGAAAGTTTCAATGGAACAGTGATCTGGAGAATGAGATAATATCGCGTTTACCTAACCTTCCTCATATTGCTTGAAATATTTACGCAAACCATGTGCAAATTAAAAGTTAAGGCTAAAGAGCTAAGGCCAGTTATTGCTAGAAATGAATTATATTTCAATACCAATGCTTACTATGGACGATTCTTAAGAATAGGTGTGTTCTACATATGATCTGAAGATGAAAATTAAGATAAAACTGGCCAATGACAACATAGGCATTGGGAAAAGATGGTGTTTCTTTGAAGAGATTTCTGTCCAATCATATGTAGGGGGTGGGTTGTAATAAAGTATCTGGGAGTGTCCTAACTGTTGCAAACATGCATATAAGATGTGAACTGATGTGGATTGCTGAGACTTGGGTTAGTTTGGTTCTACAACACCTTCTAACTGCTCCCTGGATAATTGTACAATAAATCTTGCTTCATGTATTTTTTTATTTTAAAAAAAATATATATTTTTATTTGTTATGGTTTCATAACAAGAAATAAACAACAAATACAAAAAAGCATCATTGGCGAATGGTTAAGCATATCAAGAAAACAACCCAAAACCCCACCCCGCCCTCTCCCTCCCCCTTCCCCCGAAGACCACGGTTAGTTCACTGTTCCTCTCTAGTTCGTGCCCGTATCCGGGCAACTCCCTCTGCTCCGCTCCGTATCATCCGCATCAGGGTGGAGCAAGGGCACCGTCAGGGCCACCCAGCGGTGTAGTTCCTCGCTGGAATCCAGTCTTTGCACATGAATAGTCGTTTCCCATGCCGCGGTTTCAGCTATGATCCACTTCGTGAGGTCACCCCACCATAGGGGCATATGTGGACCTCTGGGGCTTTTCCACCCCATGGCAATACGTCTTTTGGCTGTGATGTAAATAAGGTCGGTGAGCTTGGATAGGGGTTTGTTCTTCCTGTTTCGCCTGTATTTGCTAAGAATGCAGGCCGTAGGCTTGTCCACCTCAACTACGATGTCTGCGCCAGCCACTCTGTCCTTCACTTGTGACCAGAACTCCCTGATTACTGGGCAGCCCCAGAACATATGAGTCATTCCCGCCCTGGGTTCATTGCATTTGGGGCATGACTGGGTTCCAGCTCCCGTGAATCTCGATATGGCTTCCGGTGTGAGGTACGCTCTATTGGTGATATACAGTTGAATGAGTTGTAAGCGGGCGTTCCTGGAGACCTTCTTATGATAGTGGGTTATGTCACCCCAATCTTTGTCTTCAAAAACGAGGCCCAGTTCAGTTTCCCACCTACTCCTACATTTGAGGCCTCCCCTGGTCACACCCCATAACAGGGCATCGTAGATTCGTGAGGTTTCGTGGCCCCCCTCAGCGGAGTTCAATATCATTTCAATGCATTTGTTCTCCTCAGTCAGGTCAGCTGCGACTGGCCATCTACTGCACAAGGCCTGTACAACCACCCTGTGCAACAGGAACTGTCCAGCCGGGAGGCCCGTGGTCTCACAGAGTTCGGAAAAAGTTAGTATTTCCTGATCTTGGATCAAGTCCCCCAGTGTGGCCACCCCAAGGGGCTACCATTGTGTACGTGTTTCGACATGCCCCCAAGAGTGAGTGACCATGAGTGCAGCAATAGGGATCTGTGGGGAAAATGGGTCATCCGACCCGACCAGTTTGCAGGCCTTTTTCCAAAGCCAGATCCCGAGCTTGGCGAAGTAAGGGAAGTGACTCGTAGCACCCTCCACGGCCCACAGTATGTCTATGAGTAACAACCGGCGGAGGGCCAGCTGAAGGCGACGGGTGTCTGTCGTGCTTTCGTCTGCCATCCACTGCGTGACATGTCTCAGCTGGCTGGCGAGGAAGTACAGCTCGAAGTTGGGGATCTTAAGTCCACCCCTCTCGTACGGTCTTTGGAGAGTCTCCAATGCCACCCTGTGCCTGCCTCCCTGCCAAAGGAAGCCCCTACAGAGTTTGTTGAGATCTTTGAAAAAAGAGGGGGGGATGTTGAAGGGGACGTTAGTGAAGTTATGTAATAGGCGGGGAAGGGCGACCATTTTGAGGAGTCCCGCCCTCCCGGCCATCGAAAGCGGGAGCCGGCCCCAGAACTCCATAGATTTCGTGAGAGAGTCTTTGGCCCTTACGGTATTAAGGATGTGTTCGGTGGCTGGGTTGCGGTGTATAGTTATCCCCAAGTATTTGAAGGAAGTAGTCTGCCATTCGAGGTCCAGAGGGGGGAGGGACCTGTATTCGTCGGTGTAGAGAGCTGCGAGGGGATAAAGGCAAGACTTGCTCCTATTGATCTGGATACAGGTGAGCTTGTGGAAACAGTCCACGGTTTCCAAGATGTAGGGAAGGATGTGTTCAGGGTCCAGTAGGTACAGTAGGGTGTCGTCAGCGTACATAGAGATGAGGTGGGTCACCCCGTCTATCTTAATGCCACCCTCTCCATATTCCTGTCTCAGGTAGGCCACCACTGGTTCAGCGGCGAGGATGTAGAACATGGGGGACAGAGGGCACCCCTGGCAGGTGCCTCTGTGTAGAGACCAATTAGCGGAATAGGTTTTGTTGGTACGTACCCTCGCAGTGGGGCTGGCGTAAACCAGCCGGGTCCACTTAAGGAACACAGGGCCTATCCCCATTCTGGCCATAGTGGCATACAGCCAGTCCCACCTCATCGAATCAAAGGCTTTGGTGGCGTCAAGTGATGCCAATGCAAGTTTCTGTGGCCTTCCCTCAGTGCTATAGATAACATGATGCAGCCTGCGCAGGTTCTCAGTGATGGAGCGCCCTGTTACGTATCCCGTTTGGTCCTGATGGATCAGCAGAGGGATAACTCTGCGCAGTCTATTCGCCAGCAGGGCGGTGAGGATCTTACAGTCAACATTAAGCATAGAGAGGGGCCTGTAAGAACCACAATCTGCCCCGTCCCTCCCCGTTTTAAGCAAGGGTATAATAACGGCCTCATTCATGGAGTCCGGGAGGATGCCACGCTCAAAGGCCTCATTCAAGACCTGGGCCAATATTGGGGCAAGAGTTTCCTCATAGGTCTTGTAGAATTTCCCCGGGAGCCCATCCGAACCCGGGGTCTTCCCAGCTGGTAGCGATCTGATTACCACCTTGACCTCATCGGGGGTGACAGGCTCATCAAGGGTCTCAGCCAATTGCAAGTCTAGTTTAGGTAGGTCGATGGCGTCAAGGGCGTCCTCGATCCTGGTATCAGAGGGGGGCAGGGCTTCGGAGTACAGGTTACGATAGAAGTCCGTAAAGACCGAAATTATTTCTTGTTGGGTATGTACGGCTGTGCCGTCGGGGGTGAGTATATGGGAGGTGGGTGGCCTGGGGGTCTCCCTTTTATACCTCATGACCACCTTATATGCTTCCCAAGTTGTGCTCAAGTGTCTAACGCTATGCAGATTATTTTGCCAATATTCTTCAGTGCTATCTTTAATGCGTTCCTTGAATGCAGAGTCAAGAAGGGCCTCGAACCTCAGCTTCCATGTGGGTATGGGGGGTATGGGTGGAAACACCTCCCAGGTTACCAGAAGGGGAGAGTGATCCGACAGCACCCTAGGCAGGTAGCGCGCATCAACAAATATGGACTGTTGCGTTAGGCTGAGAAAGATGTAATCCTGGTGTGCACGGCGTGGGGTGGGGAGTAGAAGGAGTACTCCCGCTGCTCAGGACCCTCCATAGATCATTGAGTTGCAACTGTTGGATTAGTTTGGAAAGTATTTTGGCTGGGGGGGAGGGTCGGTCATGTTTATTATCAGATCTGTCAAGTAGAGGATCAAGGGTGCAGTTGTGGTCACCCCCCCCATATCATAATTCTGTCCGCATATGGGCTGAGTCGCGCATGAAGGGAATGGAAGAAGGCAGTCGCGTCATGGTTGGGTGCGTAAGTACTGATCAAGCAAACCTCTTTGCCCTCTATGGAGCCGCACACCACCACCATCCTACCCTTGTTGTCTGTTTTAGTGCTAGTGAGTTGGAAAGGAACAGTGGGGGCAATCCAAATCAGAACCCCCCTGGCGTAGGAGGAGTAAGTTGAACCTATTAGGGTACCCCGCCAAGTTTTTGCCAGGGCTTCCAGTTTCTTGGGTATTAAGTGAGTTTCCTGCAGCATGGCGATTCCGACCCTGCATCTTTTCAGGTAAGTATGGACCCGTCGTTGTTTAACAAAGCTGTTCAGGCCCCTGACGTTCCAGGTAACGACCCTTATTGTGTCAGCCATAGGGGTGGTGTGGTTTATTCTGTGTAGCGGGTGGAGCTTGGGATCTAGGAGGTGCTGCGTTGTATGTGAATTGTTCCCGTGGTCTCGATGTGTCCCAGTGCATGTCCCGAACTCGTGCAAAAACGTGTACAAAAACTCCTGTATTCCCACCCTTCCTACTTAACTGTGAAAAAAACTCCAAACATAGAACTGGCCCAGCGAGGTTGCCCTCGTTATGACTTTCCCGTTTCTGCTCCGTTGGACTGTGCATCGGTCTCCAGGTGCCCTACGGGTGGGTATATGTACCCAAAAAAGAGGGAACAAAATCAGGGGGTGGAGTGAACAAGGACTCTGGGTCTCCGCGGGGAGGATCCATTCAGCTGTGTAACGGTTCAAGCAAATATAGTTCTCCCCTGAATGACAGGAGGATCATTATCTCGGTCTCCGTTTCCTTTCCTCAATATCAGGGATCTGTAATCCGTCCATCCAGTCCCTGGGCCGGGGTGTCGAATAAGTGCGCCTTGCTGTTATGCAGTACTTTAAGTCTGGAAGGATACAGGAGCATATAACGCAGCCCGACGGCTTTCAATCTGGATTTAGTGTGTATGAACTGCGCTCTGTTCATTTGAACCTGAAAGGTATAATCAGGGTATATGGCGATTTTTGCAGAGTCCCGTTGGATTTGGCCGCCAGCTCGGGAAAAGGCCAGAATGACCTCACAGTCCCTGTAGTTGAGAACTCTCGCTATCACCGGCCTGGGTGGGGCCCCTGGCGGTGGTTTCTTGGCCAGGGATCTGTGGGCCCACTCGATGGTAAAGCCCTGGGAGAGTTTGCCTGCTCCTACCTCTTGTAGCAGGAGGTTCTCTATGAAGTTAGTGGGGTCGGAGCCTTCGGAACCCTCTGGCAAACCGAGAAGGCGTATATTGTTCCGGCGAGCCCTTCCTTCTGCCTCCTCGGCTCTGTCCTCCAAGTTTTTGACCCTTTGCTGAAGCTCGTCGACGTCTCGAAGAAGGTGAGTTTTGGATTCAGTGTTTTCCCGGACTTGTGTTTCAAGCCAGCCAGGGAGCGGACATCTTGGCGCAGGAGGCCCAGGTCTGTGGCATCGGCATCTATTTTGTTTTCCATTGTTGCTTGGAAAAGCTTGATGGCTTCGAGTATCTGGGTGTTGCTAGGCTCTAAAGCCGCGGGTGCCGTGGTGTTAGATTGAACGTCCGGGGCCGCTTTGTTTGTGCCCTCAGGATTCGGGGATTCACAGGCAGCGAAGGTGTCCATCGTGGTCTGGCGTTGCTGCTTGGGCCTGCTGTTCCTGCTGGACATGTCGTCAACACAGGGCCTTCCTGCACCGAAAATACCAGGGGCGCACTCGAGAGGCCGCTAGGTCTCGTTCCCGTCGCAGAGCGATGTTAAGAGGCAGCGGGGTAGCAGGCCGATTTCGGGAAACAAAAAGAAATCTCGGATCAGGCGGGCGCGGTCGGCCCCCTCCGCCGTCGGCTGTGAAGTGATGGGGCCCTAGGATTGGGCCTCGCGGTCCGCCAGAGAGTCAGTCTGCAGGTGGGGGTCAGGTCTTTTCGCCCACACCTCGTGGTGGGGGTCACAACGCCTCGAGGAGGACAGCCCAAGTTCAGGCGCGGGGGGGTAGAATAGGCCCCCCTCACCCTGCCTCCGATGTAGGTGTCCGGGGTAGTCCTCCGCCGCCCCCGCTTACTTCTGCGGTACCGGTCGGCCACCACTCACGCCAGGGGCCCCCTCGACTGTCCAGGGTACACCCAAGCCCGGTCGCGTGCCGTGGGCAAGGCGCGGTCCGATCAGGGCGTCCGGATCGGTCCTCTCGATCGATGAGTGTAGCTGTTCGGTCCCCTCCTCCGGGTCCAGCGCAAGTCGGCAACTCAGGATCCTCTCCTCCCGCTGGCGGGCAGTTTTGCCAGCGATGTTAGTGCGCTCTGGCCTTTCAAGGGATCAGGGCGCGGGAGCCGCCATTTTGAATCCACTCGGGGACCCTCTTTGCTCGCCGGATAAAGGTGTTAGCCGTCACTGCTTCGCTTGGAAGACGGTGCAAAAGTTGCCGAGGTGGTTCTGCGGTGGATGGTGCAACTTGTAGGGTTCCAGAGCACTTTAAAGTCACTTAAAGACAGCTTATCATGGCACATCAGCGCAGAGCTCTCAGGAGACACGTCCGCTCTACATGGCGGTTAGCCACGCCCCCCATGTATAACGTGTGCACTCATTCCTGAGGTGGTGGACTGGGTTTGGTCTGAGGTATTTACGGGTCTGCCCCACAGCCTATGTAAGAATGACAGTTAAGACAAGTAATGCCTTCATCCCTCCCTCATCCTACCTGGTTAGCCCCTCCCCTCATAGAGGAAACCAATTTAAATTTGATGCTTGGACTGTCACATTCAGATGAAATCCCCATTAGAGCGTTGTGGCCTGCACAGGGCCTTTTTTTTTAAATGGGCCCATGGTGTCAATTAGTTCATTAGCTTGAGATACATAAATAACTTGCACCATTTCATGTCCTAAATATACACTTTTAAAATACATTTGCTGGCTTTGGGGCACAGACAACATACATTTGAGCCAATTCATGATTTTATGCAATGATGTCCGTAATGTACATAGCACTAAAGTAAGACCAAGGAAAGCTGCTTCTGCAATTACTTTACACATAAAATATCTCATCACGTTTTTTCTCTTAAAATTATTTCCTACCTGTGTTTTTTTATATTATGTTTTATCATGACTTTTTTTTACTATTACGTAAGCTGATACCCCAATGAGTACAGCCGTGCAGGGACTAAGAAAAACCAGTCAACAAAAGATCAATGCTCTTCAGATCTGAGGATGGCACAATTGTATGAAGTGCGAATTCTTGCTGACTTGGATCTGCTTCAAGGTGCAGCAAGTTCCCTTTTAACAGCTGGCCCTCTGTTAGATTGTGTTTAGTGACTTTTTCGTGTTGCACTTTTATTAAGGAGCATTTTAAATAGTGCATGCATTAAAGCAAAAACATATACACTAACAGAGAGAGACACACACGCCCTCTCTCTATAAAAACAGAAATGAAAATGTGAGGAAGTAAACTAAATGAATACAGTTGATCAGGCTCTACCTATGATGGTTTCATTATACATTGCATTCTTCAGCATTTGTTGGATGTCTTAAGATATATTCTGAATGTGTTATTTTATCTGTTCTAATATCATTATTATTAATGTATTTTGGCTTTCATTGATGTTAGCTATTGTGATGTTGTGATGTTATAATGACAATGTATGTATTGTTTTTGAAATATGAAGACAATGGTTGCAAAAAAAATGAATAGTCATGGAAGTGATCATGTGGTTTTAGAACACTGAGCACTCCACCCCCTTTAATCTCTTCATAGTCCCCTTTTCTCTGCATAGTCATTGAACTAGCCCTGTGATTCTAGAGCACTGAGCACTTTTCCTCCTTTATTCTCTGAATAGTCTCGGAACTCATCCTATGGTTCTAGAGCATTAAGCACTTCGCCTCCTTTATTGTCTGAATAGTAATGGAACTGGCCCTGTAATTCCAGAACACTGGACACCTCACCTGCTTTATTATCTGAATAGTCATGGAACTGGCACTGCGGTTCTAGAACACTGGGCACGTCAACTTCTTAACTTCTCCTCCTATAGGAATATCTCTACAGTTTGCATTCAAATTCCATTATTTATTTTCAGAAACCGCACCTCTGTCTGTCTTCGACCATTTCAGAAAAATTACTCTTACCGCCTCGCCATGACGCAACCGTGGTCCGTGGGTCCACTATGTTGTGACCTTAGTTATTGTTAGGATTTCTATGCTGGAGGGGCAAGTAGTGTTTTGTTGTGTATGAGAATATCCTCTTCCATAGAAGAGGCTGCAGAAGTCATGCACAACTGTTGTTTTAACAATAACATCTTTTTATAGTGTTTTTTACCAGATTAATTCCACTTCTAAGAATATGTGTAATAGTTGCCCAATTTATTAGTAGACAATGATTGGCCCTCATTCCGAGTTGGGCGCAAAGGGATTACCGGCACCGGTAAGGAGAGCGGTGCCGGTAATCCCTTTACACCCTATTCCGAGGTCCCTTAGCGGGTCCCTCCTTGAACGCCTGGTCTGACCAGGCGTTGTGGACGGGACCCGTTAAGGGACTTGGGAGCCAATAACGGTACCGCAATTTGCGGTTCCGTTATTAGCTCCGTCCCCATTCCCATTGAGCCCTATGGGGGCTGAAATGGGAATGGGGAATGGTTTTGTCAATGGGGAGTTACCGGTCCCTCAAAGCTCGGAATGGACCGGTAAGTCCCCATTGCACCAAGCCGGAGGCGCTACCAGTATGGGAGGCAGCCATGGAGCTAATTGCTCCATGGCTACCACCATACTCGGAATGAGGCCCAATGTATCTACCCCGGGAGGATGAAGCGCTGAGTGAGGTGTTCCGGGATTCAAACTTGAGAACTGCTTGTTGGCCCTTTTTCAGGCAACCACTCAACTCGCTGAGCTATATTCTCTGCAGGTTGTTATGTTAGTGAAGACAAATCAAAGGCTCAGAAGAGGTAGAGAATAAACAAAGGCTTCTGTGCACAGTTTTGGTACGCTATTCACATTTCTTTCATACTAAACTGAGGGAAAGGTTATCCACAGTAACCTTGGCTGTCCTTTGTATATTGTGGCAAAGCTCAAAGCGTAACCTTGTACGTGATGGTAAAAAATATGTTACTATGTAATCAAAACCGGGTCGAAAAATAAACTGGTACAATGAAGAAGTAAAAATGAAGTGGTAGAAAGGTATATATTAGCGGTAATGGAATCACACACGCTACAGATTTTGATACCTTTTATAGGACTAACTGAAACATCTATGCAGAGATGGAACAAAACATTAGCTTTCTAAGTCCCACACATGTTGCAAAGTGAAATGATTTGTAAGGGAACGCCACAGCACAGATTATTCTCAAAATGAAAAAAAAAAATTAGTTCCTTGGCTGGAGGAACAGAATGAAAGGAACGTGGGCCTGGTATAGAATTGCTTTGTTATCTAAAAGGACCGAAAGACTCCTGGAAGTAGGCAACAAAAGGGGTTGAAAACAGTACACATTCCGAGAGGTGCATTTAACAGAAAAAAGGAAAACAAAACAGATTCTTTTCACATGTAGACATTGTGCAAGCAGTGTTAAGGAGGGCCCGCTAGTTTCCTAAAATTAGTGAGATTATTTTAAAAGACGTATTGCAATGAGTGGTTTGAAAACACATAGGGCTTGATTCACGGAACGTTTTCCTATGGGATCGCGCCATCATAAAACGCTCCTGTGAATCAGGCCTATAATTTGCAAATGGGGTCATTTTGTATTTTAATCACAGAGTCTAAAAATGTGTTTTGCCGCCTCGAAGTAGCCTCTGGGTGTTTTAGTGATTCCAATGTAGCAGCTAATGCTTCCTGGTATAGAGTTTGGCACTGCAAAAATGTACTCTAAGGTTTTACTGATGCAGTCTCCAATGTTACCTCACTATGCTTGAAGCTTCACAGTGGTTTCCTGGCTTGCATACAGTGTGGCAACTGAAAAAAAAAGTTACCCACTTTTGGACGGTGCAGTGTCCGCTGTTATCTCAGCTTATCTCATGCTCGATAATGGGTGCCAGATATATGAGTTTGACGCCCAGGATTTCCATTGTGGGTGTCCTCTGCCCCTCACGCATTAGGGATCATGAATAATGGTGTCTGGGAGCTGTTGGTGAGAAATGGTGCTTAAGGGGAGTCTTTTGACTTTGTTGATGTGATTACACTGTTGGGCCTGGACTCAAAGTTGGCCATAGTGTGTCATAAATCCAATATCGATGTTAAGACTGCTGTCTTCCAGGTTAAGCATCTTCAGGTACTTGAGCTCCCACGTCCTTCTGTGTCTGGTATTTGAGAGACCACCTTTTAAAATCATCACAGATAGATCCTGCAATGAATTCCCATCCTTTGTGAAGTGTAAACCCACTGGTTTGAGATGGTGTAAGTTCATCCTTTCACACAGCTCTTTGCAGATCTCTCCCACATAATGTCCTCAAAGGCATTGGATTAAGGTACAACATTGGAGGCTCTGCAGTTATATGTCCCTTGTATCTGTATTGTTCGGTTCTGCAGGGTTGTTATGACAGATCTGATGCAGATGTGTTGACATGTTTTGCATCACCTGATGTTGCAATATTATCATTTGTAATGGTGGAACTATTCCCCTTCAATGTTTTCCAATCCCCCAAACACCCACACACCTCTCTCACCAGCACCCCTCACATTCACCAACTCCCCATCACAGTTTACACTCCCAAACCTCTCACTCTGTCGTGTGCATACTCATGAGCTCTGTCGTACTGCCAAGTCGCAACTCACTCTCACCAGTCCCTGACACACTCCAAACCATACTCCCGACCCACAACCGATGCACCCCAATTCCTCCAGCAGTGTGCAGTCCTACATTCTTTCTTGCTACTTCTGTGTCTTTTCTTCAATTTTATCGCACTCTTCCCTCATGCCTTTTCCCAATCTGCAGCTCGCTGCCTCTTTCTGGCCAACCGTTCCCTCTCTGCTTACTGGCCCACTGCTCCCCTTGTAGCCCATGATCCCTCTGCTTTCTGGACTCCCTCTCTGATTTCTGGCCTGCAGCTCCCTCTCTGCTTTCTGGCACACCACCCCACTGCTTCCTCTCTGCTCTCTTGCTTATCAATCCCCATCTGGCCCATCACCCACCATCTGACCCATCTCTCTCCCTCTCCCTCCCTTACCCCTCATATTGTGACTATTTTTTTAAAAACATGTAGATTTTGGTCCAGATCCTCAAAAAGGGGGCTTCTAAAAATAGTGCACAGGATATGCCATTTTTGGAATTGAGCAGGTTACCTTATTCTCAAAGGTGACCTGCGCATATCCACAGGGTTGAGCTGTAGTGCAAATGATCCTCTGGGGTGGTAACGGTGCATAGTATAACTAAACATAACATAACATTTTACTGTGACGGGCCCTTAAGGAGTCTGTCACTGTAAAACGCGATCCAAAAAAGCATTTATATCCCATTTGAGTGAGACAGCAGTGGTTCATACTTCTGCTGTGATGCAAAAAAAAAAAGAAGTTGCATGACAAGCTCAGGAAATATTCTGTCCTGCGGTGCGCAAACCGGCTGCACCCATTCAGAACAGGCGCATGGGGTTTCCTTAGTTTCCTGCACTTTTAAAAGCGCATCCTGTTTGTAAATTCAGGATTCGCTGTTAAATGTGCAGAAATACCCCCCCACCCGATGTGTGCAAGTGTGCAAAGAGGTGAAAAAATATAAAATGCGCCCATTCAGGTGTCCTGTGTGGATGGACCTGCTCTTTTTCTTTTACACAAGTGATGAGCTGTTGTAGTGCATTTCATTACTTGCGCCCCAAAACGTTTTGAGAACCAGGCCCCTTGTGTTTTTTTTTTTTTAATGCCGTCTTTTTCAAAATCTGATGTTATTGCGATTTTTCCCCAAAAACTGCGGTTTTCCCTGCTTTTTGTGGTATTGCAAAATCGCTATAATCTGGTGGGGCTGCCTAAAAGATCCACTCCTTTTTCACATCCTTCTGTTGTTATAAGATGTTTACACCACATCTGCTCCTCCAATCCCCTGCTATCTGCTCCTTCCTCTCCTTTGCCAACTCTCTCAGTACACCATCTGACCTCCTCTCCAACAGTCTACAAACAGACTGTGGCTTGTGCTCCTTTTATAGTGCCCTGGCCCTTAATGTGGGCGGGCTCGCAGAACGATTGGTTACAACTGTGGTTTATGTGGATGGCTATGTTTTGATTGGCTACAGCAGCTTCATTCATGCAACTACTCTAGTGGTGCGTTTAATGATAACGAAGCTAGATGAGGTGGAGCAGCCATCTTCTTTTCACTAGTCTGCCCTATCTCTATCTCTCTGTCTGCCTTCTGCCTGCAGCTCTTACTGCCTTTTGCTCGAAGGGTGTCTCTCCCTGAAGGTGTTTTCGGCCATTTCTGTTTTCAGCAGGTCAGTCCTAATGTTATACGCTCTTTTGGAGAGAGAAGGAGGTTGTAGTATTCGTTGGCCCCACTTTGTTTTTAAGAAGGGGGTGCACGCTCTCTCCTCTTGCGGGCAAGGGGTTGTGGCTCCTCTGCACTGTCTTCCTTAGGGTAGCAATAGCTCCTTTGCGGGTTGGGTCTCTCTCTCCCTAGTTCTCAGGTCCCTGTAACGATGAGTGTGGTTTCCTGGTCCGGTAAAGTTTTTCCTTTGGCAAACATGGGGGATTATAGGAGATGTAGTCCTTCCATTTGCACCCGGGAAAGTTGAAAAAGTCAATCAGGTGGCTGGAAACAGTGGGTAAAAATACACATTCTCAGCCTGCTGTTTCCAGCCACCCGAGGAACTTCCCCGTGTGGCGCCATTTTCTTTTTTTAATGTGGGGAAGCAACAGGGGGGCCTCTCCCTGTTGCCTCCCCACTTCCCCCCGAAAACTATCTGAACCTCTTCCCCATGCCCTCTCTGCATCTGAACCTCTACCCCATGCCCTCTCTGCCTCCCCACTAACCTGCTGGACCGGAGCTTTGAGCTCCAGTCCCGGCGCACCTCACGCTCCCAGCCACCATCATACAAATGGAAAAGGGACTTAGTCCACTGAGCCATGAAAGCCACATTCCTGCTCAGTGGAAAACCCTGGGTGGGCTAGGTTGGAGCAGCATTTCCTGGTGTTCATTTGCCTTTCTGGGCCTTTGCTGTGCGTTCTCTATGGTGGTCCCTCTCGAATATCCCTAGTTGCCTTACCTGTATTCAGTCCAGTTTTATTTGTACTTTAATCCACTAGGCAGCCAGAATCCCAGCAGGGGCCCTTTTCACACCGGCTTTTGAAGAAACCCACATATAACAATAGATTCACTACTGCTGTGCCTGGACAGTCTCCCTGTCCTGTGCCATAATTAGAATGACGTCTAGGTAAAACAGCAATCGGATTCCTTTGGCCTTCAAAAGTTCCATTACTGGATCCAACAGAATGAACACATGGCAGAGAACAGAATTGAAAAATCTTGCGTTGCCATAGAAAATACAAAAATTGTATGCGCTTCAGATTGGATGGGATAGTTAGATCGGCATCCTTCAGGGTCAGCTAACCTCTGTTAAGGCCCTTGCTATGCTCTGGCTTGTAACTATGGGCCCCGCGGGCATTAGCTTAGGCGGTAATGGCCCACCGGCTCGGGGCTTATTGACACATGTAAAGCATGCCACTTTTGCCTTAGTGCTACTTCCGCTTGCACCAAGGCATTGCTCCTGTAATATGGCCCTATGGTGGTAATACTATTCGTTGGCTGGATGGGAAATATCCTTGTCTATTCACTATTCCGAAGTTCATAATAGGAATCCCAGTTCAGTAAAGTGTTTTGCTGCCCAGAGAGCAGTATTGCCTGTGAGAGGAGGAAATGGAGAATGCCCATTAAGACAAACGGGGGAAAAATGATTATTCACCTCCATGCTCTGCAACCAGATAGCAACGTCTGAGCAGATCTGCATTTCTTCTTAAAAAATGAGAATAAGGATTGTACGGTTATTTATATTTTATTGTGGCAAATTCAAATACATTTATGAGACGGTAACCAGGTAGAGTAGGAAATGAAATCAAGATGATCAGATATTGAGGTCATTCTGTAAATAAGCGAACACTATGTTGAGATTGTAGATGTGAGAAATGCATGTTTATTGTTTTTAAGACATTGTTATGGATTATTAAGTGAAACATGCTAAACAATTATTTGGGAGTTGAACTGTTACTGTGGGTGTGGGAGGATTTATTCCCAGAATGTAACCATGAGAAGCTGGCATCAGCAGGCTTTAGAGATGATCTTGGTGTGACGCTATTCTCTAGACATTCCACTCATGTCGGATGTAGGGCGCTTTAACGGTGCAAAGTATCTACAGAATGCTGACATAAATAGGCCTAAAAACGGTTTTTATCCCATATTTTGTTTAACAGTCAAAGATTTAATAAGCAGCACATACATCACAAGACATGCAATGAACTGAATGTGATATCTGTCTTTATTCCACGGAAACTTGTATTTGATGATTCGTGTTGACTTGGTGGGTCCCTTGATATCAATGGGAGTCAATGCAACATCGGTACTCGGCTAAGATGTCTGCCTTGTGTACAATGTGAGATCATGGCACTTGCCGGTGGTGTGCCTTATTAAAGACTGGAGGAAATAGAGGACGTCATCCTTGAGAAAGTCCATAGGGTGAAGCATGTCAGGTATAGGTGTCTTCCCCGTACGCCAACTTCGCTGAGCTATGTTCAATGTTTTTATTGAAGAACATGTGTTTAATAATTACTTTGTGTGCGCCTCCTTAATTTTTGTTTTGTAGATATTAGTCTTAGTTTATATCACCGCAATAAGATAATACTGTGTATTTAAAATCCTTAGCTGTGACAAAGCACTTTCCTAAAACCACATTGCTAGCCTTCGAATAATGTCTGCTATTGATCTACAACTACAAACACATTTTCTCACTGCACAGTGTAGATAGCTTTGATGTATAAACAACTTATTGGAGTTAATGGTTTCAGTGGTCAATGACTACAAATTTTAAAAATATAATTTCTGGGGCAGTGGCTATGGTGGTTGTTGCTGGAAGGAAGGCGCGGAACCTGCGCTTTGGGATCACTACAAAACCACTGCAACTTCTGCAAGCCATCAACCTCTGCTTTGTATCAAACAGCAAATGATGATCTGAAACTCTGGAATACAAACAGATATCACTGCAAGCTGCCCTTTGACACAAAGTAAGGTAACGCCTAAGAGGGAAGTGAGAACACAGTGCTCAATGCCTGCCAATGACCACTTCCTAATGCCTTATCATGGGCAGCTGCTCGCAGAAGCCTGCCACTCAAACCAAGTGACGACATGCCTTCTGCGATTGGAAAGGCAATTTACCTGATCCTGCAAGGGTGTCATGTATTCATTGTGTTATTATCATAGATTTATTTGGGCCACAAATTCACCCCAAAGAAAAGAATCATCAATACACAGCACAGTGATAAACAATGAAACTTTATACAAAAGAATTGTAAAATAAATCGGGCAGGAGAAGGCAGTCAAGAGAAGGCCACACAGAAAAGGTAGTTCTCAAACACCTGCTAGACCCTCGGAGAGTCCTGAGTTCTGAAGCCAAGCTTTCACA
The DNA here is from genome assembly GCF_040938575.1 of Ambystoma mexicanum. Lineage (NCBI taxonomy): Eukaryota > Metazoa > Chordata > Amphibia > Caudata > Ambystomatidae > Ambystoma > Ambystoma mexicanum. The sequence goes on from NC_090935.1 coordinate 649,447,445, forward strand.
TATCTGCGCACACACTTAGGATATCCTTCTCACACACCTGCTAGGCCCTCGGAGAGTCCTCAGTTCTGAAGCCAAGCTTTCACATATCTGCACCCAAACTTGGGAGATCCTTCTCAAACATCTGCTGGAGCCTCGGCCAGTCCCGAGTTCTGAAGCCAAGCTTTCACATATCTCTGCCCACACTTGGGAAATCCTTCTCACACACCTGCTAGACCCTCGGACAGTCCTGAGTTCTGAAGCCAAGCTTTCACATATCTGCGCACACACTTGGGCTATCCTAGCTGCTTAGACCTGGAGGAAGATCCTCGGGTTTGCGTAGGCTCAGAGGAACAGGCGCACATCTCAAGATATGATCTAGAGGCAGTAGGGCAAGACATCTTTTGGTAGGTCTTGGCACAGGCTGTAAAGGGCTTGACAGGATATTTAGGTGTCATAAAGTGGTTGGGTGTCTAACAAGGAGCCAGTGACGATTTAGCGAGTGGGATAAAATTAGGTGTAGCACTAATAAGAATAATATTTCATGTTTGCTTTATTTTGATGTTAATTAGCGGGTTAGCAATGTCTTATATTGAGTGAATTTAAAATTCCCTTTAAAATGCTTTAATAAACAGTTTCGAACTGTATACAGTAGTATACATTTTGAGGGAATAACCAACATATTGAACATTTTGCTTCAGACACTTTTCCAAATGTTGCCTCCTTTCCAGTACCTACTGTAGTGAATTGGGGTGAGCACTGGTAAATGAGGGTGTATACAGAGTACGTTTTTTGCATCCAAACATAGACTACAATCTTGCCCCAGATAAATGAGAAATCTATGCAAAATTTGGTATCAGTGGGTTCCACGGTGTGGATTTGTATCTGGTGCACGCACACACACACACTATACAAGGAACATAAATACATGGAAGGATGCAGCCCGCAAAGCAACATCTGATCCATGAGAAATAGAAACAGGAAGCACAGTCGCCTGTGTACCTTATGTGCCTCACCCTTACACTTTTGCGATTGCAGTGAGGAAGAGGGTCAAAATGGTAATGAAAACTTGGCCAAGCGCGTTCATGAAGGAAACAACATTTTCTTTTGGGAACAATTGGTTATTGTCACAAGAGGCGTAGTCAAAATTGTCAAACAAGTGGGGCCTGAATCTAATCTAGTTGGGACCGCCCTAGTGACATTCAAATCTGTAAATACCCACACAGCGCTGCTGAGTTGGCATTTACAGATTTTGGATGGGCCTTGCCCGCTCAGGCTCTACCCTGCCTACACCTCTGATTGTCACTGCAACAGTGGTTTCTTCGATACTACAGTATTGTTGTGAATACTTCTGAGGATGTGGGAATACAAAGTATGTGGTGAAAAGGTTTTTGGGCCAACTCACTATCACATTTTTCAGGCATTTGGTCACTAAAGAATATCCCTTTCTGGTATGACCTTGCAACTAATCAGTAGTTATTTACATATATTATTTTCCCTGAGGTAATTTTCGAAGGCCTAACGCTCAAAATAGAGATAGAAGCTCAGGCGGTGGGCACTTACCTTCTCATTGAGCAACTGCCACTGATTTTGTATCTAAACACAAATTCATAAATCAAGACACCTTCAAAAAGACCAAAAGATTTACCCAACGAAAATGTGATTTAAGAGCATCTTTTCTCTTCTTGAGAGTGGTCCTCAGCTAAGTGGAAGGGGGCTGCCTGCTAGTGCTTAGTGCTGTAGTAGATCATGTGCATAAGGAAAAATATGGGTGCAACCAAAGGGGCCCCACTATGACCCAGAAGACAGTGGTGCAAAAATATGGCACCAAGTGCTAGTGGAAGTGTTTGGTGTTACTGGTGGAGACATAGCTGCAGGAGCTCTTGCATGAAGGCTTGTTATCCTCCTGCATTGTTACCTGGAAGCTCCTCACGCTAACAGTTTAAAACCAATGCGGCGTGCAAAACGCTAGAGCAAGTGTTTGGTGTTACTGGTCGAGACATAGTTGCGGGAGCTCTTGCATGTAGGCTTGTTATCATCCTGCATTGTTACTTGGAAGCTCCTCACACTAACAGTTTAAAACCAACGGGGCGTGTGAAACGCTGGAGCAAGTGTTTGGTGTTGCTGGTAGAAACATAGTTGCGGGAGCTCTTGCATGTAGGCTTGTTATCATCCTGCATTATTACTTGGAAGCTCCTCACACTAACAGTTTAAAACCAACAGGCCGTGTGAAACGCTGGAGCACGTGTTTGGTGTTGCTGGTAGAAACATAGCTGTTGGAGCTCTTGCATGAATGCTTGTTATCACCATGCATCGTTACTTGGAAGCTCCTCCCACTAACAGTTTAAAAGCAACACAGCACGTGAAGCGCTTGCACAAAGTGCTAGAGCAAATGTTTGGTGTTACTGGTGAAGGTATAGCTGCAGGAGCTCTTACATGAAGGCTTGTTGTCATCCTGCATTGTTACTTGGAAGCTCCTTACTAACAGTTTAAAGCCAACATGGTACGAGGAGCACTCACGCAAAGTGATAGAGCAAGTGTATGGTGTTTGGAGGTCTGAGACAGTGACAGTGTCGGAACATCGGTTCTTTAGAGAAGATTTCACAAGTTCTTCCTTTGGGGGATCAGAGGTCTGTTGTTTTCTTTAATTGTGTTAAGCTGTCTGGTTGTCTTAACAACTCTGCTTCTACGGCATTGGTGGGGCTCTGTGGGGTGGTGAAATGTATAATTTGAGGAGCAATGTGGTCCTGGATACTCAAATGAATGTGACCTTATTGGATGCTTCTCAATCGTTACAATTGGCTATTGATCTGCCTCTTCCACCCTCTCCTATGTATGATGACATAACGGATGGGAGTGGCAATATTGGGAAATTGGTGAAGCCTGTCCCATGCAAAATTAAGAAGTCGTCAGCTATTACTTCTTATTTCAATATGATTCAGAAGCATGGGGCTGATCAAGAACCAACTCCAAGTATCTCTAAATCTCCTCGACGGATGTCACGTGCTTTCCCTCCTTATCGCCCCTCCTCTGACATTATTTTTGATTCTGAATTGTTATATATGTCGGACTTTCAAGTTTCATCTCAGAGAGGGAGCTTACCTTTTGCTCACGTTTTGACTCAACAGGGTAATTCATGGATTGAGGATTTGTATTCTCATACACCCCCTATGTTCTCAGAAGCAGAACAATCGAGCGATGGTTTGAATAATACTATTACTTCTTATTCTTCCACTCCTGAACCAGTGCCTCCCCGCAGATTGTCAACCATGTTGAGAGACAGAGATCAGGTTATATGTGATACAAGAGACCCAGTGATTCAGGAAATTAATCAAAATCTTTGTGCTTTGCTTTTCCTATATGATGGAATTAAACAAGAAACAAAGGTTCATTCCACGTTGCTGGAGTCCATTCTTTTTAAATTGGACAACACAGGGATTCATGCCAAATTGAAAGAGTTGTTTGAATCTGCTAATCCTAGAGTGGGTACTAGTGTGGAATGTTCGATTTCCCAGCAGTCCCAGACAGAGCGGGATATACTAGGTGAAAAGCAACAGGTGTCCCTTAATGGCAGGGATATGCTGGTGCCTGCCACTGAGGTACCTAGGATTAGCCCACTGGATCATAGTTTACAAAGGGACTCAATATTATTACAGCCTACTCAGAATCTGATAATTGTGGTGGATGTGGACAACACGGTCTTGACTGTGAGGAATATCTCAGCTAATTCTCCAAATAGGAAAAAAAACAAGGTGGTGAACGGGAAAAAATCTAAGAACTTAAATCCAATAAATTGAATAGGAGGTCCTCAAGGACATTTCTCAGATCTATAAAATCATCTGAGAAACGGGAACAAGGAACTCGAAGGATGTCGGAATATTTTGGCAAGCAAGGTAATATATTCAGAAGAATTGTGTCTTAGTCATAGGACTCCCGGGTCCACTGTACACCTTTGCACTGTACAAACAGCCTATAATGATTATACAGCCGTCTATGAATTAGTCAAAAGTAGTTCAAATAAAAATCATTTACACTGTAGGCTTGAAAGACTTGTGCACACTGCTTTTGCTTGTGCAGAATACAAAAGTTCAATGCGTTTCAGGATAAGACCACTTCTTCAGGAGCAAAACAACTGAAAACAAAGTACACACATTTTCACTAAGTATATCACAATTCCAAAACAAAGGATCAAACTCAGTTCCATTTCAAAGACTGGGGTTGCTGTTGGTACTCTTATTCAGAGGAGAATTGCCTAGCATTTCAGTGCTGGACTGCCCCAGGGCAGGACAAAGACTTATATGTTTTGGATATTTCTCAGCTGTGAAAGATAGTTAGCTAAAGACTCTGGGTAAGGGTCTCGTAACCAGGACTAATGTTTGGCAGAGGGACTCCCAAGGACCCCCTTGTTATTTGCATATTTTAAGTAACTTTGGGTCTCACCCTAAGTTACTAGGGGAATCCAGATGTGGACCCCTTGCTCGCTATTCTTAGAGAGGCACAGCTCCACCCTACTGATGAGGTCCAACCAGACAGAAACACGTGGTTGGGGTTGCTGTTGATACTCTTGTTCCTGCCCGAGGGCAGGACAAAGACTGATATGTGTTGGATATTTCTCCTCTGTGAAAGATAGTGAGCTAAAGACTCTGGGTAAGGCTCTCGTAATCAGGACTAATGTCTGGCAGAGGGACTCCCAGGACCTCCTTGTTATTTGCATTTTAGAGAACTATACATTTGTATATTACAATTCCTAAGAAGAGGCTTGAATCGTTATACCATTGTAAAGATCTATACATGTGTAAGGCCATCCCCAAAACCTCAGATTCTTCCTCCATCTCCAGTGTTGTGATCAGAGCATGTATTTCGGAAAACAGCTCCTATATTTAAAAGGAAGCAATAGCCACACTGTAAGTGTATCAGTGAGGTTAGTGATACCCTTACAGTGAGGGAATTGACTCTTTTTAAATATAGCAGCTGTTTTCTAAATGCACGATTGGGGGTTTTCAATTGATGAACTCGGATATGCTCTAGCTACTGTGCTCTGATTGTGTTACAGGTTTAATGAGAACCACATCGTTAATATGTACTGGCATCAGGGGATTTGCTCCATTCAAGCTGTGACTGACAAGCTAACCAGTTTTGTTAGTGTTTGTTTGGCTAAACATGATTGTGGCGTAGTATTGCTGCCTCAGGATTTGAAACCTACTACTTGCAAGAGATCCCTAAATAAACAAATATATTGGTGCCATCTTGTACCAAACAAACTGGCAAGAGATGGTGGGGTTGCAAGTGGCACAACTGTTTTAAGCGGTTAGGTTTATATATGCTGAATGGGGCTGTACCTGGATACATCCCGGGCAATATACTTAGTCCTGTGGTCAAGCAAAATCATTTTTTTACTATATTTTTACAGATGGCTACATGTCTTTTAGATGTTTGTCTCTAAACATTATTTTGACAGGCCTGAGTGATTATTGTATGGTAGTGTGTGAAGTTGATGTCTCAGTTGAAGTGGCAGCATCCTGTGGGGTACTAAATGTGAAGGTGAACCCAGCTAATAACTGTATTGTTTGGAATGGGGTGAAGCAGCGTGATTTAATAAGAAATTGTCTTTCGTTTTGAGCAGTACTATGTTTGACAGGACGTTGAATGTATTTAATTTGACTAACTGGTTTTTTTTAAATAAGCATTTTATGGATTGCTTCTTATCGAACTATTCTAAGTTCAAATCTGGGGTTGCATTGCGACATTCGCATGCTTTTGATCAGGCAATGGTAGTGAAAAAGAAGGCACTACGGGCACAAGTTAGAAATATTACAAGACAATTTGGAGTCACCCATGATGGGGAATTTCCTGGTTAAAAAAAGCTAAAGAAACATATTCCATTTGGAAAAAAGGTAATAAGGCTCATCTTTACCATAGGAATTTAGAGAAAATTCTGCAGATTTTGCAGGGTAAAGATTCATCTTTATTTTGGCAAGTTATAAATAAAATGGGGGTATGACAAACTAGTAAACAGCTCAATTCTGTGGCACAGAATGTCTGGGTTGAATATTACCAGAAAGTGTTTGGAGTAGCACAGCCCCATGAATTGAATCTGGACTTGTATGAAATGAATAGTGAATGGAATCTGTCTTTTGATCAAGTATGTATTTATGATTTCATTATTCATTCAAGTAACTTGTGGGCCCAAGGACCGAACAAACTGTGCAACATGTTATTTAGGGATAATCCTGTGATATGGTCTGCTGTTTTAACAATTCTTTTTCAATATATTTTAGCCACCAAAGCCATGCCTATTTCCTGGCAAACTGCTTACGTATACCGATTTCTAAGAGAGCTTCCCGGGAGGATCCTAAAATCTATCAGCCAATTTTGATAGCAAGATTTTTGCTTCGGTTCTCCTTTTACATTTACATAAATGGGCTTCTGAGATGGGAAAATTACAGAAATGGCAAACGGGTTTCAGAATGTCCCATGGAACCAATCTTAATGGTTTTATTTTAAAATGTTTGCAGCAACAGGATTGGGGTAAGAAATCTGGTCAGTTATACTTGGCTTCAATTGAGTTAACTGCTGCATTTGATAAAGTAAATAGGGGCCTTCTTTGGGAGAAACTAGCTAAGTGGCATATTCTGAATGGTCTGCTTTGCCTTATTATCGCATTGCCTCAATTAATATCCACATTCGTTTGAATCACGAAGGTGTTCTTTCTAGGAAAATGATCGCCTACTCGGATGTGAGGCAATGGTGCATTTTGGCACCCTGCCTCTTTAATTTATATGTTTCTGACATTGGATATAGTTCTCATACGCAGATGACTTCCTGTTATTCGACCTTACTCCTATAGAGCTTCAATGTCTGATAGACTCTTTTGTAGTTTATGCTGGGACAAACTCCTTGATGTTAAATTTTATAAAAAGTTAAATATATATGTATATCTTTTTTATTACATGCTTTTGGTTAATTAAAACCTTATGCACGAAGCAAACAGTTAAGATAAACATATATTAGCATACAAAACAAATAAAATAAGAAGTTAATTAAACAGACAGTTACATCATCATATGAAACATTATACAAAATTAATCATACAATCACAGAGGTAATTCATATCAACCTTAATAATGACCACATCATTTAAAACTATTTTCCAAACATAATATCCAGCCCCAATGTACACCAATGAATCAGCAGTATTAATAGCACCCCAAAATTGATCCAAAGCAACCATCATTAAATCACTAACCAAGTTCTTATAACTGCTATAATAATAATGGCCCAAACAATGACATGTTGTAAGTATATGCCTAGCTGTTTGAATTTCATACTTACAAAGTCAACATTTTCTATCTTCACATGGAATCGAGGACCATGACCCCATATACTCAGAGCAAGGAAGTATATTAAAACAAAGACACATTATAAATCCTTAACGTGTTTTGACCCCTCAAAGTCCTTTTCAAGGCCAGGGTTTGCTTGTTTGTGCCACGTCTTTTGAGCATGTTAAGTAGGAATTTCTGCAATGGCCTGTTGGGGCTGTTGGATGTACAGCAATGCTGTGCCGATGTACTTGTGTCCTCCACAATCCGGAGGACACAAACACATCAGCACAACATGGATGGAATTGGAAAGGGCAGACCATTTTCTTTGTGGAGCTCCCACACTTTGAAAAAACACTTCAATTGAGAACCAAGGATTGATTGTGGGAACAAATTAATGTGTTAGGTAATCAGCTTTATAAAATCGATGGGAAATATGGGAAATTTCTATGATCCCGGTTTTAAAATGTTATGACTGTAACATTGTACCAAAGATGTTATATGGAATAGAGCTTTTAGGCTTGTGGAGTTTAGAGTGGCTCCCTCTGTTGGAAGCATGGGTTTGGAGGAGAATTTGAGATTATCGTCCTCTATTCCAGAAACGATTTTAATATATGAGCTTGGGTGTAAATCCTTGACTGCTGTTGCTAATTGGAATTGTTTAACATTCTTTTTTTGTTTAAATAATTCTTAGCACCTTCAGCCTACTCATTATACATTGACATGACTGTATTGCTCAATACCGATAAAGTAATTCAAGTGAAGAATTTTGTTGCACATTGTGATTCTGTGTTGAGTTTCGTTGGAGTAAATAAGGTGACTTCATTGAACGGACTGAATTTGTAAAGGACTGTCTATATGATTGCGATTGGTATAAGGCCCTTGATGAAATTCCTAATTAACCCTCGCTCGAACATCTTCTTTATGACCATAAATGACATCCAAATGGCCCAATAAGAAATGATTTTATTAGGTTCAGATTAGATTTCTATCCTACTAAACAATCAATGCTCAGATATACAAAGAAATCAGTTTTAATGAAGCTTTTTGTTGTTTTTGCAAAGAACCGGATGAAGTTAAATCAATGGAGCATTTTTTAACGTTTTATCCTTCTCAAATTGGAAACCCACTGTTTATTTTAGAAACATTTTATCTGTTTTTAGTTTATTTGATCTAAAGGTTTTGGGTCTTATTGTTTAAGAGGGAGATCAACTTCGGATATGATTGCAGTTGTGGGTTTTTATCAAGTCATTGCAATTTTTAGAAGACTCTTTATAATGAATGTTCTGTAGATGAACTTTGAAAATATTTCTTCTTTTAATGGAAGTATGTATTTATTGTTTTTTTTACTGTTCTTGATCTCATAATGTATATTTTTGTATGATGTTTTATGAATTTTATTGTGAGGAATGTTAAAGGTTTTTCAACCAAGAACAATAAATAAATGAAACATATGGAACGTGGGCCTAGTAGAAGAATTCAAGAAGCCCAAGTACAGTGTCATTGTGGTGCCTTACGGCAACCCATAACGTGGGACCAGGTTGGAGGATTTTAGTGCCAACATGCTGGTGAGCCCACAAGCAATCACCTAAAGTGGGTTGATTGCAGTGTGGGTCACGTGACTGCTATTTCAGGAAATGCCTCTCGGGCGTCCTAGCCCGGGCGTCCCATTCAAAGGCTGACCTTCTAAGGGCTTTCACTATTCATGTTTGCCCATGTTTGCGCCTGAGCATGCAACAACTAGCCACTCATTTTTCTATCTATTTAGTTTTCATATTCTTTTCTGTCTTCATGCCCTGTCCTATTCCATCCAGGATAACCCACTGTACTTTTCCTCAGTTATCTTCTGCTTACACACACAATCATTCTAATCTTTTCTGTCCCCATATCACTTTTGATGCACTGCTCCAGTACAATGTTGGTCTTTTGAATGCTCGTTCAGTTTGTAACAAATCACATTCTATTGTTTACTTATTTTGTTCGCTGTAATTTTAATTTTCTTTGCTTAAGCAAATCCTGGATTACCCCATATAATTCTTTCATACAAGTTCCCTTTCACACTACTTCTACTTTAGCCTCCCACATTCCTCATGCATGTAGGCAGGGCGGGGCACTGGAATTCTCTATAATTCTTCCTGTGCTCTCTTACCTCCTCCTTCTAGCCTTCCAATCTTCCTTCCATTAAATATCATTTTTTTCCTTTTTTAATCCTTTCCCTTTTTCTTTTCTTGTTGTTTAGTGTCCTCCTGGTCTTGTTGATGATTTTCTTTAACATATCGATCTCCTCTTATCCTACCTTCTTCAATCCTCCCTCCTCACCTTTCTTTCTTCCTAGGGACTTCAATCTCCCTCCTCCAATTCGTTTTTCCCTTTGGTGCTTTCACTCACTGGCTCTTACCATTTGCCTTTTCTTCCTTCCCCTCCTTATTATTAGTCTGGTTCTTGCCTCAATCACATTTTTTCTTCACTTCCTTCTACTTCTCCTGTGTCTTCCTGCCCCTTTGATGCTTCTGATCAGATAGTACTTACCTTTTCTGCTTCTCCTCCTGTCCTGCTAATTTCCTCTTCTACCTTGACTATTTTTTCTCTTTGTAAACTTTCTTCTTTTGAATCTGCATCTTTTCTTTCTTCTTTGCATTACTCTCTTCTATCGATTTCTATCTTCTCTTCTTTTTCTACTGATACGGCTGCAAGTACTCTGTATTCTTCTGTGCTGTCTGTGCATGACTCAGCCTCTTCTTTGTGCCCCTTTTCTCTGACTCGTACAACTCCTCAGCCTTGGCTTTTTCCTGACCTTGTTTACCAATGCTTAAGCCTGTGTAAAGCTGAACAGCAATGGAAAAACTTTCGATCCACTTCCAACCTTGTTGTGCTTTCATCTTTGCACTCCTCCTTTGACTCTGCTTTAGTTGCCGCTAAAAATCGTATTTCTCAGAACTCACACTTTCTCTTTCCCATCAAACCTTGTTGTCTTTATCAACTTCTTCACAATATTTTGTCTCCTGAACCGCCTGATACACCTGGTTAATCTCATCTCTTTCTGCCTCTGATTTTACACATTACTTTACATCTAAAGTGCAATTTCTCAGCTCATCTTTTACTCCTTATTTTACTCTCTCTTCTTCCTCTTTTCCTGTTTCACATTTATATTCTTTTCTTCATTCTCTCTTCTTGCTGATTCTGATACTTCTGCTCTTCTGGATCTTGCTCACCCCACTGCTTCTCCTTCTGATTGTATTCCCTCTTCGCTTATCACCCAGGCCTATCATCATCTCCATCCTATCTTACCTCTCTTATTAATTCCTCCTTTGCAAACTCTTGCTTTCTGACCACTTTTAAGCATGCACTTATTCTTCCTATCCTGAATAAATCTACTCTTTACTCTTCCATTCCTGCCAACTTTCAGCCTATCTCACTTCTGCCTTCTTACTAACATTCCTGAGCGGTCTGCCTATGCTCTCTTCACTCCCTTCATCTTCCTCTTCAATATGGCTTTCGTTCCTCTCACCCTACAGAGATTGCTCTTTTACTTGTCTGTAACCCCCCCTGGCTGCTCATCACTCTAAGCTCTCTTCTATTCTTATTCTTCTTGACTTGTATGCAGCAATTGACACTGTTGATCACTCTCTTCTTGTATCTTCTATTTCCACCTTCAGCATTTGGGGTCTGTTCTTGAATGGTTCTGCTTATATCTTTCTCAACGGTCCTACTCTGCAACCTGGGCCGGACACTCTTCTTCTTCATTTCCTCTCTTACATGGCATTTATCAAGGCTCTGTACTTGGCCTTCTTCTCTTCTATCTTCATACTGCTCCACTCTCTGTTCTTATTTCTTCATTCAATATTTCATTTCATCTGTGTGCAGATGACACTCAGACCTTTATCTCCTTTTCTTCCTTTGACTCTGCTTTGCACTCTACTGTTTTAAACTGTATCCTAAAATTGAGGTTCTTTTCTTTCCTGCCTCATATCTTCCCCTTATTCGTCCTCCTCTGTCTCTCTCTTTTCCTCCATCTTCCTTGCCTTTTTCACCATTGCGTGTAACTTGGCCCGTAGCTTCAATCCTTGTCTCTCATTCTCACTTCATATCTCTTCTATTGCTCGCTCTTGATGTTATGCACTTTTCAATATTTGTCATGCTCACCTCTATCTCTCTTTTCATGCTATGAAACTTCTTCTTAACTCTCTTTTCTTTTCCTGCTTTGATTACTGCTCATCTGTTTTGCTTGGTCTTCCTGCCTCACATTTCCTCCCCTTTCGTTCCGTTTATAACTCCTCGATTCATCTTTTTTCTTTATCCTTCGGTGCTTTATTATATCTTCTTTACTCTATATTTCACTGCTCCCTTTTGAAGCACATCTCCTCTACCATTTTCTTTCAATTGTCTTCAAATGTACCCATGGTCTGGGTGCCCCTTCGCTTTCTTCACTTGTCTCAATCTATGTTCCGTCTCACTCTCTCAGATCACAGAATTCATTTCTCTTACCTTAGATGAATTGTATTAATGTATGTGTATCTGTTTTTAGTGCTCTTGTTTTGTATGAATAGTTTCCATGAATTTTACATAAAGCCTTATCTTTTAACCTCTGATACCTGTTTTTAACCAAGATCTAAATTGAAATTTTGAAATATCGTCCTGTTTATATGGTGTGTTTTATCCTGTGATGTAATTAGATTTCTTGCTACAAGATAGCTAGTAGTTGTTTTTAAATGTGTATCTTGATGAAGTGTTCTATATCTTAACATGTTTGTATACAAAGTAAATCATGGCTATATGTATGTTAACCCCTTAACTGCTAGGTTATTATGCAAGTCCATGCAAAAAGGACGAGCATACTAAATTACAAATTAAAAGAGTTAAAAAATAATCTCTTAACTGTCCCTAAACCCTCCTGTTCTTCTTCTCATTTCCGTTCCTTTGTTCTTCTCACCCATAAACCATGGAACTCTCTTCCTCTCTCACTTTGTTTTGCCACATCTCTTCCTATTTTCCAATCAAACCTAAAGACTCATCTTTTATCTGGTCTCTCCACTTAATGTCGCTTGCCGTTCCCCTCTTCTGTTTTTACCCATGTCTCGATTTTCCTGTGATTGTACTGCTTTTTGATATATTCTGTTCAGCGCCTTTGGCGAAAGGCGCTTTATACATTAAAGAAATGAAATTAATGAATGATTACAGCACTGGTTCCTGATGGAAAGGCTAATTAACTTTACACTGGTCAGTTGAATAAAAAAACACTATAGATTTGTGTAATCAGCACATTATTTTTTTCATTATTTTTAGAGTTTTGGGATGAGACCAACAAATGTAAGCATTTTGTTTTAGGGGAATAAAAAATAGACAAATGCTATTGGAAATCCTGATGACAGAACCCATCTTAATTGTAAGCAGCTTTAACCAAATGTGTTCTTTTGTAAGCACCGGGGAGTGACTGCCAGAACAGGCCTTTAGGGGTACAGTGTTCTTTTCCCTTTCCCCCTTCAGGTGTAATGGGCTCTGACTGCCTGTGTTGTCGGGCTGGCGACATCAACCTACTGAATAGTGAAATCCAACCCAGTTTTCGACATGAAAAAAATATGAACAAAATCTTTGATGCAAGTATTATGTGCAAATTTGCCACGTACATATACTTGTGGTTACCCCGGAAATATGATTTGGATTTCACAATTCGGGGGTTGATGAGCCCAGCCATGTTCTGGTTAGTCGTGGGCTTTTATACCAGGAATCTTTGGGTTCACGGTGGCATATGGCATCTTACAGATCGCTTTGAATAAATAAACAAATAAACAGGCACTGTACTGAATCTTCTGCCGACTAATGAAATCCTCTTCATACGAGGGCTCACAACAACTAATGGTTGTAGATTTTGTGGCCTGACTGGTGTAGTCGAGTCTCTTCGACACCTACTCCTTTCTTGTCCTTGTCCCACAAAAATTAGATCACTCCACCTGAGGCACTTACTTTCAGACTTTGTGCTAGAAGATGAAGATCTTTGTTGGTCAAGATTGATGACGGGAGAAAAAACTGCTTGGACATTGGCAACTTATAACATCCTACGAGATATCACAAAATCCTTCCCGCTACTAACAGACTGAGTGATTGAACATTTGACTCTATTGGCATGTTGACAGCACTTTGTTTAAACTTCATTTTGTTTTGAAATTTCAATCTTTTCTTTTTACGGAACTAAGCGACTTCTTCTGATTGTAAAAATCTTAATGATTAATATACAATTATAATTTAAAAAAACAGGCACTGTTCTGAACAATAATCAGAAATGTCTAAAATGCTAAAATGCCAAACATGTGATTCTGTGTTGCTTGGCTTTGGGTGCAGAGTGCATGAAATCAACACAATCCTATGTGTTTGTCCTTCAGGGAGAAGATATGGCCCAGCAGATGGAGATGCGTGCAATCAAGAAGGAGACCCCGTGCTTCAGCATGGACTTGAAGCAAGACCCTACCTTTCCTCCTTGCTTTCAGACAGCACCGCCTCGGATGAAGTTCAACAGATTGACAGTGTTGAGCGAGCCGTGTGAACCACAGTTTGCCGTCCAATGCCAATACAACCATCCAGTGGAAGATTTTGACAGGTTTCATGGAGCATTTGAAGGTGGATCTCATAGACGAAAGAGCATGGCTACAAAGGCCGCCTACGGCACCCACGCTGAAGATACAAGCTCTCCTTTGACCAGGAACGATGAGAGCAAGAATATAGGGGTGTCAGGCCTTCCACTGCTATTCCAGTCCCACCCGCCACCCATTTACAGGTCAAAGATGATAGATCTGTGCAATATTGGCTTTCAGCTCTACCGGACGCTGGGGCACTTTGGGGCAACCCCAATTAAGCAGGAACCATCAACAACAAGCATGAAATGGGCAGGCCGCCCAACCTTACTTCATCCTATGTATCCATACTGCCATAAAGTCCACCCTGGCATGATCTTTCCAGTCATGATGCCACCGCCCAACCTTCACTATAGCAATCCATTCCAGGGGCAGAGACAAGCAGAGCAGCCCATCCGAAGTCCTGACATTGCGGAAAGTGAGGACATGAGACCAAAGATGGAGAGGGTAGACGTTAACATTAAGATTGACGACAGCTACTATGTGGATGTCGGCGGGGACCAGAAACGGTGGAAATGCACAATGTGTGAAAAATCCTACACGTCCAAGTATAACCTGGTGACACACATCCTAGGACACAGTGGCATAAAACCCCATGCGTGCACTCGGTGCGGTAAGCTCTTCAAGCAGCTCAGCCACCTGCACACTCACATGCTGACACACCAAGGTATGAGGCCCCACAAGTGCCTTGTTTGTCATAAGGCCTTCACCCAAACCAGCCACCTGAAAAGACACATGATGCAGCATAGCGATGTCAAGCCTTACAACTGCAGGGTCTGTGGAAGAGGCTTTGCCTACCCAAGTGAACTGAAATCCCATGAGTCAAAGCACGAGAGCGGCAGAGAAAACATTTGTGTGGAGTGCGGGCTGGACTTCCCAACGCTGGCTCAGCTGAAAAGGCATCTGACAACCCATCGAGGCCCTATCCAATACAACTGCACTGAATGTGACAAAAGCTTCCAGTACCCAAGCCAACTGCAGAATCACATGATGAAGCACAAGGATATCCGCCCCCACATCTGCACAGAGTGTGGCATGGAGTTTGTGCAGCCACACCATCTCAAGCAGCATTCTCTTACACATAAGGTAAGTCATAGTGAAAGGTTTGATTGGCTACTTTATTGGTTCCATGTGTTAGAATTGTGACAAAAATGGCCATTTACACAAAGAATCTTGGCGAAAAGGCAGCGGTTATGCCTACGCAATCCAAGTAATGGATGTGTGGGACACCCCTGCAACTCCCAGACCCATTATACCATTTAAGGGGAACATGGGACACCCCCGCTCCCCTTCAATGTTATAATGGTACACCTTTACCGATTTTCTTTACAGAAGACTTTTTTGCCACAATTTTATAACTGCACACCACTTTATCAATATTACCTGCAGCGTTTTGCGCATCACTTAGGAAAGTTCAGGCAAGTAGTTATAGCCTGAATGCAAACCTCTGTGGCAGCTGAGTCTAAAAAGTAGTGTTTATCAATTCCACGATAATAAGGTAATTTGCTGGACCAGTTTCAATTCAAATTTCTGATATACTACAAATCATGTATTTATGATAAATATTGATATGAACATTCTGAAGTATATTGCATTTAAAATAACAACCTGTCTCACCACATTCACACACTTAAAGTAATATTAATCCGACAATGACAGCAGGGTCATTACAAGTATGCCGGTCCGGTAACAACGGTGCCGGTAAGCTACCGGCACCGTTGCTACCGGATTGGCATACTCCGAGTTCTGCGAGCAGGTGCCTTTCAGCCCGCCAGGTCTGACCTGGAGGGCAGAACGGCACCCGCCTGCAGACCTTGACGGATGCACAGGCACCATTCATGAATGGGGCCTGTGCATCCGTCCTGCCCCTTCCCATTAAGTCCAATGGCACCTGGCAATGGGCAATTACTGGGACCCCGGTAAGTCCCCATTGCCGGGCGGCGGAAAAAAAATGACTCCGGCAGCAGGCATGCCATTTTTACCAGCACGGCTAGTGCCGGACTCATAATGAGGCTCAGTGTAAAATGGTGTCAAATATACAGATTGATGTAATTGCGATTGGTTATGTTATGTGAACTTGGTAAAGCGCACGTACACCCAGAGGCATCTTGGCGCTAGCTTCTGAAGAGGAATCAAAGAACAGAGCGGTGACAACACCAAAGGAGAGAAACGGCCTAAAATAGAGTAGTTTTCAGCAGCCGGCGAAAAGTGAGGTGGTCTTCAGTTGCATGGAGGGCAATAGGCAGCTCATTTCAGGCTCTAGCAGCCGCCACCGAAAAGGCACGGCCTCCCATACGAGACAGACGATAACGGGGGGCAATGAGAAGACACGCAGATTGGGAGCGCAGCAAACGAGCAGGAGTGTAATGAGTAAACTTTGCTTTGAGAAACTCAGCACCCAAGCCATAAAAGGCGTGATGCACCAGACACAATGATTTAAACAGGATCCGGCTGGCCACAGGAAGCCAGTGTAATTTCTTGAGCAGCGGAGAGATGTGGGAACCAAAGGGGGGCAGAGTACGAAGCGGACGATAGCATTTTGCAGCAATTGAAGCCTTTGGATCAGATAACGAGGCTGGGCCAAATAAAGAGAATTGCAATAATCAAGAGTGCTGAGAACCAAGGCTGCCACTACCGGAGTCTGGCATTCAGCAGGAATAAAGGGCAAGACTTTCCGCAGAATGCTGAGTTTAAAGTGACCAGCACTACGTATACTAGCAACCTGGTTTTCAAGAGACAGGGAGGCAGAGATTTTAACACCGAGATTACGGACCGATTGAACCGTGAGAGGGAGAGGGCCAAGGCTCGATTGCCAGAATTGTGAGGTCCACAAGAGAAGGGGGGATGAGGTACCCACCACCAGGACCTCGGTCTTACTGCCATTAAATTTTAGCCAATTAGTCATCATCCAGTGCCCCAGATCCTCCAAACAGTTCCTGAGTCGTACGGCGGTCTCAGCTTGAGTAATGATCAAGGCGGACGAGGATCTGTGTGTCGTCCGCGTAAGAGTAATAGCAGAAACCATGTGAGTGAATAAGAAGCAGAAGAGATCTAATATAGATGTTGAAAAGAATAGGAGAAAGTGCAGAGCCCCGAGGGACACCACAGACAAGTGTAGCCAATTTAGATCGAAAAGGGGGAAGAGAAATAGACTGAGGGCAATCAGACAGAAACGATGTGAACCAATCAAGGACCTGGCCAGAAAGACCGGCGTTGGAAAGACGAGAAAGCAAGATGGAATGATGGGTGTTGAAAGCAGCCGAGAAATCCAAAGGTAGGACTGCTCCGACACCACCCTTGTCCACCAAACATACCAGGTCATTGAGTACCGAGTTCAAGACAGATTGGTTGCTCAAATATGCCCTTTGCTTTTTGTCCTTTGAACTGCAACAGGATAACGGGGGATGCTCTTGACTTTGTAGTCCTTGGAAACTGTAATCTAGCTACGGTGCTATAACCACACGCCCTGCCCATCGCAGCAGCAGGGCTCTCCAGCAGAACACATCGCCTGCACAACTGGTAACAAACTCGCTCTAGGCGTGGAAAAGACAGACATATTCTTATCCGCAAACCTTTACAAGGAGAAGGCAGGGCAACATGGAGGGGGTGTGGACCCCGATGCCCGAGGTCTCCAAGATCCCTGGGGAGGCTTGACTTAAGCTTCAACCACAAAAACAACAACCTGAGGTCCTCCACTCCCATCATTTGAAAACGTGGAGCTCCAATAAGACAAAAACCAAGGACACAGTTCCCATACCAATTTACGTTTAATTCATTAACGTGTGACTAAACAGTTCATTTAAATTTACATAACACAGACTGAAACAATTATTAATTTATATTCACAATGTTAAGCAGGATGTAACTTCCAGAACAATTTCCAATTTCAAATAACATTTATACAATACACCAATTTGGCATCCATTATACATTCATCTCAGTCGCAACACTAACATTTTCAAACATACTCTCAATCATGCATAAAACCTAACAAGTTCACCACATACATAATAAATATCACAATAGAAAATGTGCAAAAAAGTGACAAGCGATGTAAACATATGACCGTGTGCACTCCAGTCTGACAACATCAATAAGTGCAGTGTGCCCACAAACTCTTTCTGCCGGTGTCGCAGACACAAGCTGCGCAGCTATGAACACATTGGGGCTCATTACAAGTATGGCGGTAAGGCAACAACGGCGCTGGTATCGCTACTGGCACCGTTGCTACCGTACCGCCATACTAGGAGTTCTGCTCACGGGTGCCCTTGTAGCCACCAGGTGAGACCTAGTGACCGTACTGGCACCCGCGAGCAGTACATGATGGTAGCACCGGTACCGTTATTAACGGTACCGGTGCTACCACCCTCCCCATTCCCATTGAGCCCTATGGAGCTCAAATGGGAATTGGGATGAACTGGGCCTGGCATCCGCGAAAGGGCAATTACCGCTCAGGCTGGGCTGAATAGCCCGGTAATTGCCCATTCGCGGGTGCCGGACCCAGATGCGAGTTTGGAGATAGCCTTGCCGGTTTACCGGCAAGGCTACCTCCAACTTCATAATGAGACCCATTCACTATATGAAATCTTCTTCAGTAGAACTCAGTCTGTTGTTGGCTTCCATCACAGCATTTCCGAGAGGTCCCAGGTCACCCACTGGGCGTGCGGAGGGCATGAGACCTTTACTCTGGTCAGACATCTGCTGTTCAGGTGTTGGTACCAGCTCATGGTGTTCCAATCCTTTAGCGCATCTACAGTTCCCAAAACGTTGCCTGCAAGGACCACCTGGGACAGGGCTGTTGGGGAACATAACCCCCACCAATTCCCTCCCCCATTTAGGATGCATACATATATTCTAAAGGCAGTGAAGTGGGATATGAGTGGCACCCTAGCTCTGCCCCACATCACTTACATTCTCATCTCGTCCCTGTGCCTGGAAACGTTTTTTCCGAGTGTTATCTGGCATTGTCCCAAGTAGATTTTCATAGATGTCTTCCTCTCGGGTGGCTCCCTCCTTTGGAACAGCCTTCCTTTCTCTCTCTCTGTCTTGAGCCGGATCTCTGCAAATTCCGCAAGCATTTGAAGACTTTCCTCTTCTTCTCTTCATTCGCTCTCTCCTTCCTGTGTTAATCCCACTCAGTCGCTGAGATTGGCAGCCTGGGACCTTAAGAGTCGAATGGGGTCCGCCTCCCACCCAATCGCGTACAGCATCCGCCCCCCTGGCACTTGCCTTTGGGCCCTGGCCTGTGGTGTTCCTCAGGTGTGCACTTTTTTAGTGGCGGCTGACCGCCCCCTACCAGGTGGTCACTGCCTCGCACTTATCTGTTGCACTGCAAAGGGCACTCTGGAACTTCGCCCCCTGGAGGGCCCCTCCTGCACTTACCCCCAACCTCCTTTCCCCTTTCTCTCTCTGCACTTGCACGCTCCGAATGTCACAAGGCCTAGTAAGACCGCTGTCGTCATTTGTTTTTCATTGCCATTTTCTTCCATTGTCACGTTTTGTTCCCTTGTTCCCTTCCCTTTTGCCTTGTGGCCTTTGAAACACTATTCTAGCCATACAAGCGCCTTATAAATGCCCAATAAAATAAATAAATTCCCTATCACATTGTGACAAATCATACACACAGACACACACACAAACACATACTGTTGTATGCACAACACCTCATGTCCCTTGGTGTGGAGTAAACAATTTATCAAATGCCTAAAAAAGTGCAGCCACCAGGGTTGGAAAAATGTAATCATGTACCCCTAAAAAAGGCACCACCTTGTCACTGTGAACCAAGCTAAGGATTCGCATGAAATGGCATGGTACACACCCTTAATAAGAATCGACGTCAAGATGACAGGCTTTTTCAATTTTACTCTACTTGCTGGACCACTCCATCCCCTTACCTTCTGTTGACAACAACATTCAGGGTTATACACAGCCTTGCCTTCATTAAGCATGAGACTGAGCTACAATCTCTTTATGCTAAAACAAAGGAGGAAGGTTTGGACACGTCCCCCCTAGAAAGTGTAATAAATAATGTGTTGAATTGAATTGATTTTTTATTTATATCACGCTCATATACAAGTGTTTCAGAGCGCGACAAGGGAGGGGGGGGAAAAGGGGAGAACAACAAAAACAACGATCTTACTAGGCCCAGTGACATTGAGAACACGCAAGTGCATGGGAGAGGGGGAGGTGAAAAGTGCAAGGAAGGGGGAGAAGTGGAAAGTGCGGAGCAAAAGGAGAACAGAATAAATAATAATAAATAAATAGATAATAAAAGCAACAAAAGGTGGTAGTGCAGCCAGAAAATGGCAGCTGCTGAGTTTAAGGCAGACAAACTGGGTAAGTCAGATAAGTGCAGGAAGAGAAAAATAAGGGGGTGGGGGCTGTATAGGTATAGATACAGACTCAAGTGCAAGGGGTGGCCTGGAGGCGGTGCACAAGGGTGGCATGGTGAGCAGGAACCTGGGCCCAGAGGACAGAGGGTGGCCAGGTGCACAGTGCCGAGAGAGAAGCAGATCAGCAGGGGAGAAGGGGGGCAAAGGCAGAGGCAAAGAGGAAGGTTTTGAGGTGCTTCCGGAACCGGAAATGGTTCTCCTCAAGTTTAAGAGTGATAGGGAGGCTGTTCCAGATGGAGGACCCAGCCGAAGACAGAGATTGAAATTGAATATTTTATTTTGAAGAAAATGGGGTAAAAGGCCATACTCCATACTATGTGCATTTGGTTCTCTAGGGTAACACATGAAATAGTCCAATAAATGCCATGTCGCTTACAGCACACAGGTATATTTCACTACCTTTACATTAAGCTACGGCCACAATCTAACTATGCTGTTAATGATAGTGATTTACAGTGGCCATTACTTACATAGACTGTGGACACAAACATATCTATGTCCGTTGTGGCACTGTAAATCACTTATATGAAGCTGCAGGCACAATCACTCTACTGCAGTAATGGTGGTCATTGTAAATCATTTGAATGAGGCTTCAACCAATATAGGCTATTAATGTTCTCTGTAAATCACTTACATGAACCTGAATCCACACATAATATGTGCATTGCCAAGGATAACCCTACTTTTTTGACATAACATGTTTATGCCTTCCATCCACTCCCACACAAATAACCAGGCACTCAGACGCACATGTGCATGTGCGCAAGCACACACACACACACAACCACACTCACTCTTGTGCTAACCTACACCCACACACATACAAGCATTCGCACTGGCACACACACACCACAGATTCACTCAAATCTCTTGTGTGCTCCCACACAGACACTCAAAGCATTGCATTCAAACATGCTTGCATGCATATAGTATAACACCACAAATACTTTTCTTTTTTTAAAAGAAATCGTACCTTCAACCTGTCTATAGCCCTCACGGACCGGGTGCTAGGGGCAGGGGTGCAATTTTGGCTGTCACGATACCTAAACCCAGAACACATAGGGCGTGGCAGGCTGTGGTTGCTCAGATCTATGTGATTACTGCACGGTTTTTACGGCGCCCTCTACAAATGTCGACTTTTTTATGTCGACATCCCTCTCACCCCTTATTTATGCGTGGGGAGTCCCGTGCATATCCTTTAAAGCATTATATACTATACCCATCAGCCCACATATATATATATGGGTATAAAGGAGGTCAACATTTCCAGAGGTCGCAGTAAAAACGGCAGATTAATTGTATAATACTGGCTGCTCAGTAACCGGTGAAACACAGTGCACAGGCCTTGCCGCATGAGGCAAACTTCATTTTTAAAAATAAAGATTTTCCATGCAGCATCACGTGCCTTACGGGAGCCAAGATGGGCATACCAGGCACCGAGGAGGTGCCCTGGGGAGATTCCGGGGGCGGGGGTGTGGCAGAGGTACTTAACAGCTTTCATGCAGACGGGGATATGTATTTTCAGGCAGATTAATGTATTTGTATTCACACCCATGCTAATGTATCTAAAATGAGGTTTTCTCATGAGACTTGACAAGACAAATGTGTAATTGTATTTGTTTATTTATAACGCGCATAATACCCAGAGGTTTCTAAGCGCGGACCGAACCTGTGTTGCTCTACATCGTCTGGCTTTCAAGGCGAGCGCATTGCCCCGGAGCTATCCTCCCGGCCCCAAATACAGTTGTACTGATTCCAATGCTGTAAGTTTCATTTTTCTTATATGAATACATGTATATTTCCAAATGTTGCAAGCCTTGAATTGAGATCATGCATTATATTAATGATGTCTTTGCTGCATTAGAGAATGCAAAGTAGGGTCTATTCCCCACTCACTTCTCATTTGGCTTTCTAATCAGTCCATGCTTCTTGCAGGGCGTGAAGGAGCACAAATGTGGCATCTGCGGCCGGGAGTTCACCCTGCTGGCCAACATGAAGAGACACGTCCTGATCCACACCAACATCAGAGCTTACCAGTGCCACCTCTGCTTCAAGAGCTTCGTGCAGAAGCAGACTCTCAAAGCGCACATGATAGTTCACTCGGACGTCAAGCCCTTCAAATGCAAGGTGCGTACACGCGTGGGGCACGCAGAGCGTGGTAAACGCCACCCTAATGTGAAGGCCTTTTACATGTGAGCTGCGTATAGTGGGGGATATGCCAGAAGTGGTTAACAACTCTCCAATGTGAGTGCCGTTTAAATGCAAGGTGGATACAGTGGTGGGGTATACATAGAGTGGTAAACACCAATCTGATGTGAAAGACCTTAAAGCCAGGTTTGCACATTGATGTGATGTGGAGTGATTCACTCTACTCTGCCGTGGAAGTCCTACAACGTAAAGATGTGTACATTGTTGGGATATACCAGAAATAGTTTATGACACTCTAATCTCAGACCCTTTAAATGGAAGGTCAGTACAATAGTGGCATATACCAATAGTGGCATATACCAATAGTGGCATATACCAATAGTGGCATATACCAATAGTGGTTGACCCCAATCCAGTGTGAAAGTCCATCAAATGCAAGGTAGATCCAGTGGTTGGTACCTCTCTGATGTCAAAGTCGTCAAGATGATAACAGTACATACATATTCCGGGAGTGGGTAACACCACTCTGATGGCAAGTCCTTCAAAGACAAGGAGAGCACAGTGGTTGGATATACCGTGAGTGTCTTACCTCACTCTGATGTCAAGCTCTTCAAATGCAAGATGGCTACAGTGGTGGGATATCGGGCAGTAGTTAATGCAACTCTGATGTGAATGTTACACACAAGGTGGGTGCAGTGGTGGAATATTCCAGAATTGATTAAAGGCCTGGAGGACAGCTAAGGGGTAACACGCTTGTCTTGGAAGCAAGACAACACTGAGCGGATAGAGTTGGACTCCAGCATGACTCCTGCATGAAGCGCAATATAAGAGCCCAAGTATTTTCACTGCCCCTCTGATATCACTTCCTGCTCTTCTTCCCTTCCCCCCTCTCCCACTTCTCTTCTCTCTCAGCCACTGAAGCCTCCTCCACCCTAACTCCCTCTCCTCTCCTCTGTATCTTCTTTACCCTCTCCCCTGGTTCCGCCCTTCTCACCGACCTGCTCAACCCTGGCTCTCAGCTCATCTTTCCTCTATGCGCCAACTTCTTAGGCGCCTTGAACGATCCTGGATCAAACACCCCACCCCATCCAACCAAGCTGCATACTTCAACCACCACACCCTCTATGACTCTTGTCTCAACTCTGATAAGCGCACTTACTTCTCCGACCTTCTCCACTCTCAGTCCTCCCATCCTCGCTGTATCTTTCAAACCTTAACTCAACTTCTCACCCCACCTACCCCGATCATTCCATCACCTCTCTTCTCTCTGCATCTGATCTTGCCACCTTCTTTTCTAACAAAGTCTCCAATCTCTGCCAAACTATCCTCTCCTCCCCTTCTTATTCTCCTCCTCCTCCTCCCCCTCTCCCCCTTTTCCATGGGTTTAGATTCAATTGTCATGTATTGCTTGTTGTATTTTCTTGTTCCTCTTGTAAAGCGCTTTGGATTAAAGCGCTTTATAAATTAAAATAAATACACATACAAATATCAAAGCCCTTCAAATATAAAGTGGGTACAGTGGTTAGATATATTGTGGGGGCAGTTCATAGCACTCTGATGACAAACCCTCATCATACAAGGTAGGCTCACTGGTTGGATATGCAAGGTTGTCCACCACACTCTGAAGTAATGGCTTCCACTTGAAGGTAGTTACGTTGATGCTGATTATTTTGTTGAAAAGTGGCCTGGCGATTCAGAAGTGATTTGTGTTTTGTAGCTCTAGACACCAGAGCCTCAGCACAGCTTTTACTCTTCACTTGTTGGGATACGATATGGGTAACCCTTTCATCTGGCTGGCAGGTAATTATGTATGTCTGTATGTAGGATATGTAAAGTGCAACCCTGGCTGGGAAACAATTTAACAATGTAGATAGGGGATACATCTAGGGTGTTAAAAGTAAGGTTGTGGTCATAGTACAGAAGCTGACATGGATAGAGGAGGCAGAGGAGGGAAATAGCTATAAATGGGAGAATTAGGGTTTCTTTGAGCGAGCAATGATTGGCGAGTGTAGGGTCTTCAGATACTTATAGAAGTGTAGGGTGCAGGGAGTTACTCTTGTCTACATTGGTAACTTGTTCCAGAGACAGGGGCACAGTAGGAAAAGCTTACTTTTATTTTCATTTTCTGGTCTTTGTTTTAAGCCTGGTAAAAATGTTGCCTCTGGTGGTGCGCTGACCTCTGGACAGTTTCACAGTCAAGCGGAGTGGTGTTTTGGTTGTGACTGCTTTGTAGGTGATGCAGGTTGTCTTGCACATAATGTGTGCTTGAAGGGATAGCTAGTGCAGCTCCTTCAGCGTGGTTGTATGCAGTTTCTACTCTCCCAGCAATCTCACACAGAGGGAACTAGCTGTACCACCCAGAATTGCCCGGGTCTGTTGCTGACATGCACGCGTTGGTCTGCTATAGCCTTGTGTATCTTTCATTGTGTCAAAATTTCCTATTATGGAAAAATCGCAAAATCATCAATCTCCCAAAATCGCTTATACTGATAGCTCAGGGTCAGACTCTGCTCCACCCCTGTGCAGGGCCAATAGGTGGGGTTGGTCAAATTTCAAATTTCACCATTGCCAGTACACCCCAGACTAGTATGCCGACCTTGTGTCCTAACACAGGTGTAGACAGGGTAGGGCCTGAGCGGGCAAGGCCCACCCAAAATCTGTAAATGCCCACTCAGCAGCGCTGTGTGGGCATTTTCATATGTTAAGGTCACTGTGGTGGGTCCAAGTACATTAGCTTCAGGCCCCTCTTGTTAGATAATCCAGCTTCCTATTTTTGGAAAAGTCGCAAAATCTCCTGAAATCACCTATACTGATAGCAGAGGGCCGGAGCCCACCCTGTGCAGGGCGAATAGTGGGGTTGGTCAGATTTCTCTATCACCAGTACACCCCAGACTGGTATGCCGTCCCCAGGGCAAAATTCCAGCCCACCAACTGTTGTTGGGCTGGAGCCAACACTCCCAAAATCAGCAATCTCCCGAAATCGCCTATACTGATAGCACAGGGACCGGACCCCGCCCTGTGCAGGGCGAATTGGTGGGGTTGATGAAATTTCACTATCGCCAGTACACCCCAGACTGATATGCCGACCTTGGGCCAAAATGTCAGCCCATCAACTGTTAGGGGGCCGGAGCCAACCCCAAACATACAAACTCACTTTTACAAGTAATTATATAAGATAGTTTTACAAAGGTAGCGGGCGCCCCTCTCTCGCAAGAACAGACATGATAACCTGTTCAGTGGTGATTAACCACTTGAGAGTTCGCAGCCACTGCTTTTACTCACTGTGTCTTTCACAGATGGGAAATATCCATTTGCATATCAGTCTTTGTCCTGCCCAGGGGCAGTCCAGCACCGAAATACAATGGCAATTCCAATCTGAACGAGAGTACCACCAGCAACCCCATACACGTGTTTCACCCTTGTTGGGGATCATCAGTGAGGTGAAGCTGATGCCTCTCTAAGCACAGTGAGAGGGAGACCACGTCTGGTTGCCCCCAGGAGACCTAGGGTTACCAATCCCAGGTTCCTTAAATAATAGTTTTACAAAGGTAGCGGGCGCCCCTCTCTCGCAAGAACAGACATGATAACCTGTTCAGTGGTTATTAACCACTTGAGAGTTCGCAGCCACTGCTTTTACTCACTGTGCCTTTCACAGATGGGAAATATCCATTTGCATATCAGTCTTTGTCCTGCCCAGGGGCAGTCCAGCACCGAAATACAATGGCAATTCCAATCTGAACGAGAGTACCACCAGCAACCCCATACACGTGTTTCACCCTTGTTGGGGATCATCAGTGAGGTGAAGCTGATGCCTCTCTAAGCACAGTGAGAGGGAGACCACGTCTGGTTGCCCCCAGGAGACCTAGGGTTACCAATCCCAGGTTCCTTAAATGCTCAAGTGGTTAATAACCACTGAACAGGTTATCATGTCTGTTCTTGCGAGAGAGGGGCGCCCGCTACCTTTGTAAAACTATTTTTTAAGGAGCCTGGGATTGGTAACCCTAGGTCTCCTGGGGGCAACCAGACGTGGTCTCCCTCTCACTGTGCTTAGAGAGGCATCAGCTTCACCTCACTGATGATCCCCAACAAGGGTGAAACACGTGTATGGGGTTGCTGGTGGTACTCTTGTTCAGATTGGAGTTGCCATTGTATTTCGGTGCTGGACTGCCCCTGGGCAGGACAAAGACTGATATGCAAATGGATATTTCCCATCTGTGAAAGGCACAGTGAGTAAAAGCAGTGGCTGCGAACTCTCAAGTGGTTAATAACCACTGAACAGGTTATCATGTCTGTTCTTGCGAGAGAGGGGCGCCCGCTACTTTTGTAAAACTATTTTTTAAGGAGCCTGGGATTGGTAACCCTAGGTCTCCTGTGGGCAACCAGACGTGGTCTCCCTCTCACTGTGCTTAGAGAGGCATCAGCTTCACCTCACTGATGATCCCCAACAAGGGTGAAACACGTGTATGGGGTTGCTGGTGGTACTCTTGTTCAGATTGGAGTTGCCATTGTATTTCGGTGCTGGACTGCCCCTGGGCAGGACAAAGACTGATATGCAAATGGATATTTCCCATCTGTGAAAGGCACAGTGAGTAAAAGCAGTGGCTGCGAACTCTCAAGTGGTTAATAACCACTGAACAGGTTATCATGTCTGTTCTTGCGAGAGAGGGGCGCCCGCTACCTTTGTAAAACTATTTTTTAAGGAGCCTGGGATTGGTAACCCTAGGTCTCCTGGGGGCAACCAGACGTGGTCTCCCTCTCACTGTGCTTAGAGAGGCATCAGCTTCACCTCACTGATGATCCCCAACAAGGGTGAAACACGTGTATGGGGTTGCTGGTGGTACTCTTGTTCAGATTGGAGTTGCCATTGTATTTCGGTGCTGGACTGCCCCTGGGCAGGACAAAGACTGATATGCAAATGGATATTTCCCATCTGTGAAAGGCACAGTGAGTAAAAGCAGTGGCTGCGAACTCTCAAGTGGTTAATAACCACTGAACAGGTTATCATGTCTGTTCTTGCGAGAGAGGGGCGCCCGCTACCTTTGTAAAACTATTTTTTAAGGAGCCTGGGATTGGTAACCCTAGGTCTCCTGGGGGCAACCAGACGTGGTCTCCCTCTCACTGTGCTTAGAGAGGCATCAGCTTCACCTCACTGATGATCCCCAACAAGGGTGAAACACGTGTATGGGGTTGCTGGTGGTACTCTTGTTCAGATTGGAGTTGCCATTGTATTTCGGTGCTGGACTGCCCCTGGGCAGGACAAAGACTGATATGCAAATGGATATTTCCCATCTGTGAAAGGCACAGTGAGTAAAAGCAGTGGCTGCGAACTCTCAAGTGGTTAATAACCACTGAACAGGTTATCATGTCTGTTCTTGCGAGAGAGGGGCGCCCGCTACCTTTGTAAAACTATTTTTTAAGGAGCCTGGGATTGGTAACCCTAGGTCTCCTGGGAGCAACCAGACGTGGTCTCCCTCTCACTGTGCTTAGAGAGGCATCAGCTTCACCTCACTGATGATCCCCAACAAGGGTGAAACACGTGTATGGGGTTGCTGGTGGTACTCTTGTTCAGATTGGAGTTGCCATTGTATTTCGGTGCTGGACTGCCCCTGGGCAGGACAAAGACTGATATGCAAATGGATATTTCCCATCTGTGAAAGGAACAGTGAGTAAAAGCAGTGGCTGCGAACTCTCAAGTGGTTAATAACCACTGAACAGGTTATCATGTCTGTTCTTGCGAGAGAGGGGCGCCCGCTACCTTTGTAAAACTATTTTTTAAGGAGCCTGGGATTGGTAACCCTAGGTCTCCTGGGGGCAACCAGACGTGGTCTCCCTCTCACTGTGCTTAGAGAGGCATCAGCTTCACCTCACTGATGATCCCCAGCAAGGGTGAAACACGTGTATGGGGTTGCTGGTGGTACTCTTGTTCAGATTGGAGTTGCCATTGTATTTTGGTGCTGGACTGCCCCTGGGCAGGACAAAGACTGATATGCAAATGGATATTTCCCATCTGTGAAAGGCACAGTGAGTAAAAGCAGTGGCTGCGAACTCTCAAGTGGTTAATAACCACTGAACAGGTTATCATGTCTGTTCTTGCGAGAGAGGGGCGCCCGCTACCTTTGTAAAACTAATTATATAAGATAGCTGATCATATTAAGATGCTGGATTATTAGGTAATGGATGTTGCTGATGAGATAAAGTCTCTATGATCTTGCTACCATGGGACACACAGTTGTAGTACAAGCAGTCCTACCAAATACGCCATAATACAAAGCTACAGGCAACAATCACAGAAGAATTCAATTTCAAAGTCCCAGCATGCCTGCGCACTGTATGTGCAATTTAGAAAAAGAATCAGCATCTTATACATGTGGTGAATTTGAGGCAATGATACACATCACACCTAGTTCTTTGGTTTAACAACTCTTTATTTTAATGTCAAAATAGTCCAAGTAGGGTTTAGTGTCACAGATGACTCAAGGAATACTCAGAGTACCAGAGACTGTTCAAAGGGCCCTTGGGCCGTTGCTCTCCCCCATCGAGAAAGCACCTATCCTCCCTAGCCCATGCGTCGTTACTCCCCAGGTTAGTATATACAGAATATTTCCCCCTACTGCCAAAGTTCTGATTTATACTAGAGGTGAAAACCCAAAGGCGAAATGCCTTATCTGTCTAACCTCCCTCATGGACTACCTACACTGACCATACACTATGCAGATGTTAGTTTAAAACGTGATACTGGATTGTGCCTTTCAGATAGTCCACCCCATTTGGTATTCTTCCTATAATGCCCACATTCTCACCTCCCTCTCACTCTCTAATATTTCCCTCTTCTCTCCACCTTCCAACTCCACTCACCTACTCTTCTTCTCCTCTCTGCATCTTCCTTCCCTGTCCTCCTGATGTCTCTCACTCCATCTATGCCTGGCCTCCACCCTTTGAGTTTACTACTCCATCCAATACACTACATCCCCCACACTATTACTCTCTCTTCTGCACTAGTACTCCCTCCTCCACAATACAATTCTCGCCTCCATTTTACTACCCCCTCCTCTACTACTCGATCTCCACACTACGATTCCCTCCTCCATCCTACTACTGTTTACTCCACACTACTACTCACCATCACACTACTATCATGAAGAAATAACCACTGCTAATTCTGGTGGGTTGGTGAACAATTTATTAGTAGAAAGCAAGCAACTGGACAAAAACAAACCAACAACAGTACAAGGCTTCAATGCAAGTGAGATCCCCCTGCCTCCAAGCACCATTTTCTTATACCCAAAGTAACACATGGATTTCAATGGAAGGGGAGGTCCAGACAGTGCAATGAATCATACTGAAGTGATGTTACAAGCAGGGATCAAAGCCCCTCCATCCAAGTCTCCGATACAGCTGCATTCTTACATGTAAGACAGTGTTATCAGTAAGAATAGCCTAAAGTGATACATTTAGTGGTGTTGAATATACTCTTGAAAGGTTCGCACATGGTCTGAGGCAGGCGAGCA
This sequence comes from Ambystoma mexicanum, assembly GCF_040938575.1. Lineage (NCBI taxonomy): Eukaryota > Metazoa > Chordata > Amphibia > Caudata > Ambystomatidae > Ambystoma > Ambystoma mexicanum. The sequence goes on from NC_090935.1 coordinate 649,477,414, forward strand.
CGCTTACAGGATGATGACTTTGGTCAACTAAAGCTGCTTTTCCTAAGGAAGCAGAAGCCTAAAACATGCTTACAAATGCCAAAAGGGAAACATGTCATAAGTGAGAGATGTGAAGGCAAACATAGTTACACACTATGTGAAGAACCTTCATTGGAAATACATGCACAGTAAAGGCTAAGGTCTTGCCTCACACGAGCACGGATCAGTTGTTTAAACATGGCAGTTTGCGGTACCTACTTGATACTATAATGCAGCAGTATACTAGGGGAGTGCATATAATCTTCTATTCCAGACTTTCACCCATAATCTCCTCTTTTGAGACCTTCACTCCAGTCTAATTACATAAATCTTTGAGGGTTCAAACATCAACTTCAGGCATATCATAACACATTGTTTTTTCTGTAGCATGACAGTGAATCACTTGGGCAGTATGAGAGACTTCAGAGCAGGTGTTGCATGCTTGATAATGGGGACCCTTGCAAACCATTGACAGACAGGACAGACTTAAAATTATGACTAATGCTATGAGAAGGATCTGACCAATAGTGGCACCTAGAGGTCGCAATAAGCCCTCAATTCAAGACCCAAATGTCCATGGAGCTTGTGGGCTGGTGTGAAGGAGGCTTACAGTGTGGCAAATGTGGGTGACAATGTTTGTAATATTGCTTGACTAACTGGTTAAGAAAGTACAGCACACACTGTTCACGATTGCACAGACGTCTCCTTGTGAGGTTAGGACAATATCTAAAGCTGTACTGTTCTGAAGCACCATGTTTCGGATAGCTACTTGTTCTTGGGATAATAGAGTCAATGAGGACACAGTGGCATTTGCAATATCCTCTACTAACCATGACGATTGAGTCAAACTGTCTCTGTTTAACTTGATCGCAAGGGCTGGTATGAGATATCCTACCCCAGAAACAAAGTTTTCACAGGCAGTGCTTCTCCTGAGGAGGGACTGAGTGGGAAAGGTGTGAGTATGACTCACACTGCGGGCAGAACATACCCCATGTAACAACTCCCTCCCCCAATTAATAGGCAGCCAGGGATAAGCCTTGTCCCCACAAATGAAATATGTTCCAAAATACATCGCATACCTGGACTGGGAAAATTAAAAATTTGTGTCTGAAGCAAATGTAAAATGTTTGTTTATTACACTGGTATAGCTGGACAAGTAATAATGGCATTAGCTTGTTCCCATAAACAGAGGACCAAACCTAAATGGGCTTGAGTGTCCCTACAAGGATCTGGGCCTTGGGACTGTGTGACCAACTTGAAATCCAGACAGACATCCCCCCAATGGAAGAGGATGGGAGCAATAGGGAACTTGGCGGATAAATCAGGAGGCAGATGGGCCAGACCCGGCAGTCAGTTAGATTATAGATACAGGCATACTGCCAGGAGAGGTGCAGGTACATGCTTTCACTGTGAATCCAGAGATGTGCAGAATGACCATCGTTTTCATGAGAGGTAGTGCGAAAAGCAGCAGTCACAGTGGAATGATAATATGCTATTGTTAATGTTATGTTAATGTTAAAGGACATTTATACTGCGCATTATCACCACTGGAGTGGTCCCTTGGTGCTCTAGTGGTTCTGAAAGGTAAGAGGTATGTTGGGTTAGTGGGGCATAGTGGGGCAAAGGTAGAGTAAGAGTTTTGATTTCCTGTTGACAGCTTCAGTTCGGTTAACACCGTTAGCTGAGCATTGGTGTGGTGTGCGGATCGGAAGGCTCCCATGTCCCGTTGTGCGGGGCTATGTGTGGTGTGTTTTGTTGTTGCAATGTAGTGAAGCGAATGTGGATTGCTGTGCAAGGATGTGGTTGTGTTTGTTTAGCGTTTGAGAGGTGTATGCAGAAAGGAGAGTTAAGGTTTAGCGGTTGGGTTAGTAGTGTTTTTTATTACCTTGTTGCTTTGGGCATCTGCTGCTTGCCGGGTTCTGTGCATAGTGGTGGTGTGTCTCTGTAACTGTCTAGCGGTTTGTGTGCATGAAGGTGTTAAGGCCCCCCCACCTTTGGGACAAGATGGGTAAGGTAGTGGGATTTGCTCTTAGGTCGTCAAAGGGGTGTGCCTGCATCGCCTCCCTCTGAATTCCAGGTGCTCCCTGTCCTCCTGGTGTTGCCATTTATAGAGGCTCCTTTGTCTGCAGCTAGGATACCTGTCCCTTAGGTGATGCCTAACATAGGGAGTTGGCTTGGGAGTGGGTATATCCTGGTCTCCTTTCCTCCCCTGCTTCTACATTCCATGTGTGCTTGTTGTGGTGCGTTTTATTTTTCAGTGGTGTCCTTTTTTTGTAGTCGTTTCCATCTGGTTCTGAGGTGAAGAGCCACTCTTTAAGTAATTTTCGGAATTTTTGGTGATTATTTATTTATGAAATTATTGTTTATTTCTTTAAGAAGTGTTTTTCTTGTGTTTGGTTTTGGTTCCATGTATATGTCCTTGCTTGATCTGAGTGCTCTTTTCGGTAGGTAAATAGTTATTTTCTTTTGTTGGAATTATGCTCCTTGGCCATGGATTGCTCTGTGCGTCATGCCCATTATTTTGAACGTGATTCGTTCTTTGATTGCCAGCCAGTGTAATTTTTATAGCGCTGGGGTGATGTGGTCCCTAATTGATAGCTTGAGGAGAAGTCTGTCCGCTGCAGTTTGGATACATTGCAGTTTCTTCACCAGGTGTTCTGGCATTCCAAGGTCAAGACTGTTGGCATAGTCTATTCTGGACATGATGATGGTGATGATGGTCAGTGTTTTATGAGTGTAGGAGAGGAATGGTAGGGTTCTTTTTATAGTGTGTAGGAGGAAGAACAATGTTTTGATTATTGTATTTACTTGTGGTTCTAGTGTTAGCATGTTGTCGATTAGGACTCCAATGTGTTTGACTATTTTCAATGGTGTGGGTGCTGTTCCTCGTTCTCTGGGCCATGGGATCTAATGGTTATTTTCCTGTTTTTTTGGATATAACCATGATTTCTGTCTTGCCTGCATTGAGTTTGAGGCTGTTTGTGTTCCTACATTCATAGAGTTCTTTTAGACAGTCTTCCAGTGTTGTATTCTCTTCTTGTGCATCTTCGATTTTATAGATGATTTGTGTGTCATCTGCATAGTTGTAGCAGGTAAGGCTGTGTCTTTTGATGAGCTTGAGTAATGGAGTGAGGTAGATATTGAAGAGCAGTGGGGATAGGGTCGATCCTTTTGGTACTCCACAGTCGGTGTCTCGTGGAGTATCTAAACAGTGTCTGTTATATCATTTAGGAATGCTTTAATTCAGAGCAGGCTAGATCAGTTATTCCTATTTCCTCTAGTCTCTTGATGAGGATGTCATGGGTGACTGTCAAACACTGCAGAGAGGTGAAGAAGTATCAGGGCAGAGCTTGTGTGTCAGAGTTTGCGTTTGTCTTTAGGCCATCCCAGATGGATAGGAGTGCCGTCTCTGTCCCTCTCGTGGGTCTAAAGCCGACTTGTGCCTGATCCAGCAGCTGGTGTTTTTCTGCATGTTCCTGTGTTCGTTAGTAGACGTAGGGTTCTAGCAGTTTTTCTGGGTAGGGAATGTTTGAATAGGTCTGCAATTAATGAGGTCTTCCCCACTGCCTGCTGTGTCCTTGAGGAGTGGTTTGATGTATGCCAATATGAATGATTGCAATACTTCTTCTGTTGCGAGTGATAGGTTAAAGAGGTTTCTGTAGCATTTTTATCATGTGCTCTGTGTGAGGATTGATTTTCAGATGTCTGGATGGCAGGGGTCCATGGGGTGCCTGCTCTCTACTGATATTTGTGGAAAGCTTTGGAGTTTATTCTGTGGTTGGCGGGGTGGGTTGTGTGTTTTTGCATCCTGGTGGGTTCCTCATTTTGTTTATGATATTGAACAGATCTTTTTGGGTGTTGGCGGCTTTGGTAATTCGGCTGTTGTAGTATTTCTTTTTGGCTTTTTCTATTTCCTTTTTTTTTAAATTGGATTTGTCGTTGGTATTGTGATGCTTTTGCCTGGTCGTATTCTTTCCTCAATTCTAGTTAGAGCTTCTTGTTGTTCCTTTTCATTGCACTGAGGAGGGGAGTAAGTATATGGGCGACTGATGTGGGTGCAGTTCCCATTCTCATGGAATGGTCAGTAAAGATTTAACAGGTAGCCAATTCTATTTACGCTGGGGGTTATTGTACATGGCAAACAGAGCCGGGTGCAAGGCTTGGGGCAATTTCAACCTTGTCTCTTTACTCACTTTAGACAGCCTCAAATTAAGATCCCAATTGCGTTGATTTACATGCGAGCTGAACTAGGGTTGATAAGCGTAATGGAGCTGTTGAGCTATTCCTAGAGCTTTGCACACTTCTTTGATAACCTGACCAGTAAAATGGGTGCCTTGTTTGCTGTGTATACTGAGAGGCAATCCAAATCAAGGTATGAACCCGGTCGACAGCTTTTTAACCACTATAACAACATCTGCCTTTCTACATGGTTATGCCTCAAACCCCAAGAGAATATGTCCACTCTAACTAAGCAATAGGTAATATTCATGTAGGTGGGGAGTTGCATGAACTCTGTCTGCACGTGCATGAAGGGACCTTCTGACCTTCTGATACTAACGTGCAAAGAGAGTCTCGTGGATGCCGCTCTCCCAACATCATGTGTCAAACATGTTACACAATTATCACGATAACCTTGAGCCTTTGAGGCTTAACCAATGGCCATCCAATCTTGATTCAATAGAGTAATCATAGCATTGTAACCTCAATGGGCTTAGCTGTAAGCTTCATGGACCAGGTAAGGGAGGAATACCTTGGGCACCTCCAAGCAGGCATCTGGGGAATGCCACAAGGAATCTACTCCCAATTTATAATACTGTTGGGTCCAGGTCATCATTTCAGATTCAGGGGCTTGCTCTTAGAGGATTGCCAGACTAGAAAGGGAAGCGAACAGTGACCGTGGCACTGCAAAACAACAAACAAGAAATTCATTAGGAGCCAGGGCCCATTTAAGGCCGCTGAATGAGTGGCATCATCTGCTAGTGTATTTCCTTGGGCTATAAATGACTGAGAGCGACCATGTTCTTTACATCTAACAATAGTTATAGGTGCGGGGAGGAACAATGCATTCAATAAGGCTGAGATATATGTTCCATTGAATATTGGGGTGCCTGTGGATGTTAAGTATCCACACTGCTTCCAAAATTACTCTGAAGTCGTGGAACAGACTGTGGGTGTACCTTGAGTCAGTATAGATCATAACCGATCTATCCTCAGCCAAGGCACAGGCACGAGTGAGAGCCAAGAGTTTGGTGATCTGTGCTGATTTTGCCATAGGTAATCGGTATGCTTCTAGGACGGCATGGGGATACATACAGAATAACTACGTTTGTGGCAGATGGATGCAAGAGCCATCCATGAAGAGGATCAGGTTGGGGTTCAACAGGGGCACATCTGATAAATCAGCACAGGGAGACAAACATGTTTTGACAACTACCTGACAGTCATGTGGTTCCCCGTCCTGCAGGATTGGCAGCAGGGTTAAGGGGTGAACATTGGTCCAATGTTAAGCAGCAGTGACAACACAGTATGGGGAACCGTAATCATGACAGGATGACCCTGCACTAGTGAGTCAGTCTTTTCTATCAACAGTGTTGCAGCAGAGATGGCTCACAGACAAGCTGGTAGTCCCGTGGCTACTGGATCCAAGGCAACACTATGATAGGATACGGGCTGCTGCTTATCAACATGCAACTGAGTCAACACACCTTGAGCAAACATGTTGCGCTTGTCACAGTGGGGCACAAAGTGCTCACTATAATCTGGCAAACCTAAAGCTGGAGCCTTTGTGAGTGCTTGCTTAATGGTGACAGAGGCATCTTCTGCTTCCTGAGGCCATTGCAGGGTTTCGGTGGTCGAATCATGTCTGAGGTTCGGAAATAGCTTAACTATGGATACATATCCTGGGACCCACTGTCTGCAGTAACTGACAATCCCGAGAAACCCTCTCCTCTGCTTTCAAGTCTGGGGCTTGGGGACTTTCTGTATTGCTGTAATCCGATTTTAGGACAAATGTCTTTCACTAGCTGAAATCTCATCACCCAGGTATCCCACACGGGGCAGGCACAACTGTGGCGTGTCTTTAGATGCCTTGTGAACCTTTTCAGCAAACGCTTTCAACAGAATGAAGGAGTCTTCCTCACATGCTTACAGGGAGGAAGAGGCTAGGAGCAGACCATCTACATACTGCACCAGCGTCAACCCTCCTGGGAACTGAATTGAGTCATGCTCTTCATTAAAAATTTAGGAGGACAGAGTAGGGCTTTCTACCTATCCCATGGGAAGCCGAGTGAATGTATATTGTATTGATTTATGGATAAATGAAAACAGATACTGGCTGTCGGGATGTGTAAGTATGGCGAAATATACTGAACTGGGATGAATCCGATGGTGTCATCACTCCTGATCCTGACCCTGAGGGAGAATCACATGGAGGGAGATAACCTCTGGGGGAGTAGCTGGGCACCATCGGACGAGGCATGTATTTCCCCTTCCTCTCTTGAGGATACCCCATGCATACCCAATGCCTTAATGGCATGTTGTTTCATTCCCTCATCCACCTAAGAAGGGTACTGTTAGCCATCTGACAAAATTGGTGTGTGAACCATCAAGATTTGACTTGTCCTTTAAAAATCATAAGAGATAACTTGCCTTCAAAGACTTCTGAGAGCACTTACACACACAGATTCTACATATAAAATGGATTTCCATTCCCATAACTGCAAAAAACTGGGACGAGGAAGATGGACTGAGTAATGCACAGCGGAAAAGACCAAAAGTACAGGATGCGCTCTAGTTGTGTAGGTCTGTAGCCGGGAGATTTAAATTGCACAACAGCTGACTGTATGGCACTGCTGGCAGGAGAGAGCTACTTCGGACAGGATGGACTGGGAGACAGGGAAGCTGCAGAGGTTGTTGTGGAGTCAGCTGGCTCAAGAAGACACCAGAAGCCAAAACAGGGCTCCTGGGCATTTTCAGCTGCAGAGTGGCAGCGATTCCCATGCGGCAGCCGAATGGAAGGCAGAAGAGCCCAGCAGGAACTGCGAGGGGCTTATGCGCTGAGAACAAAGGTGGCAAGGCGAGAAGAGAAGCCGAACGACTGCCACCGGCTGCCTCGGGAAGAGGAAAGAACAAGAGCAAGAGCCAGTGTGTCCCTGAGAGGGAAGGAGGGACACACAGGCATATGGGCAAACATGCCCTGGCAGGATAGTATACCAGGCAATTGCAAGTGGTTAAAGAAAGCCCTGACAGGAGAGTATACTGGGCAAGTACAAGTGTGTGTACATGTGAAAGTCCTGGTAAGGAAACACACCAGGCAAGAACGTTCTGAATAATGTGCAAGAAGTACATCAGCTAAAAGGGGTCTGAGAAGGATATATCAGGACTAGCCAAAGGCTGTCTGAAACCAAGGTAACAAGGAGTGTAAACCTGGCAGGATAGTACACCGGGTATCCCAACAAGATAAAGAGAAAGAGCTAAGTTGTTTTTGTGGAACAGTTGCGTTTTGAATTACGAGGAATTCAAGGAACTGATATCTTTGAACATACAACAGTGGGAAGGGAAATCCAGGGTAAGGGAGCCGCCCTTTGGAATAAGGAACTCTGTACTTCTGGAACTTTTGTGTTGGAGTGATGCATATTTCTTTTGAACATGTATAAACCACTCAAGCTCAAAGACATTACCCTTCTCGCCTTAGAGTTTATTTTGTTAGAGTGTGAGGGCCTGAATAGTAATTTGGACATGTAACGGTTTTGCTTTGGACATTCTGGCATTGACAGACCATTAGTTTTGATTTTAGGTAAGGAAACACCTCTAGTGCAGGGGTGAGAGGCATTTCATAACCCCCTTTTATTTTAAGAAAATCTTTGGCCAAAACTATGAACCCCTTGTGTCCGTGTCTCATTCCTGGCTCCTCACATAACACAAATCGACAACAGTGAAGAACTTGGATGAATAGGGAATACATGAGAGGATAGTAGCCGAGATGGGTACTACAGGAAAACCCGTATCACTGCTGCATTACCTACACGCAGGTCCAGAATAAAATGATAAACCTCTTTACCTGGCTTCATTGTGGGAAGATTGGAGTATTGCAGGGGCTGTGTGTTGGTATAATAATACCTTGTTGGAGAACAGATTTTATTGCAGGACCAATGCCTTCTCCAGCCTGTCAAGAAAGAGGATATTGAGGTACACATGGCAGGGGCTTGGCAGGATTTAGATTAATTTTGACTGGCTCAGCATTGACCATATAGCCAGCGTCATTTGCATGGGTTGACCATAATTTGACAGGAACTCGGTACAACAGTCCCTGTTGCAAGAAGGGAGTGTTGGGCCGGTCTCCAGAGGTCAAATGGGTAATTTCCTGCCAGCACCTCATGCTCTCTATGAGTGGGGATGTCAAGGTATCCACCATCAGGGGAACAATAAATAAAGCAGTTTAGCTTACACAAGACATCTAATCCAAACAAGTTTACAGGTGAACAGGGACTCAGCAAGAATGCATGTTGGTCAGAATTGGACCAATCTTGACCAAAGGCAGAGGGGACGCAGGATGAGGTATTGCGGTACCTCCTATATCTACAGCATTAATAATTTAATCAGAATGCATCATTTGTGAAAACTCAGAAGCTTTAAATGTGGAGAATGATGCTCCAGTGTCGCACAACATGACATCTTTTGACCAGCAATGACACAATCAACAAATGGGGCAGTAGGATCAATCGGTATGAGTGGTGCAACAAGACCACACTGGTGTGAAGTGGTGGTGGTGTAGGCTGGGACCTTGCCATTCTGCGTGGAGCAGTCCACCTCGACCGTCATACTGAGGCCGATCTGGACACTCAGCTTTCCAGTGTCCAAACTCTTTGCAATAATTGCACTGTACATGTTCAAGTAATAACTCTCAGTCGTTTTCCCTGATCCATATGATTGGGTGCTCCTCCCCCTCTTCCCCATCCTTGCCACTCAGGCGTGGGGCACAACCGTCCCCTTCCCTGGGGAGGCTGTAAACTCTGTATCTGCAGTGCCATACGTTTAGCTTCAGTAGTTTCTTTCTGCCCTTCGACCTTTTCAGGAACGTGTTGTGCAGCTAATAAAACCTCTACCAAACTCTTTCCTTCCCATCCTACTAGCACTGCCTTAATTCCCGGTTGCAAACCAATAACAAACGGAGTCACGAGAGAGTGAGGCACAATGGGGGTTGCATCAATGATCCCAGAGTATTGTTCAAAACATCAATTTAAACATTTGAGATATTTCGTAAGATTTTCCCCCTTGGCTTGCTTGCATGCATTCATTTTAGACCAATTAGCCTCTCGAGGGTACATTTCAATGATAGTTTGTACCGACATATCAGTAAAGGTTTTCAGGTCCCTGGCAGTGGCAGGCTCTTCAGCTGGCTAGAAGGCACGCACTTTCAGCAGGGTAAATGTATCTGTGGGCAGCAGTGCTTGCAACAATCGATTCAAATCAACACGCTTATGGTGATAACAGTCTTTTAAAACCTGGAACTCTTCTTGGAACTTAACGGGATTTTATCATATTTTGGGAATCTCTGAACAATATTAAACAAGTCGGTAGCGCTCCAGGTGGCATGTACCTTTACTACAGTACTGCCTTCTCCAGGTAACTGTATGAGTGGGAATACACCAGTAGTGGTATTTGCTGTCAAATTCAGGAACCCTTCAAATGTGGCTGAGGAAGTCAAAACCTTTTTGAGACCTGAGCTTGTATTTCTGGGTTAAACGGGTCGACCATAGAGTTTATTGGGCTAGACTGATGATAGGTTGCTGGTTGGGTAGGGTCTGGACTTGCCAGTTAGTTTGATTTAGTTTGGCAGCTGCTTATACCTATGAATACTCTTGTACTTTTAAAGGAAATCAGGGAATCAATAATGTTGGGGCATGGAGGGTACCATTACATCTCCTGAACACTGTCCACTATTTAATGACTTCCATCCAGAAATGAGCACAGGTTTATGGCCTTCTCCGTTGTGCAATAGACCTTGGATCGCATTTGTGCCCCCTTCTCGTGGTTTGCACTGAAAGTCCCAACTCCTATCCCCAGATGCTCTTTCCTGTGCTTCTTAATACTTAGCTCTTTTCAATTGGTAAGGAAGAGAAGGATTACACTCTCTATGTAAGTAGACAGCTTGTGGGATTCTGTTCTCATGTGTCTTGTAGGAATGCGTACATGCTGCTGGAGTGATGCTTGGGCGATATAGCTGTGCCAGTGAGTTGAATTGTGTTCCAGTAGGGAGGCTGTCAGTTTTCATGCTCATGGCCTGGGCCAGGCCAGTGAGTGGGCAGAGTGGTGTTACTCACCGCTCCTATGCAGCCAGGGGCGTTGTACAGACATCCCGAGAACAGCGTGATGAACCAAGGAGCAGGATCGGTTGACTTGGCAGCAAGCCCGTTTCACTACGTCCTCCCAGAAATCGGGCCTCCTCAACTTGAGGGAACTCTTTTTACAAAACACCCCTCTGCTGTTCAGAAAAGACAGGCAGAGGGGTTGATCCCACAAAAGAGCCGGGAACACACACACTGCTTGTACCAATGCTGTAACAAAAGAATAAAGAGTGAGTGATACTGGGATTGACCACTGTGCAACAATCTCACAACTGAGTTTCTTATTTACCTGTAGATTTATCCTGCTATGATAGGGAGTTTGAACCTATAATAAGAACCCAAACACAAGTCTTAATCACCTGTTACAACAATAGCCTAAGACAACCCCCTTCTAGACACAACAGTTGTTCTTACCACCAGCAAAGGAAAATTAAGTCAAAAGAGTACCACAAGCAACGACAGGAGAAAATAAGAAAAAAGGAAGGTTAGTAGGGAAAACTACCCTGGGCGGCACGAGGGACGTACTGGTAACGGGTTATTGCACTGGGCTGCAGAGCGTTCGTAAGTGCACGTTTCAGGTGAGTCTGCAGAATAAGGGATGGTTCAAAAGGCAGGAATCAACTGTGGCAAATTGACAAAGCCGAGTGCTAGAATGTAACAGTACAGTGTAACCCCAAAGAAAGGAAAATCCTTACAGAACTCCAGGAGGCAGGCGGAGAGGCAGGTTGATCCAGAGTTGGATTCAGGAAGTAACGCTGAAATAACCCCAGGAAGCTAATGGAAAGTAGTCAATAATTTGCCAAGGGTCAGCGCGGTAGTAGAATCAGCAGGCAAGGCAGCGTGGGTCAACGGTCTGTAGTCAGAAAGCCAGGAAGTAGTGCTGAAGTGAAATCGGCAGGCAAAGAAGAGTTGGGAACCAGTCCGTAATCGAAGCCGAATAACCAGGCATAACAGGAATCAAGAGGGAAAAGCCTCAAGGTGGATGACGAAAGGTAGTCCATCAACCGTAGCAGAAAGTAACCCGCTGAAAGCAAGGTAATGTAACGCTAATTAGAAGCCCCGATCTGTAAACATGCAGTGGCTTTATGCTATATGCTGGGGCGGGGCTTGAGCGGGAGCGTGCTTGCGCAGAACCGTTGGCGGCATCTCACGTGACACGGGAGACGTGCCTCTGTTGTTAGTTTCCATAGAAACCTCAATTTCTGCCACAAGGACGTAGACATGCCTCGCTTGGAAACACGAAACCCCTGTAACCTCAAAGAGGCATGTAGGCACTGTGCATCAGATGAATGTCCACGTGTGACAGTGGTGGTTTATCATGGTGGCTTGGTCAGCACCACCTCAGCCGAACTACAAGAACCAACTATGCAATGGGCTCATTGTCCCCACTCGTGCACGGAACGCCATGTGTGACATCATGGCATGAACATTGTGCCACCCGGATGCTCCAAAATGTGAAGCCCGCAATTTCTCTCAAAACCAGCAGAGCACCAGCGCTCATTACTTTGTCTCTGCACCGGTGAGTAGTGCGTCTTCAGTACATGTGACCTGCTTCAGTTCAGACCTCATGCCATTGTTCTGTGGATTTTCTCTATTGGATTTCCCCTCTTTGGATTTGGTGCTGATTATTTGGCTACGTCCCTGCCTGTCCCGGGTTGTGCTTTTGCCTGACGTTTTGGAAAGACTACAAACCGGTGTTTAATCTGATGACTCGATTTCCCTTCTATGTTATTATCACCTTCGGTTCCATCTGAAGGCAAGTTGTTTCTAGAGAAGGGAAGGAGCATCAATCATCGCCACACTCTTGGATTGTGATTCTTAGGTCTACTCCGTCGTGATTCCTGGGCCAGGTACCTGCAAACTTTGACTATTGAGTCTTTCTGGGAAACTATTCGGCAGGCGGTAATCTGGTCTATGGACTTTTCCCAATCACGGATAGGAGATACCCTTCATAGGTTCACTAGCTTATCCCAACACGCTGCAGGTAGGATCTGCTATATAAGGGGGGGGAAGCGGTTGTGGTGCAGATATCCTGTAAGCAGTCTAACTTATTGATCTGGGTCTTTTTCCCTTACGGCCCGGGAAGTACAAGGCAGTATATCTCCCACCCCTTGCAGCCATGTTATTTGTTACTCACGGAGGCGACACTCTCAGGGGGAAAGTCACCATCATAGTAGGAGACCAGGAAGTTAGTTGGACCGTCCCTGACAGAGGCAGAGGGTTGGATGGACCTATGTCTTCTACTGATCTCTGAGATGACCCCTGTAACTTAAGAAATGAAGTACATGTCCTTCTGTACTCACAGCCCCTGCATACTTTGGATGTGGACGGTCCCTATGCAACATCTCCCTTCCAGATACCTGTCAAGCTTCTTGGAATTACGCAAAGGCCTGACAGGCGTAATAGTCATGCAATCTACAACATTATAACAAAATCAAAACATCACATGTTTCCCACACCTAAAAATGTCAGGCATTGATCAATGTAAACGGACGGTCAGTGGAGGTTATGACAGGATGGTCTCTTACATTTCACAGAGATAGAGTGTGTATGAAATCACAGGCGCCAGCAGTGAATGGGACCCTCGAGCACACCGAGCACAAGCTCCTCATAGAAATACAGGACAGGGGTTCCGAGTTTTGCAGGGGCGTCTATTCACTGCTGCAGACCCTGCATGGTGGTGTAGCCTCAGAAACCCCACAGGACCTCCTGCAATATTATAGAAGTCAGTGGCACATTTGTCTCCTCTGTGTATGGAGCGAGTCTAGAAGCATTTGCCTTCTAAGCATGCACCTCTTGTACTGGTCCTCAGTCCTGTTTTCTCCTTATTGCAGCTCCTGGGTATCAGGCCTCACTCAGTCAGAAGCGGCTACCTCTGCAGACTTGCCAACACTCTGTGGCCAAAAAGCTGTAGGATGCTTGAAGTTTCAAAAACAGTCATTAGCTTAGTAATGACATCACAGGAAGTAACATCACCTGGCATATGGTCCTGTACATATAACAGTAAATGCATGCCTGGTGTGGTCTAGCCTAGACCGCTAAACCGTCATAAGAAATCAGATTTTTTAAGTAGCGGCTTCCCGGACGGTGATTTTTAAATTAGAGGGGTGTAAATGTTTCTCTCAAATATGCGCGAGTCTGAGCATAGCGAGGGAGCCTGTACCAAGGAAATGGCAGTTTGTGGACATGGTGGGAGGGAGTGTTCTAAGCCCCCCTGAAAGTTTTTTAAATATTGGGTAAAAAGTATGCATTTTACAGCACACGGGTTAACTCATAAACCAATCCAATAGATGGAAGTCACCAACAGGAGCATTTTCGTGATGCTTTTCCCACAATATATTCTAGTACAAAAACATGTTCAAGCTGGTTGCGCTCATACACGTCCATTATGGCTGCACCACTATATGCCAGTCATATTGGTTTTGCCAGTGAAAATGCTATGCCACAATGAGAAAACATGGCCACTCTCACTGCACCAATGCAGGACCGTCTAGCCATGTAAGAACACTCATGAGTGATGTCTGAACACTGTGTGCAGGTTTGAACACTCGAAAACATATTTTCATCTTAAAACATACCAGTAACAATAATATATTTCTTAACTTTTCGGTAATTAACCCAAAAAGTTAAGAAATATATTATAGTAGGGGTCTCTTCCCTCGCAAGAGTTGCCGCCCGGGTTACGTGATAATGAGGATTGTTTGGTGTGCAAATGTTCTGCATGTTATTTATATCAATAGAATCGACGCTTTGTCAAACAGTGACTTACAAGCACATAGGCTTATCTCACAGGCTCTACTGTGGATTGCAACATGATCCATTTAAATCAGTAGATGCGTATCCCAGCCTAGTTTTTTCGATTGCATTCTGGGACTTGTCGTTCTGCTTTTCCCATGACAAACCTCAGATTAAAAGTCCCAGAATGCAAACAAAAACCAGGACTGGCTAGGCACCTATAGGCTGGAATGGACTATGCTTTAAGCTAGTATGACCTTTAGGACTCTTTGAGGCCATCTGTAGTTGTCAGGTGTAAAATGATCATTCCTAGTGGTTAGGCTCCTATCGTGTTGCATTTTGGTACTTATAGTCAAGCATTTAGAATCTGAAGAGGAATGCAAAATGACCTGCCAGGGTTTACAGAAAGTGAATATACCTATACAATAGCTATACAAACTGCAACCTGTCGGTTTTGTAATGTTCCTTCTGCAGTGGAGACCTTGGAACATTTTTGCTGCTGTCCAGCTCGTTCTAAGAAACGAGAATTCCATTTTAATCGTTTTATATCATATTGTACTGTAGATTTTAAGAAAGTGTTTTGGCAATTTTGCTTAGCTGGTCGCACAACCTCATTAGTCATCGCTATCACAGGCTGTCTGAGATTTTTGCACCTTGAATGAATTACTGTTTAATTTATCTTTACCATGTAATGAATTTTCTCCATTTGATATGCATGTAAGGTTTTAATGTATTATTTTATATTTTTCTGATTTTCCACCCTCTCTCAAATCTATCCGTTGCTATTATTTTGCCACGACTCTCTTCTCAAAAGTTGGTTGATAATCTGATACACATGTGAGGTATTTTTAATGTTTCATTTTATAACTCGCTGATATTTCATTTTCTTGATTTGCCTGTACCATTTGTCAAAGGCTAGATGATAACCAAACGACTATAACATTTTTTGTAAAAGAGTGATTTTAGAGCTGTTTCTGCACACGGCCAATGCGAGTGAAGTAGGGATCTAAGATGAAGTAAGTGGGCAGTGGCTGAGCTCGTGTGCATTTCTAGCTTTGCTGGGCTTTAGAGTTGATACTGTCCAGACTACTTTGTATGTCAAATATGAAATGCATTCTTAATGGAAGTTAACACATAATTACCTAATTCGGCATCATGATCAGAGTTAGGTGCCCACAGAAGAAACTGTTGTCAGGGAAGGTTCAGTTGCTTATCACACTCAATCGTTGAAATCATGTGCAGTTACTGTCATGAGCAATGAATATAATTTCCCAGACTATCCTGCAAATAAATGCAAGCAGGGAGGTGCTACCCCTCTGATGTAACATAACAAAGTCACTACGAGTTTTACGGCAGAATTACCTTACTAACTTTGCAGAAGAATTGCTGGAACCTGGTAAACAAGGAGCGTTTGAGGCGTAGCCAGGATTGTCTAACAAGTCGGGTCTGAAGGGAATGTAGTTGGGCCCACAGCAGTGACACGAACACCTGTAAATACCCACACAGCGCTGCTGAGTAGGCATTTCCAGATGTTGGTGTTGGCCTTGCCCGCTCAGGCCCTACTCTGTCTACGCCTCTGGCCAACGGGAAGCACATTTCTCCAGTGCATAGGCACAGTAGAGTTTGGGCAGGTAGCTGAGGCATGGGCTGTCCTGTGTGGCACCATGCACTTGCCCAGTGACTTCACGTCTTTCTCAGCACGTCAGGTCATGTGCCTTATCAATCAAATGAATTGGTGCGCCTCCACCCCAGTAAAAACAGAATGAATACGATTACTGCCGCAGCTCAGCTGGCTGCGCGGGACCGAGGCGGAGCCCCCTAAAGCTGCCACTCGGCCTGACAGACTCTAGAAATATCGGTAGGATCTGGACTTGAAATCTGTAGGCGGGAGGACTCCATACAAATCAGTAGCCGGGTTGGCAAGTGCGCCTCTGGGCAACGAGGCGCGAGTAGGCAGCGTGCCGCAATTTGAACTTCCACAAAGGATGCAAACTATCATTTAATGGCCTTTATTCTTTAAATGTCTTTTAGATGTGTCCTAATGCTCCTTTATGCTATATTTGCCAATAAGAGCCCTTCAAATCTCTAGGTCCACATCCAGTCGTGGATTTGTCTTGCCATTCTGGGACCTAAAGTTCTGCTTTTCCAATTACAAACCTCAGACCACAAGTCCCAGAATGCAAAGAAAAAAACAGGACTGGATAAGCACCTACAGATTGGAATTAATCATGTTGGCAGCTATGTTATACACCTTCCCACAAACCCAGAAGAATGTACACATAGGTGTGTTTGTGTGACGTCAATTGGCCAGGGGAGTCAAAGGTGGCGTACACGACAAGCAGGCGCTAAATCGCTCGCAGCAATTGCCATCCATGCAACAACACCCAGGTACTGAAACGTTATACTGGTGCAGTGCACTTTTGCACGGCATTTTCACCAGGACAACAACGTCCCGGCGCTGCAATACACACAATGAAAATACCACTGCAAATCTCTATAATACGGAGAAATCATTTGACCCTGCAGCACTTGCAGACGTATAACAACCAGGCGGAACTGCTTCCCGGAAAGCTGTCTCGCAAGCCACAGTATTTAGCTGTGAATGTCCAGGGCCAATCCCAGCAAAGTGTGTTTTTTGTTTATTTATTTATTTGTTTCTAGTTTGATTCACACCCTTTTTACAACTAGCAAAGTTAAACCCGGAGCAGACAATCTCTGCACTGGCAATATGCATTCTTCATGACTCCCATTGACTTCTTTAGATGACCTGTTTGAGCCTCCGTATATGTAGTTTACTGTGCCCACACCTGCCCCAGAGATCTAATTACACCAGTGTTCTCAAATGGCCTCGGGCATGAAACAGTCATGAGAGCTACATTGGGTTTGCGTGTGTTCATAGTCTACAGAAATGCTGTGCTTTTTCGCTTAAATCGTGTTTATGTATGCAAAGCAACGAATGTTTTTCAAAGCAATGGAAAATGAAAGGGGAAAGAACATTGATTAAAAAAACATAAGAGTACTAGCATACATGATGCAGAACACACAGTGCTCCTGCATGCTCCATTATACAGCCAGTGGTAGCAGCGTACCAGAAAAGTAGTGGAACTGCGACTCCGGCGGCGGACAGAGTAGGAAGGGAAACACAACGTGCAACACATTTTTCGGTTACATGTCTTTATAATGACATATTTTATAGCGAAAATGTTACAACGAAAAACAACACATTTTTTGGGGGTGGGGGTCCTAAACCACCTTTTCCTGGCCCTAAAAACCCACCCCAACCGTTTCCCCACAATATTTAACCCTTTACCCCACCCCCTCATACATGTTCGTTATGGTGGTTTGTCATTGTTACATTTTCAATATATGCGCATGTCTCCATAAAAATGCAGCTATAAAGACTGGATACCCATTTTTCAAGTGATGCAGACTTACTGGTTGACAGCCAATTGAATTGAAACAGATTTCACTTTAGCTGTAACTGATATCGGCTGGTAGAGTGGAGAAGTGTGCTTTAACTTCACAATGAACAGTTCCGGAATGGTGAAACGGGTTGCAAAAAGTAGTGGAGCTGTTAACAGTAAACACAATAAAAGTAGTGGAACGCCGCTATCGAACGTTCCCGCTCACTTCGACCACTTTATACAGCACATTTCTCTGCAAACAGTGGGGGTCGATAGCACTCACAGCCCCACCTGATAATGCCGCGATGGGGGATCCTGGGCAGGGAGGGGCTCTTGGAGTGTGGAGTAAAGTGTGGTAGGTGCGGCGGGTCCAGCCCTTGGGCACCTGATACCGCTTATGATGATTACCCTGTAGGCCGAGGGCCACTTGCTGCTGCCCATGCACTGACTGCCACCTCTGCGTAGGTCAGGGGCGCTCCGTTAGGGTGTCTCATCAGGAGGCGGATTTCTTTTACATGCGCTTTGCCTGCGCTTTGCAGC
This sequence comes from Ambystoma mexicanum, assembly GCF_040938575.1. Taxonomy (NCBI): domain Eukaryota; kingdom Metazoa; phylum Chordata; class Amphibia; order Caudata; family Ambystomatidae; genus Ambystoma; species Ambystoma mexicanum. The sequence continues at coordinate 649,495,457 of NC_090935.1, forward strand.
AGGGCGGAGAGGAGCCGGGGGTGGATTCCTCTTCCCTTTAGATCATCCTTCTCCTTCTGGGAGCCGGGCTGCAGAGGAGCAGAGCCTGCCCTGGTTTCTTGAATGCTTTCCCTGTGTCTGGCTGGGCTGACCCCTCCCTTCTTCCCTTTGCCCCCTCTTTCCAGATTTGTGCTACCTTTGCAGTGACCTTTCGGAAAAAATGTTATTTCTCAAATGGATCCCCTTTCCTCTTGTGTGTCGAAGGTCAGCTCTTGTACTATATTCAAACGCTTACATTCTGCTTGAATTCTGCAGCCACGCTCTCTAACTTTCATGAGGACTGGAGCACAGCGTTGCGGTTCACCAGTGAAATAAACATGGGGAGCAAGTGCTGCCACATAGTGGGCATGCTGGGGAGTGCCCCCGATTAGTCATCTGCCATTCCAAAACAATGGGGCGCAAAGCCTGGGGGAGCAAACTGCCCTATAGCCAATCACTGGTCACTGGAAGCAAACACAGAAACGTTTCTACGATGTACATTATAATGTACCTACCCAGCTGATTTGAGTACCATAGCCTATTAAAATAATTTGAAGGTTAGCATTTATGAGTTTAAATCATCAAACGCGGAACCACTGAATAACTACATTATTTCCATGTGTAACCATGTTGTGCCTATTCTTGATCTGGGTCCATTTGACTGGGCAAGGTAGTGGACAGAGGGCCTGATTTCCAAACGTGTGTTTCAATGGAATTGCACCATTGTATGGGAAAGATATCATGCAGCTTCTAAATAAAATGATACATCGTTTAAAATAGCTAAAGTAATTTGCGTTTTGGGAGCTTGTTTGTGCACCTCTGCGCACAGGAGGAATATTTTCTAAAGATACTCAACTACTAACAAATGTCACCAAGGAAGGCATTGCTTCAGGCCACTTTAAAAGCAGCACTCGCTATTGTGTTAAATAAACGCTTTTTTAAAATCAGGGCCAGAGTTGCTTCTAAAGGAAACATGGATGTGATATATCTATGCAGTGACTGCAGTTTCTTTCCACGTGACCATTCCAGCATTTCTGGCAGGTAGGTCCCTGAAATTGTAATTTCCATATCTAACGGCATCAGGCAGAACTGGTGCCCAGATTGGTTCATTCGGGTATTGGCTTTCACCTGGCTGGTTTAAGGCACGATAAGTCAAATCCCTGCAACACACAGCCTCATTCCCACTATTACAGCCCACGCTTCTAGGCCCCGCAGGTGTATGTATCTTTCCCTGCAGTGACCCCCAACAATCCTTGTTTTTTAAAGTTAGGAAATGTGCACGTTTCTGTTCAGTAGGGAAACAGATGCAGTGCCAGGGAGCAATGCACTCCCCACCCGACCCACCTTCACCATCATTTTCATACCCTGCACATGTGTGCCATCAGTAAGTCCCAGTCCACAGTCTGGTAAACACTTTTTCCAAGCAAGCTATTTCCCTGCCAGGTCGGTATGAGGGATTTGTCCAGCACCAGTGTTCTGGCGTATGTCTTAGCAAAATCACCTGCTGGAAAGATGCATGGACGCTGCTTTGTCAGCTGAAGCAATATACCACAAACATTTGCCTGTGCTGAAACTTAGAGAGCAACCTTTGGGCGGGCACTGGGTGGGGGGCAGGGCTGATTGTGCTCGCTGCAGCAGCAGTAGGCAGGCCTGCAGTGCAGCTTCTGCTCTCTCTGCATGGAGAGCAAACGTGTTTTCCTGAGCTAGTGCCAAGGGCTCATCAAAAAAAAAAACAGGACATTACAACCAGCACCAGTAACAAAAGAAATCTAGCGAAAAGGGTATACGTTACACAACAGTTAATGAGCCCTCTTCCTTTTCCCCAAAAGTAGAAGAGGGTTTCCTGCGGCCTCAACATACTGCCACGAAATCAATGTATTCATAAAAAACAGACTGCAGCCAGAACTTCGACTTCTTTGCGCTCCAGACGAGCAATGGTGGAGGGCTAGTACAGCCCCTTAAGTGTACAAGCAGCGCACGGGGCAGCTTAATCATTGTACGTTTCGGTTCCCATTCTCATGTGCGCAGTCCACATACCTCCAAACGTAGCCTTCCACTGATATGATATAGACATGCCAAAATAATGTCTCCTTTACTTTTTTTTTTATTTTCTTTTTTTATTTGTTTGGTTAATACAATCAACCTTTCAATTTTTTTTTACAACATACAAAATCAGAATATATTATAAAATCGACCTTAAAATTCCTTTTCATAAGCAAGAAAGATACAAAAAGAAAACTGTAGTAAAGCTAAGACAAAAATTCGGCCTCACTAATACATGGAACAAAAAACATATACAAAACAAAGGGAATGCTGGTCTTATCAATGTACAAATGGAGTTAATTCTGGCAAATCTCTTCTGAAAACATCCGTTCTTAAATCAATTCAGTAACACTTATCAGGAAACAAAACATCCAAAAATTGTACAGTGGCTATCTTTATGGATAGCTTAGAAGTTGAAAAAATACATTGCCACATATCCTTTTCTATGTACAAATTTTGTTCTTCAAAAACATTTTTTAAATACATCTTCTGGATAGCTCTGAATTGCTGACAATAAACCACACAATGTTCCAACGTCTCTTTTTGATCAGTTTTTTTACAAAATTGGCACAAATTGTCAATATTTGGAATTAAGTTTCTACGAGCTAAAACATCCAAAGTTGGCCAAAGGTTCAGGCCGAAGCGGAGAAGCTTCTGTCGAATCCTTGGACAAGGAAATGTAATCAAGTAATCCGCCATGACTCTGTAACGCTTATGGCCAAACAGGAAATCTCTCAGCACCGTTAATTGCCTCGTTGTGAGGGCATTCAAGTTACCAGCTGGTGTCCTCTGACCAGCCAATCAATCGCCTGGAAGGATGGTGGGCCCGCCATTTTTAGTTTGGGCTACTTGGTGTCGCTTGTGACACCTATGTGCCGAAACTATTGCATTGGAGTGCAGATAGGGAGGAAGGACAGACAGTTTATAGGTGTTGTCTGGTTAGAAGCCCACCCATTGCCTGATATATCCGGCCCTTTCTATGGCAATTGTACCTTTTGCGCCTCCGCTCTCTCTCTTTCGCACTGTCTTTTTTGGGGCTAAGAATAGCAACTTTTCCCCCTCCCTTCAGTGGGAACAAAAGCATTTAAAGCTTCCCAAAGCCCGCCCCCTGTTGCTGCTAAGTGACAGTGGGGAATCCTCGCCTTCCCTCTTTTGGAGGGCTTGACCCTCGAAGGGTTTTGTCTCTGAGAGCTGAGTCCTTATTGGACAAGACTGACCACCCTCTTGCTGGGGCTAGGTTTCTCTGAGCCGTCAGCCAGGCTGGGTTTTCACTGCCAAACTCTTTTGCCAAACTCTTTTTTTTTTTTTAAAGATGAAGGGTCTGCCTTTCCCCAGGTGATTCCCCAGGTGACCCGTAATGCGTAGCCACCTCAGAATGGGCTAGGCTAACTACCCCACTTTCATCCTTGCCCCATATTTCCTCTGCACCTGCCCCCCCCCCATTTCAGTGTACGTTCTTCACCCCCAGCACTGTGGGGACCAGCTTTGCACCTCATCAGCTTATCCAAATCCCAGATGCGGGCGGTTTTTGACACTCACATCACTAGGGAACGTTTCAATCATATACACTGTGTCAGAATGTTTGATACCTCTTTTTTGCCCCAAATCCACTGAAGTCCTGTTTAAAACAAGCAAATTGCTGCTTTCACTAGGAAATCTGGTCTTTATGTGGGCAACGCAAGTGGTTTCAGGTAATAATGTCCCCATACATAATGTCCTCTGTGAAGAAAGACCTAGGCAATTTTGCCTGCGGTGTGGGCCGCACACCCTAATATTCCGTTGGGATTCTTCAAATATTTTAACTTCTCAATATATATACAATAACATATTTGAAGAATCCCAACGGGATATAAGGGTGTGCGGCCCACACCACAGGCAAAATTGCCTAGGTCTCTCTTCACATAGTCCATTTCCTTTGTGCTAACACACGGTAGCACGGGTCAGTGGGCTGAACCCCAAAAGTAGCACTATCTACTGGTAAATTCATGCGCAAAACAAGACAACCAGCAGTGCCCGCTCTAACTCTCAGTTCTCTCCCCATACATAATGTCCCCATACATGATGTCGCCAGGAAAAGCCATTGGCAACATTATATATGGTGACATTATACATGGGGATGGGTTGCGGGGATGTCCCCTGCTCCCCTTGTAACAAAAAGAAATTCAGGGCTTGTGGCAGTGTCCCCCGCATGTTCAATGTAATAAAGTCTCTGCAAAAAACAGCAACTTTTTTGTCAGGAGACATTTTAGCGGGGACATTATTACATGGAACCACGCAAGTTATGGAAGGTAAAATGTTCTAATGCCTGCCTACCACCTCACTCTGTCACCTACCATCTGAAATTGGTCTTTTTGCTATTAGTGCCGCAAAACCTTTAATCTACGGGCAATACATTGGAATTCAATAAAGTATGCGGACAACAGAGCACAGCAGTTTAATGCTCTCGCGGCAGAGTTGTCTAGCAGAGAAGTGACACAGATGCAGTTTTTTTTTAAATAAATGTAATGGTGATAAACAAAACTACAAGTTCCAGAATGCAAATCGCGGTTGCCTGGAATGTCCAGAACTGCCTGACGTGGGGCACTTGCCATTTATATAATCATAGCATTTATAAATCAGTATCATTATCCCCCCTTGCATGCAAATTACTCACTGCACTGGCCCTAAGTACTGAATAGTTATTTATGTGAAATGTATTGGGTTTTCCATAGAAGTGTATGCTGTCAGGTGCCAGGAGGGTTTACAATTTGTACTGGGCGCTCTGCAAATCCAAAAATGATTAGCAGAAGCAATCGCCCAGACGCAGGTTTTGTGTGCACAAAGCGCTATGTTGCTTGAGCGTTACTTCAACAGGAGGCCACCTAAGGGTGCTTAAATGCTGTAGCATTTGCACATAGCAGGTGCGTTACTGTGGGAGTTAGGTGTACGCATGCGCAAGCCTCGTTTGGGCTCACGTATGCGCGTTTGCAATAAAAGCGTCCTGAACGGCAGTTGCCGCCGGGACCTCATCAGTACAAGACGTGTATCCGCGTATTACTAGTGTGAGTGCGTATGCGTGTGAATGAGGCGGCCCGAGGCACTAGCAGACCCCCACAATGGCGACGAGAACGGTCGCTCGTGAGAGGATTACCATTGCACACGCGAGCGCAATTAACATCTGTCCTTCTCCGACGCAGCCCCAATCCGACGCTGACACGGTCGTCGACCATCTTGATTCTGCCTGTGGTCCAGTTGGGTGCTTGTGCGCTGCCCACAGGCTGGCAAAACAATAATTTTTGGCACTCTCGTGGTTCTCCAAAGAGGGGAGCCACGAGTTTGGCCCGAAGGGCCCATCCCTTCACAACAGCCATAGTGAGCCACCAACCCATGTCTGAAGGCCCAGCTCAGGGGGGCCACTGAAGGAAGAGCCTGCTTTCTGCACAGACAAGACGTCCAGGTCAGTGATTAGCAGTGAGGGGTCAATCCAGAAGAACAGGTTTGCGGCCTCAGTCACGTACGTGAGGTGCCTGTGCGACCTGCTGGAATGAGTGACCCAGATGAGGAGACTGCAGCACCTGCGCGAGGAGCATGCCGGCAGCATTGCACTCTGGTGCCCATGCCCGAATTCGATACCTCAGGCCCACCCTCGAAGTTAGGGCCCAAGTGGCTCGTATGGATTAAGAAGTTGGACATGTTTTTCAGAGCGATTGGGGAAGATGATGACGATGCCAAGGTCGCTACCCTTCTGTATTCAGCAGGATCTGAGGTGCTACGCATCTATGAGTCACTAAACATCCAGGGGTAACATATGCCGCCGTCAAGACTGCTCTACAGAACCACTTCATCCCCCTTTTCGAATGTAGAGTTTGACAGGTTTGTGATGTGTGGGGAAAAGCAACATGACGATGAGTCCCTGGACCAGTCTGCGCACGGCTGCGTCAACTATCAAACACGTGTAGGTGGGACAATGAGGAGGGGATGATCAGGAATGCAGCTCAAGTAAGTTACAGAGGCAAATCCTGCGAGAACCAAGGATGACCTTAGTCCAGATATTAGATAATGGCAGGATATACGAACTAACAGAAAGCAGGGGAGCGAAAAATGGACGCTGCCGCACACCCGAGCAAAGGGGAGGAGGCTTTCGCCATAGGGAAATCCACCCCGTCGAAGGCCCGCTGGAGCCAGAAGCGCCAGGATACGTCTCCTGCCCAGGGATCCCCAGCGGTGTGCCAATATTGCAGGTACGATCTGCCGCACGCCGAGGACTGCCCTGCGAAGTCAAGGGTATGTGGGAGGTGCAACACACCAGGCCACTATGCAAGAATGTGCCGAGCTGCAGCTCCAGTGACGACACACAGGGGTCCGGCGACAGCGAGTGGGAGCAATTTCAGGAGGCCGCGGAGCATAGCCACACTAGAGCAGGACACACAAAGACTAAATATTGCTGAAGAGGAAGAAGAGGACGAAGAGATTTTCTTCATATCGAATATCGCCACGGGAGCCAAGAAAAGGAGGCAACCCACCTGTGTAGTGGACATTAAGGGCACTCCTATACCAGTCCTCATAGACACAGGGGCATCTGTGTGTGTTCTGGCCACGAGCACTACATGGCCATCCCGGGCCCACCGCAGCTGGACCAGTCAAAAGCTAGAATCCACACATTTGGAGGTGACACACTCTTGCCAATTCAAAGAGTATTCGTCGCACCAGTTACACACGGCCCCAATGCAATCAAGGCTCGTTTTTATGTGACCGACGTCAGTCCCCACTCTCTCTTGAGCTGCGCAGCATCAGAGGCCCTCAACATCGTCCACTTTATGCTGGCAGTGTATCAGGTGGACATTGAACAGCTCCTGAGCAGGTTTGAGAACAATTTTCAAGGGGTGGGCAAGCTCAAAGTGGCACCGGTTCGACTACACATCGACAAGACTATAAGACCTACCGCACTTAAACAGCAGTTTATAATGAAGTGCTTCAGAAATTCCAAAGTGAAAGACTCAAGCTGTGGGATTGATGGGCAAGGTTTGGGCATAACAGGGAACTCATGATCTTGCTTCAATTAAACCTTGCCATCAAACTTTGCACTAAGAGTGCCTGGCAGTGCTTTTTCAGAGCAGTCGTCTGAGAGTTAATGCATTAATTGGAGTTGTAAATGCTCTTTTGGTGTAATAGAAATGTCTTAACCAGCCACTCGATTATAAGCACTATATGCGTCCTTCACTGAAGTCCTGGTTAAAACAAGGATTGGCAAAGCCAGCAGTTTTGGCTTGTGTATAAGTATTAGGCATTTGCCAGGCACTGCTGTTAGATGCCCAGGTACTCACACCATTGTGCATCTGCTACCATCAATGGGGAGTTAATACCACTACAGGTGTGCCTGGCAAGTGCCTTTGCCGACACAAAAGCCCAAACTGTTAGCATTGACAATGCGTGTTTGGACATCTTGCTGGCTTTGCTATGCCAGCTTGTTGGGATATCTTGTGTTGTGCCATGTTATAGTATGTGATGGTTTATGTAATTTCACTTTAATGTCATGTTGCTTTGAGCAAGGCCGACAAGCCCTTTGAAGCAGCTTGATGGTTTCATGTAGCACTCCACAAAACAATCAAATAAATAACTCATACACGTGTCACCCTGTTCATTAAAAGGGCCATAACACCCAAAGTAGGTCTGAAAATGTACGCTTTTAGGCAGATTCATTCCACCTCTTTGACTTGTGAACCTCCTTCCGCCTTCTTTAAACTTGACTTGACACAGTTTAACTACAGCCCATGTTGAGAAGAGTAGAAAAGGCTTGATCATGCAGACTGACTACCAGAGGAGCCCAGCCTCAGCCGAAGAAGAATCCAGCCTCCCACAGCCCAATAACCATCCCTAAAAAACCCAGAGCACGCCTCAAGAACTTCCAGCAGCTTGGTCTATGACGTTGCTCTCAGAGGAGCCAGAGCTGCAAAACGAGTGCTCTGCAAGATTTTCCCAACGCAGTGCGCAACATTTTATGAACAACTTTGCAGTTGTTGAAATGGCTTGTGGCTTGAACTGCAGGTTTCTCTATGAAGTGGGCCAGAGCTTGAACCTCAAACGGACTCGAAACGGTTAGAATGAATTGCAAAATAGCGATGGGTGGAATCGAGCAAAATAGCGATGGCTGGAATCGAGTTGAGAATCGAGCAACATAGTGATGGATGGAATCGAGTTGAGAATCGAGCAATGTAGCAATGGCTGGAATCGTGTTGAGAATCAAGCAAAATAGCGATGGCTGGAATCGAGTTGAGAATCGAGCAAAGTAGCGATGGCTGGAATCGAGTTGAGAATCGAGCAACATAGTGATGGCTGGAATCGAGTTGAGAATCGAGCAACATAGCGATGGCTGGAATCGAGTTGAGAATCAAGCAAAGTAGCGATTGCTGGAATCGAGTTGAGAATCGAGCAACATAGTGATGGCTGGAATCGAGTTGAGAATCGAGCAACATAGCGATGGCTGGAATCGAGTTGAGAATCGTGCAACATAGCGATGGCTGAAATCGAGTTGAGTCATATGCGATTCAAAAGGGCTCAGTCCACTTTGAGCCAATAGATCTCTATTACTAAAATCTCATTATAGCCTTTTTGAATAGGCATATTGCTACAAATGAGTTTGATCTTTTTCAAGCCAAAGGACTGTCACCAAGTTGCTTTGGCTTGAACTAGTAAGAGAAAGTGAAACTGAATTACAAACCTCCTGTTTCCTATTTCCTTTTGTTGCTTTTAGGTGTGGTCTGAAAGAGAGAGAGGCACAGCAACAGATGGACACAGGGGAAAGGATCTAGTTGTTTGCTCTGTGTGTGTTCTTCTGAGAAATGGAGGTAGGGGAAAGACCTGGGAATACAGGAGAGGAAGGGAGAACCAGGGGTTCATACGCAACAGGCGGGTGCTGCTTTCCACCAGTGTTCCCAGTCAGCAGACCCCCGAGAAGACTCAGCAGCAGCTGCCTCCGGCTGCTGTGGTGCAGCAGCCTCCATTAAGAACACCATTGCCGAAGCAGGGCTGCTCTGGTAGACTCCAAACATCTCAGAAGCTGTGTCCAAAGGGCTCTGGCTCTGCCTCAGAGGCATGGCAATGGTATACAGCTGCTGCAGGGGAGCTCCCCCACCATACCACCATGCAGCATGTGTGGGGAGGTGGTAGCCGGGGAAAGGGGTCCCACCTCCAGTATGCTGTGGCACCTGGGAAGGAGACATGGTATCAATGTTTCAGGTGCCTCAGCAGCCGCACCTACCACTTCCGTGCAAAGAAGTGGAGGCCACAAGCTTGCAAGGAAGACAGAAAACTTCCCTGCAAAGACCACATGGACAGCCAGGTATGTAGTATTTGCCATGGTGTTGTCTCGGGGAACTTGCCATCTCTGTATGTTCCACAAGGGATGAACTGAGCAAGACCGGTAGAATCAATCTGATTAGCTCTTTCTTTCTTTAGCTGTTTTATGCATAATTTTGTCTGTGTATGTTATTTATAGTCTTTCGAATGTATTTTGCACAGCTGGTTTTCCTGGTAATGAGTTGCACTTAATAAATAATTGGACTACATTACTATACTAAGGGAGAGAGGTGATGCCAGTGCAAGACACCTCAAGGAACATCCCGCTGACTCAAGGCAGTCACATCAGAGCCAAGATCAGTAGTTGGCTTTTGTTTTTGCTTCTTTGTCCAAGTTTACATTCACCAGTTTAGATGCGTTCCCATAAAAGAACCACAACCAAAGAAACATAAAATGAATCAACATATCCCAGACTATAAAGCACTTCTTAATGTATTCCTCCCATCTTGAACCACTGTAATAAATGGTATTATTATTGTTACCCATTTCAATGGTAATCATTTTCTGACTATTATTTTCTAGGAGGCACAGTAACTCCTGCGTGAATAGCTTGACTGGAAAAAACATCCAATTTATTTTTTGAAGTCCAGAAAGAAACACGTGGTCTGGCTGAGTTATTTATTTAGAGGACCAAAGACCTACTAGGTTCGCGTCGGGCTCATCCCTTATAGAGAGGTTCCTCCTCAAACCTGATCGATGTTCATCCCATGTATAAAAGACGCACATTGAAGTATCACCTCTTGTACAAAAGACGTGACTTGTAAAATGAAGGTTCATCCCTTGTATGAAAGAAGCACCTTGAAAAATTGTGGGTCATTCCATGCATGAAAGATATGCCTTGAAAAATTAAACATGATCCCATGTACGACAGATGTGTCTTGAAAAATTAAGGGTCATCCCTTGTACGAAAGACGTGTCTGTGAAATTAAGGGTCATGATTTGTACAAAAGACACTCCTTGATGTAATAAGGTCTGTGCGGACAAGTGTACCTTTTGTATGACTATGGGGGGGAGATGTTAGACACTTTATAGAAGGGTTTTTTCTCTCCTGTTGCCTTGCACATTGTTTCAGCACAGCCAGGCTGCCAATGACACACAGGCGCAGAGACAGGCCTCAAGGCTTGATCACCAAGAGCAAAAGACATACACGAATCACAAGAACATTTTACACAACAGGGCGTCAGACTGTCACCGCACACAGAGGCACCTGCATCTGACCCACCCCTCTCTATTTACCCTGTTTGTCTCTTTGTCTCTGTACACATGTATCTTTCACACTGTCTTTTCTTGGCGTGGCCACACTTGATCACTATTTTTTGCAGTCCAAGAATGACTATTCTGGAGTTTCTTTTGTACAAGAAATTAAATATACTCATGATCAATAATAGCTAACATACACAAAGAGTCCGCACATCTTGAGTCCTTCACACATCCACACACTACTTTAAGTAATACCTATTTATCTGTCTGACACTGCCCTTGTGTAAATATTCCCCTCTCACCTTAGAATTTCCCCTTCTAATTTCCGAAATCCTGATATATGGTCTACTTTGGCTGGATGGACATGCACCGATGGTGCCACTCACACACACCCACACATGCGCACACACTCTCTCTCTCCCCCCTTTAACCTACCCACCTCTGTTTGAACCCCCCTATACCTTTATTTTTCCACTGCATCACTTCTTACCTTTCCCACACAGACTCCTCTCTGAACAGCCATGGCGGGGGCAAAATACACCAACTTCCAGATAAACATTTTAGCAAGAAGGCAATATAGGTTTTGTGTGTATACGGACAGCATGCCATCCCCTGTCCATACCAATCTTCAGTGTGTTAAATGTGGACTAAGGACTAAGATCATTTGGCTAGTCTATCTCATGCACCACACCATGCCAGATAATGCTTGGCTGGTGCCCCATCTTGCAGCCCTTCATCCTTACCAAAACAACCTTCAGCTGTGGCCATTTCTGGGGATCTCTCTTCTAAATGCTTAGTGGAGGAACTCTCCTCCTCTTGCAGCGCACAGTATTCATAGTGATATTGTGCTTTTCCAGGACAAGACCTAGTGCTAGCAATTTCCTCTGCTCTGCTCTCTTGCTTGATCGGCAGGAACCCCAAAAGACATAGATTAAATGGAGCTCCAGTCGCTAATCCGGGATTACAAACAGCTTCTCTATAACGCCACTCCAAATCTCAGGGCACACCCACCCCATGTGCATGCAAGCTGCTGACCAGAAAAGGGTACGGCAGGCATTTTATTACTGAAAATGGCACCTTCTACATGCAACAAGGAACATATAGGGGCAGAGACGGGGGCCCTCCCAACTACCTAACCCCACCTCTGGGGCAGGACTAGCTCTGCTGAAAACCCTGGCAGGCCTCCTGGCCGAGGTTGAGCAGGGTCCATATCATCCCCGCAGAGGGTCATGTCCCTGAACCTGTGGCAGTATGCAGATTAGTCCTGTTTCTGAATTGCTTCCAAACAGTCTATGATTGAGCAGGGCATTGACTGTGTGCAGGAGGGGAGGATAAAGGCTCATCCTGAGACTTGTTTCATGATGGCAAAGAAGGCTGTCCTTGTATGAGCTAGGTTTTAATGATGCAAGGGTATCAGTGCGGCCCTTGTGGATGTGGTGAGTGAAGGTTGACCAGGGCTGTGTTGTGCTACCTGGGATCATGAGCAGAGGAGGGCCCCGCTTTTGCTGCATCCATTTGTTGTCTCATTTTATCTATCTTGGTGATGAAGAAATTGATAGTTGTGTTACATTTTCTTGCAGACACAGGGATTATCAGGTTGGGCAACAGGTTGCAGCAGAGTTTGACTGCCACAAAGAGGGTGTTACTCCTGTTAGCAGCTACCACGATAGCATGGAGTGATGCACAGCTTTGCCTTTAGTAATTAGTAATTAGTGCCTGGCGAGCACTGTGTAACGTCTTTAAGGTGAAGAGGCCATCTTGCACATGTGTTTTGCACCCGCATTTTTCTTCTTTCCCCCTTGAAAACAAACATTTTAGCAAATCGGATCAGATTTGGAAAATATGAACAAAGGATGAAGGCAGGCCATGCGAAGTTAGGAGTCAGAATCTAGCCAGATCTGTGTTGCTTCCCCGTTTTCGATTCTGCGCCCTGCTTTATCTCTCCAACCCATTCCCACATACCCAGCATGCCTCCAGTCCCAGCAACTAACCCATCCCCCTGAAAGTAATTCACCTCCCTTTTGAAATTCGATGCTGTCATCTAATTTCCATGTAGGGGAGTTGTTGCTCTTTTTTTGGTTGAACCCAAGTTAAAGAAACAGCAGACTCCCAAGCATCCATTTTGTTGCATCATACCAAGGAGTGCATCTTCTGTAAGGTCTGATTGGTTGTAAACACCGGAGGAGCATGTGTAATGTCATAGCCTCAACTAGACAAAACTCAGTGTGTTGCTCATTCGTATGAATGATAATATATCGATGAGGAAATGTCATTTTATTTTATTTCAGCCTAAGGGTGCCTCCATGCCTGGATACATGTTTAGGAAAGCCCAGGCCTTCTGTCCCTCCTGGGTAAACACATCTAGTACTCCTCTGACATTGTTTTCCCGAAGAGACTCGTTCGAGTGGAGGGAATGAACAGATTCTAAATGAACTCCCTGTGGAGGGTGGGGGAAATACGTCTTTCCTAAAAGAGGGCGTGACCCATGTCACGTGTGAGCTGCGCGCCTTCCAAGGTTTTCTCCGTCAAGACATCAGGAGGCTCTGCTCTGGTAACGAGGGCCATTCAAAAATCAGAACAACCAGATGGTATCGAAGGAAAATGTGGCCAGGAAAGGGAAGTGCACAGATCTTCTGCATAAAATGCATCTGCGAAAGAGGAGGGAAGGGGCGCTCTTGCTTCAGCCTTGAGCGCCAAGAGAGAATGAGTGGGTGCGCGATAAGGGACTGGAAGGATTTACAGTCAATATTTCACAGTTTCAGATTCAGAGTGGCTGATTAAATCCTACCCCGGTAGGGCTTTTTTTTAACATTTGTATTGTGTACTTCAAAAAAAAGATCAAGATGTATTTTCATCTTGGTTCATTGTTGACATGTCAACCAGTGATGTACCCTGACAGTCGCTGCCAGCTAGGGAGCCATGGGAGGCCTTTGTTGTGGTTTCCCGTTCAAGAGGATTTGTGGGTTCGCGTCAGTCATCTTCATCAGGTGGGGCAGGACACACACACACATACTTTAGCAGTAAGACCGGAGAAGGGCGTGCTCTGGATCCACAACGCATCCACCCAGCCTCTGAGCGCTGTGTATTACCTATTTTATTTGTATTTTTGTGTATAGGTTGAAAAGCTGCTTCAGGGAAGTGACAGCAGAGACACAAGATGCAGACAGATGTGCTTGCATACATTCACCCCCACAGTTGGTTGTCTTCGTGGGGTTCTCTCGCGGCTGGGTGCAGATCCGGGCTAGCTAGGCCGCTCTGAACATGGCCGTTCCCAGCTGCTTCCCCCACTTCAGGGGCTATGACTGATCGGGAAGGCTCTCCAGAGAAGCAGTCCTCTAGGCTGCCTGGTACTTTCTGCATATCTCTGCACCCAGTCTATTTTTTTCCACCCTGCTTGGATGATTGTTTTGGTCTTGAGTGCTGAGAAACTAGTTTCTGTAGCAGTACCTTTCATTTCTGCTGTTGAAATTGAAATCAGTCTGTTGTTGTGTAGGTTGATCAGATCAGGGTAGGACGGTCAACTGTCCCGTATTTTGTGGGACTGTCCCGTGCTGGAGGACTCTGTCCTGTGCTGGATGGCTAAACGTTCTGTCTCCTTTCATTTAGCAGTCTCTACCGAGGTCTCCTTTTTGTACTTGCAGATAGAACTTTCACCGCTGCTCTTCCAGTCATGCTGCTAACGCTTTGACACCCAACTTAATTGCAATGCTACTGCTTTGTTCATAGGGTTGTGATGGCCATGATTACAGTTCAGACACGTGACCATCACCTCCCAAGGACAAACCATTAGCATTGCAATTAAGCAGGGTGTTAGAGCATTAAACGCCTTCCACCAATTGTTTTAATAACAATTGGGGGCAAGCCAAAGGTGAATGACGGCGTCATGCCATCACCACCTTGTGGGCAAGTGTACCGCAAAATGGTTTCAGAAAGTTGGCCAACTTAGAGCTGGCTGCCGGAGTGGAAAGATGTAGTTGTTGTTTTCTGGTACAACATCTTGTGTTTGCATTCGGGCCTTTTAGACATGGATGTCACATGGTGAATGCCAGGCTTACCAGATGGTACCGATGGTGATGCCCTCGGTAGGTGTAGTTTTCTGCTTTGCATGTTACTAGTCTTCTGCATGTCTGTGTGTTGGAATGTTGCTGTGCATGCTTGCAAAATGGAGTGTTGGCCTCTGGGGGGTTCCACAGAGTGACAGTTAGTCTTGGAGCGGGCTTGGTGCTGTAGGCCAGTGGTTTCACACTTGGTACTTACTTACTTGTACCTGGCACAACAAAGCACTTACCTTACCTTGTGGTCCAGGCGTGGTACTTCAGGAATCGGGAAGGACCCTACAACATTTTCCAATGCCAGTCACGAGCGAAAGTAAAGAGGGCTCTTCCGACCAGTTCCCAAACCTTGTCCGTCCCCCGTCATCAGTAATTTCCTAATGGCGACTAAGGAGTTATGAGAGGGTCAAGCAAGGACGAGATGCACCTGGGCAGAAGAAAAGCCGGTGTAAGGAGCAGAAGAAACGGGTCGTGGGGCACCACCCGCTTGTCATGTTAACCTGGAGCTGCAGTCTTAGACGTGTGATCCCTTTCCAGGGCGGACTGGGGCTTGGGGGAAGCGGTGCTGCCACATGTGAAGCCAAGGCACCTGCACATGTGAGGCTGCCTCTTCCATATGCTGACAGTGCATGTGGGGGCATGAGTGTTGGGGGAAGCAGCACCTGCACATGTGAAGCCAGATGCCTCTGAACACGTGAGGCCAGATCTTACATATGGTGACTGTACAGGTGGGCGTGGTAGATTCTTAGGGGAGGACCTGCATAGGTGCAGCTGTAGCTCACATATGGCGACCATGTCTTACATATGAAGCCTTAAGTAGCATCAGATGTCATTACTACAGCGGCCACATTTGCCATATACTGACAGCAACTGGACACATGAGGCTGCACCTTACTTGTGACCATACAATGCCTTAACTGGTATTGGACCGAATTATTGGGGTAGATAGGGCTGCACTTTGCCTTTAATGGCAGCAGGGGGACATGTGAATTTAGATTTTACATACATATTTATCACTTTCGGCTCCACAAGCCTTTTGTGCAAACCACATGCACTTGTTAACATGGGAAGTTAAAAACGAGTGAACATGGGTTAAAATGGATACCCGCGTAGCAGTTAAAAAGATTTCATAAAGAGGATTGTGCAGAAGGAGTGGCATACTCTGCCACTCCTCTTAGTTTACAATCTCCCCCCATTGTCATCTTTCGAATACCACTTTTCTTCACTCTCCAAACCTCATCCGTTGGCAATGTCTACCAGTGGTCGAAGTGTACGAAAAGAAGTAGTGGAACTATGTTTCCTACT
This sequence comes from Ambystoma mexicanum, assembly GCF_040938575.1. Lineage (NCBI taxonomy): Eukaryota > Metazoa > Chordata > Amphibia > Caudata > Ambystomatidae > Ambystoma > Ambystoma mexicanum. The sequence continues at coordinate 649,511,410 of NC_090935.1, forward strand.
GGCGTGCACCGCTCCCCACAAACTCCATTGCCACCCCCCTCCCACGCACAATACAAACCCCAAAACATGCGTTCCTGCTGTTTAGTGGAACGCTCAGTGCAAGTTTCAACTTCTTCCTACACTTTTATTTTAAAACAAAACCCTTCCAGAACGGTTTATTTTTAAAATAAAAGTATAGGAACTGTAAAACTTAATTAAAAGAAGTAGAGGAGCACCGCCCCCGACCGCTCCCGCCCACTTTGATCACTGATGTCTACTAGCTACAGCCCTTAAGCCCCCCTCACTACTTTCTATGATGACCTGGACTTGCTTCTAGCTTTTCGTCCCTGCTCCCCAACCTTTTTTCTACTTGGTGACTTTAACGTACATGTGCCTTCCACTCCTGTGCCATTCCCCACTCTTGACCCTCCTGGATTCCTTCTCTCTTTCTCCTCTTTCCACTCCTCCCTGTGGTGTTTCTTTTCTTCCCCTCTCTTACATATTCTTTTCACTCTCATCCTTGCCACTAATCTGATAATTTCCCTCTCTCTCTCTTCCCTTCCACTTTTCTCCTACTTTGACTCCCTGACCTTCTCCCACCCCTTTTCCACGTCGACATCTGCGTTCCTTTTCCCAATCTACTTTCACTTCCTTTACTCTCTTGATGCTTCCTCCTAGCGATGCCTTCTCCACCTTTACCTCTAATCACGCTGCTTCTATGCATCACAATTCTCTTTCCTCTACTATGGATTCACTCTTTCCTTCTTGTCCCTGTTTTCCTCTGGTAACCCCTTGCTGCCCTGGCTTTCCCCTTCTCTTCTCTCTCTCTGCTCAACACTGCACGAAGCTGATCATCCCTGGAAGAAAAGCCGTACCCCTGATACTCTCACTCGGCTGTCCACCCTTCATTCCTCTTATGACACTCCACTCTTTAACGTGAAAAAACAATGCTTCTCATCCCTCACATCACCCTTTCCCCACACTCTTGCTGTCTGTTCCAACCGATCAGAAAGCGGTTCCCTCTATCTCTTCTACCCTTTCTACCACTGTTTTTGCAGATTTCTTCACTTCATAGGTCTCTACACTTCAATCGTCACTTTTCAATTCTCCCACCATCTCCCTCTTCTCCTCTTCCATTCTTCTACGACCCTCACCCCCACCTTTTCTTCCTTCTCTCCCCTTACTGATAATACTTCTTCCCTTCTCTCGCATGCCCAGCCCTTTGATATGATATGATATGATGTGGCATTTATAACACACCTGTTCACAAGTGTTTTTCTAGGCGCGACAAGACAAGGAAGGGGAAACAAAGGGAGGACAAAATAACAATCTTACTAGGCCTTGGGTCATTCAGATTGCGCAGGTGTGGGGAAGAGGGAAGGGGAGAAGTGCCAGGGGAGAGGAAGGGGGAAGTGCAGTTAATTCAAAAGTGCAGCCAGCGGGTTGCTCATAAGTGCAGAGAGAAGGGACTGTAGATTTTCAGATACAGACCCATAAGTGCCGGAGAGCCCGGAGGCAGTGCAAAGGCAACTAGACATGCAGGAGAGTTGGAGGTGCATAAGCGCAGAGCTCAAGAAGGAAGATGTTTTCAAACAGAAAGTTGGAGGTAGAGCGGTCCCACGCCCCAGAAAGCCTTGTGGATGATGCAGAGGATTTGAAGTTGACCCTTGCAGCCACGGGGAGCCAGTGAAGAGATTTCTGAGCTGGAGACATACTATCCCTGGGCTTGTGGCTAAGGACAAGTCTTGCAGTCCTGTTCTGGATAAGTTGTAACGATCGAAGAGTAGAGGCAGGAAGATTTAGAAAGAGGCTGTTGCAATAGCCCAGCTTGGAGAGGACCAGCGCTCTGGAGACAATGGGCTTATGGTGGAAAGTGAGAAAAGGAAGAATACCTCTGAGGAGGTGCAGCTGGTAGTTTGACTTCTTAGAGACGTCAGAGATGTGGGGAGAGAAGGAGAGGGTGAAGTCGAAGATGAGACCAAGGTTCTTAGCCTAACCGGAAGGAGCAGGAGGAGGGGCCAGAGTGGACAGCCAGAGAGAGAGGAAAGGAGGGAGTGGGTGTCCCAATGAGGAGGATCTCAGTCTTACTGGCATTAAGGCAGAGATCATTGGCGGCACACCATTCCTGAATTGCGGCCAGACCGTCTGGTATGAGAGAAGAAGCAGAGGTGGCCCAGAGGAGCCTGAAAGAGAGCTGAGTGTCATCCTCATAACATTGATATTTTCAAACATGCTGTGATCATCCCCATCTTAAAAAACTCTTTTGATCCGTCTTCTCCTTCCGATTGCCACAATATTTTCTCTTGTCCCCTTTCTCTCTAAATTCTTATAAACAGCTGTTTACTCTCAAATCACTTCTTATCTTAATCTTCGCTCTTTGTGTCCACCTGCCGATTATGGTTTTCGGTCAGCATACTATACGATAAACTGCCCTTTTTCATGTTTCCAATTCTCTCTTTTCTGCCCGTCACAATAAAAAGTATTCTATTCTTATTCTTTTGGATCTTTCTGCTGTCTTTGACACTGTGGATCACACTACTTTACTTAATGTACTTTGCTCTGTTGATTCCGCGTGTTCTGTTCTTTCTTATATTTCTGAAAGCGCCTACTCATGGATAAGCCATAACTTACCTCCTCAACCCCTTCTCTATAGGTTCCCACAAAGCTCTGTGCTCCATCCTCTACTTTTCTCTATTTACATAATTCCTCTTGCCCAACGTTTTGAATCCTTTGGCCTCTCTTGCCATTTCTATGCAGACGATACCCAGATTTTCTTCTTTCTATTCATTCTCTGACTCTCTTCATTCTGTTGTCTCTACTTGTCTTTCCTCTGTCCAATCGTGAATGTCTTGTCGATTCCTACACCTCAACCCGTCTAAAACAGAGGTTCTGTTTTTCTCACTCTCTTTCTCCTTGTTCCCCTGCTTCTCTTTTATTTCCTCCGCCCAGTCTTCCAGTTTCATGGACGACTCGCAATCTTGTCATCACCTTTGATTCAGCTCTTTCCGTCTCTCATCATATCTCTACTTCTGCTCGGAACAGCCGATACTGCCTCTTTAACATTCATCGGATTCTTCCTTTTCTTTCCGTTCATGCTGCTAAACTTCTCTATTTTTTTTAGTTGATTATTGCTCCACCCTCCTTATTGGTTTCCCTTCTTCTCAACTTACTCCTCACTGCTCAGTGTTTAAGTCTGTCATCCGCATTCACTTTCTTTTTTTTTATAACATATTTTCTTGGTTTTATTGAAAACGTACAACAATAGGCCCTATAGGGGGTCTACACTTTATCAACAGATACAAGACATTAGATCCAGCGTGGTCATTCATGATACATTTGGCCCAACGTTCACTGCATTGACATTTCCAGATTACATCTTGTACAAAGGGCAAGTCAGAGGGCTTACATAGCATCCTCCCATCTTTGCCAAATTGTGTCTGCTTTTTCCTGGCAAGATCATGCCCTATATACTCTTTGTTCTATGGCAATACATATCTGAACATCTGTCACCCATTGTTCGACTTGCAGTGTCTCTGCAGAGCCCATAGTTTTGCAATGTTCCTCTTAATCTCTGCAGTGGCGGTTGAGAAGCCACCCTCCCATATGGATCTCTGGAGTGTTCGGAGCGCTATTCTCGGGTGCCCACCGCCCAATAAGAGTTTCTGAGTGTGCAATCTATTTTCTGGAACACCGCCGTTGGTATTTGTAGTGGTGCATTTTGCAGGACATACAGAAAGCGGGCGAGCGCCAGCATTTTGAACAGGGCTGCCCGTCCTAGCAGGGTCAGGGGCAGCGCCATCCAGTGTTGTACATCTCTCGCAAATCTTTCCATGATGGGTTGTAGTTTGTCGGGCGTATATCTGTCGAGGTCTTGCGTGACTCGGATGCCCATATAGCAGAAATGGTCCCTTTCCACTTTGTAAGGACAAGGCACCGGGACCTCCTCCCCTAATCCGTTAATCAGAAACAAAATTGATTTAGTCCAATTTACCCTTAGACCGCTGAAGTCCCTGTATTGTTCCAGCAGTTGTGTCACCACCGGGCATGCTGCTTCTGGGTTTTTCAAATAGACCAGTAGGTCGTCCGCATATAGTGAGACCCTGTCTTCCCATACTGCTGGGCTCGGGAAAACCTCCCATGTTTGTGTGTCTCATAACAGCACTGCCAGCGGCTCTATTGCTAATGCAAAGAGGAGTGCCGATAGTGGGTAGCCCTGCCTTGTTACTTTTCCCAGGGCAAAAGAACGTGACAACCAACCATTTGCCCTAATGCCAGCCAACGGGGAGTTATAGACAAGTTGGACCCAACTCAGGAACTGTGCACCAAACCATCCGGCGCATAATCTCCCAGAGTGCCTCCCAATGGACGGAATCAAATGCCTTTTCAAAATCTATTGTCAGTAGGGCTAGTGGGACATCTAGGGTCGGGGCCTGTTCAAGCGCTAGGTTTAGCCTGCGTATGTTCATTCTCGTGGATCTGCCAGGCATACCGCTGCATTGGCCTGGGTGAATTAGGTGTGTTATAACTCGCTGTAGTCGCGTTGCTAATACTTTTGCCAGGATCTTTTCCTCACTGTTGATGAGGGAGATCAGCCTGTACGAACTGCATTTGTCCGGGGGTTTGTCCGCTTTGGGTAATACTATTATAGTAGCTTTTCTAAGGTCCGCTGGTAGACTGCCTAGTTCTTTGGCATGGCGATACATGTTTAGAAGGTGTGGGACCACCTAATTTCCACCTATCCTTTTCCATGCCTCAACACGGATACCATTCAGGCCTGGCGTTTTCCCGGATTGGAGCTGCATCATTGTCGCTAGTACCTCCTCTTCAGTAATTTCTGCCTCTAAGGCAGTGCTTTGTCCAGTGGTCAGGGAGGGTAGGGTGATCGCATCCAGCAGGGAAGGCGCAGGGCGGGTAGTGGGGGCGCAATATAAATCTTCATAGTATTTTGCAAATTCTTCTGCGATATCCGCGTCCGATAGGAGCGGGTCAGCATTGTCAGGTTTGATTGTTCTTACCTGACTGTGGCCCTCGTCCCTACGCTCCAGCCACGCCAACATCTTCCCCGCCTTGTCCCCCATTTTGTAGATTCTGGCCCTCATCGCATTGTGGGCCTGCCTAGCATTAGCTAATGCTATGTTTTGCAATTGCTTTTGACCCAGGACCAGGGCTCTGTGTGTGTCCGGCTCATCCTGGGCAAGGTGGGCCTCCTCCTCCTTCTCCTCCGCCTCCATCATTGATTTCAGGTGTGTTTTCTTTTGGGATGTAGTCCAGGAGATGAGATAATTTCTCCCCGGAGCACTGGTTTAAAGGCCTCCCAGAGCGTTACTGGACTATCTACTGACCCTGCGTTCAGTTCAAAGTATGTCTTGCTGGTTGCTTGCATACGTTCAATCAGTTCCGGAGAACCTAAATAATAACTGTTCAGACGCCACGTCAGTAGTGGCTTTGGCATTGAGGTTTCAAGCACCATGAGCAGGGGGGAGTGGTCTGAGATGCCTCTCGGGAGAAACTGTGCCTGGATCGCTAGGTGTATCACTGGTGCTGGTGGAAAGAAGTAGTTTAGGCGTGATAGTGAGGCGTGTACCCCAGAGTGGTATGAGTATTCTTTTTTCCCCGGGTGTAGGTTGTGCCACACATCTGGAAGTCCGAATGCTTCGGTAAATGTGGCAAGCTTAGTATGTGTGTTGAGGTCTATGCCGCGTAGGTGTGTGCGGTCTTGTGTTACATCAACAACCTTGTTACATTCCCCCCCCAAAATCAGGATATCCGATGTATCATCAACCAGTATTGGTGATATATCCTGTATAAGTGAGGCTAGTAGTGTAGGTGGAGAGTATATCGCCAATAGGGAGATTGTTTTATCCCATAGTGTGCCTGTAGCATATGTGAACCTGCCCCCGGTATCTTGTATAACCTTAGGGTAAGAGGAAGCCTCTTATGCACTAGTATGAGCACCCCTCTTGAGCGTGCTGTAAAGCCTGCTTGTATTGTGGAGCGGTAGTTGGTACGCTTGAAGAGGTTGCTGCTTGTGCCCGCTAGGTGGGTTTCGGTCAGGAAGACCACATCTGGTGCATGTCTGTTTAGGAACTGTAGTACTAGTCTCCTTTTTATACTATTTCCCAGTCCGTTAACATTCCAGGTCAACAACTTTAGGGCCCGGGTCGCAGTGTTATGTGAGGACATCGGGTAATTGTAAGCCTGAGTGTTGGTTGTCTTGTGTGAGGTAAGTACAGTGAATATTTCTCGTCTTTCGGTGTAGGGTTATGACCAAGGTGCATCTGTAAGGTTGGGTTCGGATCCGTGATTGTCTCAGTGAAACTCCCCATTCCCCCCAACATTCAAACCGCATTCAAACAGGTAAAACAGCATAAACTTTCCCTTCACCCACCCCCACCCCATACTCTGTTCAAACTCGAAGCATCTGTCGCCCGAACAGCATCTGTCCCCCGAACAGTAGTCGGAAGACAACTATCTACCTGCTTCCGACTATACTTATAACATCTGAGGGACCCAACCGGAGTCCAAGTTTCACTCAAACATTCGCCTTACGGGTTGCCAGTGATAGGGTCGAAAACAAAAGGATCGAATGCATTTTGATCGACAGTCAAAGGATCGAAAAAAAGGGTTGAATTTTTTTTACATTTTTTTTATGGGGGGGTTCTCCCCCAGACCCCCGTTTTCTTTATTAAATAAAAAATGTTAACAACCCAAACTAAAAAATATATATAAATAAATAAAAAAAATTCGACCCTTTTTTTTCCCGATCCTTTTGCATTCGAGCAAAAGGTCATTCGATCCTTTTTTTTTGATCGTTTGACTTTGGGTCCTATCAGGGGAGGAGATTTAACCAAAGGAGCGGTTCTTGTAAACAATAAGCTTCGTGGGGGGTAGCCTTTTTCTTGGCCGCTCTGAAATATTTCCTTGATTTCCAGTGTTGTGAGTGCAGTGTCTAACCTGCTTTTCATGCCTGTGCGTGGTGTAGTACAAAAGGAAGGGGGGGAGTTCAGGTTGCAGTACATAGTTAGGTCTAATGTTTACTCCCCGGCCGCTCCAGGTGGGTCAGCGTCCATCGGCTGTGGCTGCGGCAGCGGCCCCCAGCCTGTGCGGGCGCATTGGTTGCCATTCCTGTTGTTTCGCGCAGCTTTCCAGTCTCCCTAAATGTGGAGCTCTGCCCATTTGCATGCCTCCTTTTGGTCGGTGATGTGGACCGTTGTGCCGTTGTGATTGATTTTGAGCTGGGCTGGGAATAGTAGGCCATATTTGACGTTGAGCCCCTGCAGCTGTCTCTTTAGCTGGTCGAACGACTGCCTAGCTTTCTGCATCTCCCGTGTGTAGTCGGGGAAGAAGGCAATCTTGGAGCCATTGTAGGTTAATGTGCCCTTAGCTCGTGCCCTTTGCAACAGTGCGTCTCGGTCTGTGTAATTAAGTAGCTTCGCTATCACAGTGCGTGGTGGGGCTCCTGGGATCGGTTTACCCGTGGGAATACGGTGGGCTCTCTATATGGAAAAGAATTTTGAGAAGCAGTCCGGTTCGAACATGTCCATGATCCATAGCTCCAGGAACAGTTCCATACTTGGACCTTCAGCGCTCTCTGGTAGGCCTAGGATCCTTATGTTGTTACGTCGTGAGCTGAGCGTCCTTCTCCCTCGTCTACTCTGTCCTCCATCATTTTTAGCTTGGATTTGACGCCTTCCAGTTGTTGTCATAGTTTTTCTGCACCAGAGATGCGCTGCTCCGCCTCACCTGTGCGAGATGTCAGTTTCTGTAAATCGTGCCTGAGAAGCGAGACGTCCATACTTATTCCATCCATTTTCTGTTCCATAGAGGCGCGTGAATCTGCTATGGCAGCCATTACGTCTTTCTGGGACAGTGTGTTGTGCATACTGGTAATGCAGTTGTTTGGGTCAGGTTCTACTTGATTCACCGGAGGCTGTGTTGTGAACTGGTCGATCTTGCTCTGTACAGCGTTTTTCTTTTGTTTGTCTTTGCCCATAGTAAGTAAGAGTGTCAGGTGTAGCACCTATTTTGTTCCGGGTTAGGGTGGCGGCTCCAGTCAACAGCCCATCAGTGTCAGAGTGCCCCTCTCCACGAGACTCGAGTTGTGGTTTTTCAGTTTATTGTTCCTGTCTTGCATCTGCACTTGGTGATTATCTGATTTCCCTGGATGGATAGTCAATGCTTGCTCCCTTCGTTTTCTTTCTTCTAGGTGGGGCAGGCTGCACTATGTGGCGTGAGGGCTCAGTGAGGACACCCCCGCCCACTCCACCACCTTTGCACCAACTAAGGCCTTTCTATGTGGGTCTTCTCTCCGTGCCAGTTTAAGATAGTTGCGGTGCCGCAGGCTGTCAGGTAAATCAGTGTTGTTTCGCAGGGGGGCCGTTCCATGAATCGCCCACTTGGTATCTGTGCCCCTAGACCACGTATATCACCACCGGTAGGCCCCAGTTGCGAGCCACTGTCACTGCACTCATGTCTGCGGGTCCCCAGCCCACTGTTTTGCGTGCTTCACTTGTTGCCCTGCGGGCGGTACTAGTGGGTGCCACGGTCTCGCCGGCGGGAGGATCGTAGGGTCAGTGTGGCCGCCTTATGTTCCGCTGCTCCCTGTGTTACCATAAGGTTTGTGTCCCATTTATTTCATCACCTTGCGGTCAGTGGCGGTGCTCCGGGGTTCCACGGGCACGTATACCCTGAGCACTGTGTAGAGGATCCACTGGTGTTATTGGGTTCTCTGGCCCTTGTCTCGACCGCACTGCACACTGTCTGGTGGGTTTAACAGGTACCTGCGTGTTGTGGGTGCTCCACACCCCCGCCCGCACCGGTTTCGCAGGCAATGCGCTGTACCTTTCAGATCCGGGGGTCGAGTGTAGCCTGTCAGTTCGTCGTTGCCTCTCCAGGGCACTGCGATCCGCACTCAGGATGGGCTGAAACGGCAGTCCGCTAATATCCCGCTGCGTGGTTACTCCTGGGGCATGTAGTCACCGCTGGGTTGGTCAGGGCTGGTACTCCCTCACTGTGGTTGTTCTTGCATTAGCAACCACCGCTGTTAGCTCGGAGCTCCAGGTGGGCACGAGAGGTGTCTGCCCACAGCACTCGCAGCAGCTCGCACCCTCTTTCTGGAGACGGGACGGTCGTTCTGCGGCCCACTGCATTACGTCTCCCCCGCGGGGCCGGCAGCTGCGGTCGTTCCTCAAGTGATCCGTGTGGGCAGCAGCGCGCCCCTCGTGTGTCTCCCGCTTAGCCTCTCCACCGTTTCAGCGGGGGCTGTGGACCAAGGCACCACCGCATTCGTCCACCTGCTGTCCCTGCCAAGTTGTCGGGCCCGCAGCGCCGTTCTCTCTCGGGCCGGCTGGGCTCTGTTTGTGGTCCTTCTGTTCAGGCACTGCTCAGCCTCGTGGAAGCGTTCTGCAGGGGGAGGGCACACACATGTCGGGCTTACGCAGCACGGCCAGACCACGGGCCACCGCTCCGCAGTGATTCATCGGCAGCCACAGTTCTCCGGCGGCAGCCGTCGCTAGCTCCAGGCGGGTGGGTCACAAAGTGGCCATCTTGGATGCAGCGTTGCACTCCTGTTCTTATTTCGGACCCTCCAACGGTTCGGTGGGCTCCCTTAGCCACAAGTTTCCACAGGATTATGCCCCAGGCATTCCTTTTTCTGCACAGCAACTTATGACTCGAGTGTCATGTAGGATACAGGCTGGATGTCGCAGGATTATTCAGCGGCCCACGGAGCTTAATGGACTCACGTCCGCATCGGCTCGTAGTTGGCCACGCCCCCTGCATACATTTTCAACTCCCAACCCGTTCCCCTCTCTCTCCATGCCTTCTTTCTATCTCCCTTCTTCCCATTGACTCTAGACTTCTGTAACTCTTCCTCTGTATTACATTTAAATGTTACCATTGCTTTGACCCCACCCACCTTTCGGCTCTGATCTCTCCCTATTTCCCTTCACGATGTGTCTCTGTTCTCAACATCATCTCTTTACTGTTACTAAACCAGTCTCTGCTCGCTCCCGCTTGCGTTCTTTCCCCTTTCTTGCTGACAGACTTTGGAACTCTCTCCCACCTTGCATCTGTTCGTCTCCCTCTCTTCATACTTTTGGATTTCGTCTGAAAGCTCACCTTCTCTTGCTTCTCACCTCTCCTTAGGAATATCATTTGATTCAAATCATCTTGCCACTGCTTTTGCAGCGCTTTTATAAACTTTTGTGCATTGCTTTGGTGAAACGCTTTATACATTCCAATTAAATGAAGAAATGAAATGAAAGGAGGAAGAAAAAAGAGAGGGAGAGGAAGAGGTTGACTTCTCACAAAGCCCTCGCAAGAACATATGGGGCTGAACATTACATGTGGCGCACAAGCCATTCCTAGTAGACATTTCCTGGCACAAGAGAGCATTTTGGGGATGTTTGCAGCTGCGCTTGGCAAATGATGGTAGCAACAACAGTCATAATATGGTAGAGTCTTAAGCTAGGATGCTGCACCGCCTGGGAATGTTGGGTTGTAACTAGTGTGTAATGGCTGTACCTGGCATGTGAGGATATACCTGCCATAAGATGGCAGCAGCTGCCCATGCACACTCTCCATCATTTACTCAACAAGGCCCCTAGCGTAGATACCAAATCCTAAACTCTTCTGCCCAGGGGTTCTCAGCAATTCGTACCCCAGGAGAGGTTGCAAGTTGCTCCAGGTGGGTACTAAGTAGGTGGCAGAGGGATGACTGGGGAACAGAGGCATCAAGTTGGATCAGCAGCAACAGGATGAGGCGGGTCAAAGGGCATATTGCCGGCATAATCTAAGCAACTGACGACATGAGGGAGGAGGCGGGCGCGTATGGGAAGAAATTAAGGCATATGTGGAGTTGCGATCTGTGTTGACGGCATGAGCATGGCCCGGGATGACTGAGCAGGCACATGGCGACCAATGAGCGGTAAGTGGAAGCTGAGGAAAGGCTAGTGCCGTTGGTGACACTCTGAACGTTATGCTCAGAGTTTCACCAATCAGGATGTTGCAAGTCAGAGAATGGGTTACTAACCAACATGAACAAACTTATAAAGGGGATATCAGGTTGGACAATGGCAAAATGAGCAGCAGAGCATTTGATGGATATATGTTGACATATTCGCCTTAATGTCAATAAGAGAAATCTACGTGATAAATGATTTCGGTGCATCTCGCCTACAGAGTTGCTGGGCTTTATAGGTATCAGTGGCACAGATGTGAGTAGCTTTAAACCTGGCCCAAGTTATTGAATATTGGTGCCCTGCCTTTGTTGAACTAGAGCACCAGCAGCGACATAACCAGGTCATGGTAGCAATCACTATCCCAATGCTGCTGCCTGGGACCCTTGTGACCTTCATTCTTCCGCACCTCCTGTGATTTATCTCACCTTGACAGCTGATCTTCAAAGAGTATGCACGCCCTTAATTTTGCCACTGTAGATAACGTGGGGAATTCATTGTGACACTGACACATCATAGTTGGTTTACAGGAGGAACACCTTTCCAGCGCGGAGGAACACCTTTCCAGCGCGGACTATTAACCAAAAAACCACGAAAGGCAACTTCCTTGCATGTCATCGGAGGTCAGCTGTCATCTATGCTTTGTCATAGTGCCCGTATTTAGCACTCCAGCGTCACACCCCATGTTGAAAGCCCGGCGACCGCCCTTGAAGACCTTAGCCTGGTCTCTTAGGCTGGCACGATGAGGCGCAGGCAAGGACCAGATAGCAGCTTCTTGGCACGCAGCGCCTCCTCACTAAACGGAAGGATATCGCTGAGCTGGAGGGCCTGCCTAACAATGGCACACGCGTCCCCCGGAGCAGCTTGAAAATAGATTTCATCTTGCTTTCTCTTGTACTTTCTGCAGCTTCCTGTTTTCTCACGGCCCTTTGGACACTTTGCCGTCTCATTTTCTCTCTCTCTTGCTCGTCAAGGAAAGACACACCCTCCTGCGAGGTAGTGTGAGAAGTCAGAACACTGTCGGAAGCCTGTCTCGCTGCAGGCATCTCTGCCCGTTTACTTCGCAGGCCCAACGTAAGAGCGAGACCGAAGACGTGCCTGCAGAATATCAAAGCCTACCAGGGGAACTACGTCGCACTGCGGCTAAAGCATTAAAGTCGCGACTTCACTTGGCGAAGTTGCCATCTAATTAAAACAAGCATTGGCAATACCAACAGTTCGGGCCTTTGTGTAGTCATGGGAAAGGCACTTGCCAGGCACTGACACTGTGTTAGGGCTATTAACAGTCCATTGATGGTAGCAGGTGCAAAATGGTGCGAGTACCTCGGCATCTAATACCAGCGCCTGGCAAATGCCTAATACTTACACATAAGTCAGAACGCGCGTTTTGCCGATGCTCGTTTTTAACAGGACTTCAATGAAGGACACACCTAGTGTTGTAAATCAAGTGGCTGAATGTAAACCCAGTTAAGATATTTTTATTTTTACCCGTAATGGGTTTCCATCTTCAATTAAGTTATTAACTATCAAAGATTGCTTTGAGAAAATAATAGCTGGAACTTTGGATGCAAAGTTTGACAGTGTTTTGTAGGTGAAGGGCAGGAACTGTGTTGGAATGGCCGCAGGGATTAGCATGGCCATGGGCACTCAATGGGTGGGCAAATAACCAAAAAACACAAGCTATGTGTCCTTAACAAGCCATTTCTGCTGTCTGTACTCTAAAGCAATAGTGGCCGCTTATAGGTGACCCAAGCACCACCTAATAGCGCAAACTAAAAATGGTATGTAATGTAATTTGGCATTTGCATAGCGCTTATTCCCATTGGTATGGCCTCAAAGCGTTGTAGGTGAACGCCCTCGCGGGAATGAAGTCTGTGGAATAGGAGATTCGTCAGAGGAGCATAGAATGCGTTTGTGCATTTTAGCCGACACGAAGGTAGGTAGGGGTGGCCAAGTCCCTGCTAGCTACCCATGTCGAGTTGGCTTGTGGATGGGTGCTGTGAGGTTTTAGGAAGAGTATCCGAGTCTAGGAGACTGATTATGTGTCCAGCGATGCCGAACTTTTGTCATGGGATTTAGCTGCGTTCTAATGGCAGCAGTGTTGTGCGACGTGTCTTCAAGTAGCTTGTGATTGCAGATGCGTGTGGGTGAGTGGCTGTCCCTGCAGCTATCTTCCTTTGACATGGAGTGCGATACAAACCTGGGTGTCCTTGCTGGTTTCTTGTTTCGTTTGTTCCTATCTTGAAGGTCTGCTGGTGTCCTTTCTATGTGTAGTTCAGTACTTTATATGCTGCCGCAGCCTATATGACAAGGTGTTAAATTAGCGCAAGAGGCAGAATGAGTTTGTCTGGTTGCTGGAAAGAAGAGCCAGGTCCTGAGGGCCGTTCGGACGGCAAGATGATCCTCTAACCAGCGAATACTGAGGGGAATTATATTCCATACTGTGGGAGCCTGGATGGAAAAGGAGGACCCCCCTATCCTGCTAGATTTGAAAGGGGGGATGGGGAGGAGGAGTGCAGTGCCTGATCTCAGGTTTCTGTTGGGTATGTGTGGGGTGAGCTTATGTTGAAGGTATTCTGGGCCTGTCTTGTGCAGAGCACAATGGGTGATGCACATAGCTTTGAAAGTGGACCGTCGCCTGACAGGAATCCAGCGGAGGATTTCTGAGTTGAGAGGCAGGGACGCCCAGGTATAGGGAGTTAGCGTACACTAGGTGAGAGAGGACGATAGTCGTGATGGAGTGACTCTATGAGGGTAGGAGAGGTAAGGGAAGATGCATCTGCGAGTGTAAAGGTGTGGATAGCACGATTTAGATACAGTGTTGATGTGGTGTGAACGTGTCAGATCTGTGTCCATAGTACATCCCAGGTTCTTTACTGAGTGCGATGTTGCGGGAGGAGGAACAAGGGAGGATGCCCACATAGTGGGTTGGAGGGGGAAAAGGGCAGTCTTCCCGCAGATCATGATTTCATTTTTTCCGGGGTTGAGGAGGAAGTGGTTAGCTGTCATCCAGTGGGCGATTTCTGTGAGGCACGAGGCAAGGTCGGGATGGGGGTAGGAGGAGTTCTTAGGGATCTTGAAGATGATCTGAGTGTCGTCTGCGTAGTTGTAGCAGATTAGGTCATGTCAGCAAATAAGAGCAGGGAGGAGGCTCAGGTAGAGGATGAAGAACAGGGGAGATAGGGAGGTACCCTGTGGTATTCCGTTGGGGATGGGGCGGGGTGTTTGTGGTAAACTGAGCCAGATACAAGCTGCGAAATGGAAAAATAAAAAACACTACACTATAATGTTAATCGTGTCCATCTTCATTACTGAACCTCCCCTCCTCACACTCCCCCATCACTTTCGCCTCATCCAATGTAGTGCTTTCAAGCAGCATGTAGGTTGTACTAAGTGCTAGTCAAGAAGCCTACACACGTGCATAACATTGAGAATTTCCATTTGAAAAGATTGTTACAAGTAGGGATGATTATATTTGCAACATGTTTTCTATAGTCTTGTGGTTTCATTGTTCTGTAAAATAACAGGTATTAGTGTAACCAAATTAGCTGTACTAATTATACCGACCAGAGGAGGATATAAGGATGAATTAACTTGCATGGACGGCCCGGTACTCTGAGGATACATACCTCTTCAATGGAGGCTATAACCCAATGAATGTGTCTCACTGGTGGAAAACAGTGCCCTTCACTGAATGCAACACACCATCTTCACTGCAGTGCTCCATTGAATTCCAAGTGCTCAGGCGTGACCGTAAACGCAGAGCTCGCATATGACAACTGGCAACCCTAAACATTGTCATTAAGATGAATGTTTCTTCTAATCCCACATTACTTCTAATTGAGTGTATTTCCAAGGCCATTATGAGCTGGGCTGAACCCCATTACAAACCCATGAAGGCTTGAGATTTCCAGATGGGGAACTGCCAACGTCAAAAGATCCAGACTGCAATCACTACCCAAGATATGCTTGGTTTTAAACTTCTTTTAGGTCATTGACGGCCACTTATTCAATAATTGAAGTACTCGAGCTGTCAAGAGATACATTTTGTGGTGGAAACTATGTATCCGATTCCACACTGTATTCAGTGGCTGTGTGAGTGACACAACCCCTGCACCGGCATGCATTTAGTGATAGCATCATTGTGCACTCGGATGCTATTCTTTTTTTTGTGTGCATTTTGGTTAAACAAAATAACCTTAGCACAAGATTAGTAAAAAACATTTGCAATATTACATAAAACATAATAAGGTCACAATCCCATTCTCCTAATTACATCATAAAAATTCACATTCAATTTTTATTTTAAGGGAGACACATACAGTATAGCCCAACATATTGACTCTGACTTAATGGGGAGCCCAAGATAGAGCTCATAATGTAACACCCACCAAACGCTTTACCGCTACTTTCCAGACATAATAGGCTTCCCCTGAAATCACAAGGGAATTTGCCCCATATAACGGAGACCAGAATTGGTCACCTTGGATGTTATCACAATTGGAGACTAGACTTATATATGCCCTGCAATATGTATGGACGTGAGTGGTACATTGGGTCAGTATGTGGCAGCTAGATTTGATGTGCTTACCACAGAGCCGACACAGCCGCTTCTCAAGAACCAGACCAACTCCCAATATACTCTGAAGTTGGTAAGATATTCAGACGTAAGTATATAATAAAATCTCTCTTTTATTTTGGGAGCAAGGTCTGGTTAGGTAGGTGCAAGGGCCGTCGAATTTCAAAGGCCTGCTGTGTGTACTCTGCATATCGATTCTTCTGAGCAAGTTTGTGGAGAGAATTAGTACAGTCCCAGTCCCACGTTTTCCTCTTCAATATGTTCAATTAATCAGGGAAGTCCATTAACGTGGGGAGATGGAAGCCTATCTCTTCAAAATGTAACTCAGTTGTTTTAGTCAATGCTACCAGAAAGGGGTTTTGGCAGGTCGCACCAAGGCCACGAGCGACCAAACGTAAGAGCTTATGGTCGTCCAGAGGACATAGTTGCAGGGCCCAATATAGCTTGCACCACTTGAGAAGCCAATGTGCCCGAAGCGACCGATGATGCTATTCTGTTATGGACACACCGGAGTTACTACACGTTATGATCTCTATTAGTCCTGTCAAAAGGAAAAGCATATATACCACTTTCAGTAAATAACGTGTACGCTTTTGAAATGAAAAACTGCAACCTCAGTCGTTCAGGAGGAGGAGTCATGGCACGTGAGACGCGCCGATCACCCTGTCCCATGACTGACCTGTTACTTAGTCCCCCGGCCTTTACTAGAGAACTCATAACCCAGTAGCGCTCGTGAACAAAACCCAAACGTGGAGAGCGATGCATCCAGTTTCTGGGGTATATGACGACACAAGAAGCTCCGAATGTGTTTGCTCGACATTCTCAGACAGTGTGCCCTTTACTGACTGCATTTTCTTCACATTCTTAATCGAAATTAAATGCAAGGAATGGAAATCATAAAAACACCTACAAAACTGAGACTCAAAACCACACTCGTCAAAATGTAAGCCCCAAACAGGAGGCCTTCCCTAAGAAGATGGCCTTTAGAGGCTAAAGACAGCTCATGCAGTGTTGTGCATGCAGGGAGACACGGAATAACAATGTTTTTTTCATCCAGGAAATATGGTTAAGAAGTAGAGGTACATATATTGTACATTTGTTGTCAAAAACGGAAACTTTAACATCAGAAACTTTTATGAGCAATATGAAGCATAGGAACATAGCCAGTTTTGCAAACTATTGCTCTAGAAAATGCTAACATCACGATTTCAATGGGTCAAAAGTCAAAGTAACAATATCTGGTCTTAGATTGACCTGTGATGTGATGGACTGAAAAGCTGTTCTTATGAACAAATGCTCAACTATTGGTTCACCCCATACTGGAATATGGGCTGTGTGACAAGATTCTCAATAAGGGATGTAGCCAGTGAAAAGGTTTTCAGTTTTTTTATTGAAAAGAAATCATACAAAAAAAGACAATTGGGGATCCAAATCTAAGGGTGATCCCCACTAGATCCACATTCACTCAGCCTTGCAGAGGGCTCCCACTTCACTAGCCAAAGCTTTCCTACTCTCAAAAGGTCTGGGAAAATAATGCTTCTCTACCGCTAGGGCAGCGGCGGCTAGCGGGGCGTACATTTCTCTGGGCACATTTGTGAGCGAGCATGTGTAGCGCGCGAGCCCGACCTACTTCAAAAAAAGGGGCGGATGGTTCTCCCCCCACAAACATGTTTGAAAAATTGTTTCCAAAATGTGTGGTTTACTGTACAAACCCACGGAAATATGATTTAAAAAGCATTAGGTTTTACATACTAATGGTGGTAAATTTTTCTTACGCGTGCAAGTGTGATGGGGTATTTTACAGCAGTTTGTATTGAGAATAGCTGGTACTATGGTGTAGTCATAAAGGGAAAGTAAGGGGGTGGCGGGGAGTGGGATATGGGAGATGGCTGGCTGTTGGCAGGTAGAATACTAGGGAGAGATAGAAGCCACGAGAAGAGTTTAGGGAGGGACTGTGTAAGACGAGCGCAGGAGGAAGATGGATCCAGTCCTGCAGCATTAGGTGTCCAAGCTTCTATGATCACCACATATCACATAGGGTGCCATGTGGCGGTAGGAGGCAGAAAAGGCACGTGGCGGATGGCTAATGCAGCATGGCAAAGGAGAAAACACTGCCCACTGCCCAAGCATGCTTTGCAGCGGTGTGATGTTGCTAGAAGTACTGCAGGAGGCCATTTTAAAAGGTGCACATAGATCATGGAGGCGCCATCCCGAAAATCACAAAATGAGTAGCATGGATTATGGCGGCTAATTTCATACTGGTAAAAATAAGGACCACCTTTTCCAAAAGGTTTGGCTCGTGGCAGATACCCGTGTCTCACACACGTTAACAAACAGGACATTTACATGCCGAGCTGTGCACTTCACATAGGAAGGCTCCCAGGGTGAATGCACAATGGACTCCACACCAGCTTCAGGAAAAGCGTTGTGGGTCAAATGCTAACATTCTTTAAAACTAGTAAATACACAGATTGTTATTTTAGTCACATCACAGTATTGCAGTGCTTTCAGCAAGCCGAGCAACCCTGTGCTTTTCCCCAGCTCCTGTGGGGAGGGGTGTTTAGTTGTTGCTGGTCTTTATGTGGTACTCATACTTGCCAACATTCTGTGACCAAAAAGATGTAGGATTTTTCAAGGTTCAAAAATAATACTTAGCATAACAATGACATCACAGGAAATTACACAAAAAACATTGTTGGCACCACTAGAGCATTCTAAAATACACAAACCATCAAATAACACAACATGGAAAGATGCTCAAATGTTAAAAATGTATAATTGTGAATGGTAAGTTAACACCAAATTCAATGACCTAACTTCACAGGAAATAATCACACAGAGCTGGTAGGCAACGTTTGCCACTGCAGCGCAGGTTGAACTCTGAACAACATGGAGACTGATACCCTCCTTAATCTGACAGGCAGATGCTGTGTGATGGTGGTACGCTCTGCCACTTGACTTCAGTGGTGGTTCCCCTAAGGCCTGTCCCGGCCAGAGTGCAGGGCAGAGTCACGTAGCTTTCAGGTCACTGGATTGGTCTGAGCCCATCACTCAAAGTAATCACGTACCTGCCCACCGCACAGACCGAAAGACCGACTAACTAATGCTTTGCATGCTTTGTCCTGGGCCGCTCTCAAGCAGCCTGCCTTAGAGTCACATAAATCCTGCCCCTATAAAAAGCAGTAGGATCTGTCACCAACATCTGTAGGTGGTAGGGCTGCTTAAAAAGCAGTAGTCTACTGTCTAAATCAGTAGGATTGGCAAGTATGGGCACTTACATGACCTCAAGACCGATTTAGGGACGAAACGGAGAAACAATGACTGTTGGAAATGTTGTGTAAAAGTTGCCCCCAAAGTCTGACTTTTTGCCGCTCTCGCAAACGTGTTTTATATAAACGCAGGTCACACCAAGGAAGCATATGTTTGTTACAAGTCGAATCCAGTTACTAACACCGACTTCAGATCGTGTGTCTCTTCTCAACTGTTCGCTAGAAAAACATAATGCCTCTGCTGCGCCCCACAGATCTATGGGCGCTCATCCACTCAAATGAAATACATATTCTGTTATTGATTGTTGCACCTAATCACCTTGTGAGCCATTGATGCCCAAGTCGAAATGTGTGTGGTGTGCACCCAGGATACTGTGAGGGTGAAGCAGAGCCTTGAGTAAGTGTGACTTCTGTAGGTTGCACGCTGAGCTTCGCAGCAGCCGCAGAACTTCTGTTCCACCAGACATTGAAAGCTACAGACGGAAATAGCAACGCAATAAGGCTGTCTCGCAGTGGCTAAAGCGTGTGATATAAAATGGCCACCCCTCGCTGATTCTGTGAATGGATGCGCCCAGAATCATTGGCTTGCGATACAAACACAGAGGAGGGTAGCATCTCAATGTGACTTTAAATAAAAAAGAAAAATAACCCCCTTAAGTGTTTGGTTTTATTTCGCTCAGAAAAACGAAGTGTTCTAGTTGATACTTTGTCAACTGCGTCCCTAGTTTGCTGAGCTGTGTGATCTTGGACAAATCATGTTTTCTATCTGTGCGCCAAGTACCAATTTGTTTGCAAAACTGGAAGCATTTAGAAATGGGCTAAAGTTTGGTTCAGCAGTTGACGCTCTAACGGAAGGGGATATTTTCATTTTGGTCACTGCATTTGATAACTGTCTGCCTTTTTCATTGCCTGGATCAAGTCTTAGCAGGGCAAGGCACTCAGCTGAGCAGCAGGAAGCGCTGCAGCTGGACTATTCCCTTTCGAAGCCCATGTGTCCCCTCTGGCCCTCTGTAATCAACCTTTCGTTAAGGTCTCACAGAGCGTTTTCCAGGCTAAACTGTTGATTTCAAACACACCTGTCCATGCTTTCAACTCTCGTGGCAGTTTCACCCAAATGTTTTCAATCTCTGTATGAAGGAGATCATTTTAGAATCGCGCTTGAATATTTTGTTAATTTCTAATTGACTAAATCGTGTTATATGTTTAAGGAGACACAGCTACGGGTCACACAAGCCATTGTTTATAACGCTTAAAAAATCTGCACATGAAAAGGGAAATCCTGAAAGTGCCTCTTTGGGTTTCCAACCTGGGTTCGGCAGCTATAGGCACATTCTGCAGCCGGCGCTTAACCCACTAATCTACCTTATAAGAAGAAGGTCAATTTAAGACTTTGTAAATGACACGGGTTAGATGAACTCCCATAAAAAAAAACTGTGTCTGCGTTGTATTCTGAGGGCGGTGTTTACACTGCACCCTGCATCACACCAACTGCCCCAACTCGCCATGCCTTTCTCTGGAGTGTGCAAAATCAGTTTTACCTGTTGTGCTCCTGCTATGCCCTGATAAAGATTAGAGCATTTTTCCCAGACCGTTTTGCACTTTCAAGAGCCGACCCACTATTATTTTCCAAAGATTCCCATCGGCCTAAGGTTGCAGCCTGGGAACTGCACCCAAAACTGCCCCAAAGCAGTACTTCTGTGCGCGCCATGTAAACCGTAATAGCAGCCTCAAGATAGCCCACTGAAATGCCAAACAGAGACTGTGCCTGTAGTGCTTGCTTGCACGTTGCAGCTTCTTCCTAGCAATCTAAATGACATTCACAAAATACCACTTTAACAAAATGGTCCGCATTAGCTGGTCCTCCCTTAGACTAACTCGATTTATTTACAGATCAAGGGAAGGCCAAGTACTATTGTCGGGGTGGCACTGGTCCATCCACCCTACTATTTGGCCTCACCTTGATCTGAAAAGAATCATCGAGTTAGTGGCTCCAATTCCAAATGAAGCACTTGACTTTGGTGAGGCTTGTGAGAGCCGCCCGAGTGTCGATGCAGGGCCTACTACCTAACTGTTACCCAACGCAGTCTACATGGCGTCGACAACTAGGCCCTGCATTTCCCAAACTAGGGCTCCAGGAGGACGGTGCTGCCTGGATAGAAGCACTGTCTTGAGGAATGAAGGGGCAGGCAAGCACCAAGATTAACTTAAGTTAACTAAACTAACAAATCAGCAAGAAGAAAGCTTTCTTTAAAGACATCAAAAACAGCATATTATCCCCTTTTGCCCCACATAAAAATACTGTAGCATATGAAGCCAATTATTACGCTAAATCTGTCCAATGAAAACGTAGGAATTGGGAATAGATGAGATTTCTTTGGAGAGGGTTTTGTCCAATCATGTTTGGGGGGTGGATTGCAATAAAGTATTTGGGAGTGTTTTGACTTTTGCAAAACTGTATAAAAGATGTGAACTGATGTGGTTTGTTGAGACTTGGTTTAGTTTGGTCCAGCAACACCATCTAACTGCTCCCCGGAGAATTGTGAAATAAACTTGCTTGATGTACAACCGTGTTCTCACTTCTTGATTGGTGGGCCTATTTGGGTAAGGTGATTAATGGGCCATCTACACAGTTTGATGGTAATTTGGTGGATTTACTGCTGGGTTACCACACAACTCGTAATGAGGCCGATTGTTACTCTATCAAATTACTTCAAGCAAGAAATGTGCAGCGGAGCCAATATACATGCTAAGCATAATTATTCAAATCTCATAATAGACATTCATCTTGGCACAGAGTACAGACTAACATTTTGCTGCATCGAGCAAGGATATTTTGTTTTCGGAGATCCGTAATTTTTAGACTTCTCCAAACGAGAACTACGTTCAACAAGGACATGATTTCATGGCTAATTTGTGGTAGGTAACTTCTAGGCACCTGTCACGTCTGGCTGGAGAGCACAGGGAAAATGTTGTATCTCACAGTCTACAGAGTAGATTTGGGGAGATTCCTGAGGCAACGCTAGCATATAACAGAAACAGGGTACAAACCAAGCTGATCTGAGTTGAGACAGGTATTCACAGGAACTGCAGGGGCAGGAGCTGGCTGTAAGTAAAGAGACAGAGAAAAAGCAAATATACTGGGCAACACGGATTGATCAGAATAAAGCGTGTACTGGAATATGATAAGGGGTATCCAGGGATTAGGGAAATACCTTGGGATTGGTACCAGCAGATTACTCTTAACAACTGTTATATAGCAGCGTCATGAGTTAGGCGTGCCGAAGAGACTGTTGTACTCAGTGCTAGGGTAAAACTGAAGACCATATACTGAGGCAGATAAGATGTCAATGGACTAGGCAAAGGCTACAGAAGTCTTTCCCTCATCTGATCTGAATGGTGACCAACCCAGGGGCCACACTGTAAATGGATTTAATTTGGAAGCACAACAGTGGACCAAGATGTAATACAGGTACAGAGCAGCGTTGAAAGAAATATCAAAGTACAGGACAGGATAGAGAAACAAAGTACAAAGCAGAGACTGGAATATCAGAATACACAAGGCAAAGGACTCAGGCAAGATAGGTTGCTGCCAACACAGCGAATACGAGGGATTCAGGAAACTCAGAGTACTTAAGAACAGGCACTAGAGCCATGGACTGAAGTCGGGTAATATCGCAGGCAAGGAACAAACAGGAAAACTTCAAAAAGCTGGGATTGCATAGAGAAAGATAAAAAAGCTAGGTAGAAACAGGACAAGTCTGTAAAGCAGAAATGTTTACAGAAAACAGGGTGTTTACAGAAAGTCAGAGAGGCAGAAAAGATATCAATAAAGAACTGATTGTCTTTAACAGCAAAACAGGACAAGGCTTCAGAAGTCAAACGCTGGAAATCAAGGAAAGGTTCAAAAACAGGCAGACTGCAAAAGCAGACTGGAAAGGGTGCTGCAAGCAGCAACAGCAAACAGGATTCAAAAGCCAAAATCAGGATATTCAGGAAAGGTTCAAATACTGGTCACATGTGCACACACACGCACAGACTCCCAGTGAAAGCAGATGACTGACAGCTGCTTCTGTTCAAAGTGAGCTTATAAAGGTCCTCCGAGTCAACAGCCCCAAAGGGTGGAGCTGATTGCAGTCCCAAGCAGCTGTGTTCAATCGAGACCAGCCCTGGATTCAGTAACCTGCAGCAATGGTTTGTAATTAAGGGTTCTCCAGCTCTCTGCAACCTAGTCTGCACTAGCTTGGAACAGGTAAACACCATCAGGGCCTCTTCAGCTCTTAGTAGCTTGCTGCAAACAAATGTACTTATTTATTTATTTTCAAATTTGTTTATTGGCATTTATTATTTAGTACATTTACAGGACACCAAGCATGTCCGTGTTTCGAGGATAATAAGCATTTCAGAATAAGACATTTAACAAATTAACATTACAACATTAACTATCTCCCAGTGTTTTCCTGTTGAGGTGATGTCGCTTGGTGGAGCGGGGGGGGGGGGTCCTGATGGTCTGGAGGGGGGGGAAAAAGAGGGAGCCCATGCCTGTGAGTCAAATGTACTTAGTATGCCTCCTCCAGCCCCCTCCGACCTTTGGACAGCATACATGTACCAGAATGCATCTGCTGGTTTAACCCAAAACCCGGAATCGAACATGAAATTAGACTGGTTCAAAACTGCAGCAGTAAAACAAGTAAATGAATGCAGAGGCAGTTTGCAGGTTTTAACTTTGCAAGTATACCATCAACAAAGTCTCTGAATTTGCGCATGTAGTGCTGCTGGGTGGCAGGTGGGTAGGAGGGTTTGCTTTATCCTCTACATTCAGGATGTCGGCCTTCATTTAGGGACGGAAACTGCATTGATGGCAGTATGGGATGAGCTGTTGCAGGCAGGGGATGAAGATAAACTATCCCTGCTTGTGATGCTCGACCTATCTGCTGCATATGATACAGTGGATCATAGTACCTTGCTAGACCGACTAAAACATATCGGAAAAGTGGTTACAAGTGCCTTGGATTGGTATGCATCATTCCTGGCAGGGCACAAACAATGTGTGCAGGTGGAAGTTTTCTTATCTGAATTCCTCTCGCAATGTAGTGGTGTTCAACAGGGCTCTGCACTTTCTCCTCTTTTGTTTAACATCTACCTTCATCCATTGATGGACACATTGGAGAAACACTGTATCAGGTTTCACTCATATGTTGATGATACGCAGTTGTATATTAGACTCAATTATTTGGATAATGCTCTTGTCAAGGTGGGTAGATGCATTGAAGGAATATGGGTATGGATGGCACAAAACTGGCTATAACTCAGTCACAAGGAAACAGAGGTGAACCTCTTTGGACCAAAACATCTATTCGAGAGGGATAGCAGTCCGCCTTCACCTTTTTTCCTGTGTTCAAGATTTAAATATGCTTCCAGGGTAAAAAACCTGGGATGCATATGGCAGAGTAACCTGGGCTCTGATGGTCAAGTTTCAGCTAAAGTGCAGTCAGCTTTTTATAACATTCGGCTTTTACAGCAAGCTCTTCCTTATGTGCCTGAGACTGACCGTGCTTTGGTTGTGGGAGCTCTAGTTAATTTGATACTAGACTATTGTAACTGACTCCTTGCTGGAGTTCCGGCTAAACAGATCCATCGCCTACAAAAGGCACAAAATGCAGCAGTCAAACTAGTGTTTGGTGCACCTAAAAATACCTCAACCTCAGGCCTCCCCCGCTCCCTTCATTGGTTAGCTGTGGAGGATTGTATAAAATTCAAGAATGGCTGTTTGTGTTTAAATGCATTAATGGTTTGGTACAAAGCTATCTGAGGGATAAGTTGAACCGCCACCATCCTGCTCGGGCCCTGAGGTCGGAAGATAAAACTCTTCTTACTATTCCAAGGTCAAAATGTGCCTCAAGGGGAGATTGCAGATTTTCAGTCTTTGGGCCCAGATTGTGGAACAGCCTTCCTCCTAATTTAAGGAAAACCAACTCCCTTTTAACATTCCGCCCAGGCTTAAAAACTCATCTTTTCAAATAAATGTGTTCCATTGCTGTGATTCCAATGATATTATCGACATGTGACGGATCCTCACATTCTGTTTCCACCTGCGCCAGGATTCAATTTGGTTCGTTGTGTGCGCGTTAATAAATGTCTCAAAATCAAAATCAAATCGTGACAGCGCCCCCATTTGGAAACAGCTATTTTAAGTGCATTCGAAAAAGAGCACAGTAAGGATATAACTAGTTAACGTGCAAAGTGTGTTCACCACTATCACTGAAGCACATTATATGGAGGTGCATTTTTGACATCAGAGCGCCTGGGGACCCTTTCCGTTGGTGACGGTGTACGGTGCAAATTCCTTTAACATTAACATCTGGCAAGTAGTGTAATACTTTATTGGTCGTCAACACCATTTTGTGGAACTATTATTTCATGTATGAAATAACCCTCCTGTAACAAGTAACCTCAAATGCTGCTATAGCGGCTAGAAAGATCCTCATTGACATGCATTTACTGAGGTTCCTAAGTACTTGTGCAACAGCATCTACATTGAACTCTTTGTTGCAGAAGCGCTCCCTATTATATATTCATACGTATACTACTGCGTAGAAATTTACTTTGACAAAATTATTTTGTGGGTACCTAAATATAGGTTTTTAGGGTTAGCGGATATTGGAGGGGGGAGTTGTGGGGTGTGGGATGTAGGGGTGGTGGTGGGGGGAGTGGGTATGGGGAATGGGGAACCCCATGTAAAATAATTAGTTGATTTTGTTGAAGTAAATTACCATGGAGTACTTTACTTTGATAAAACCACATATCAAAAAGCAGTGTACTGCCTAGAGTACACTGCTTCTTTTTTTAATAACTGTTCTTAAAATAATAAACTCAATCCTATATTTGAAGCAGAAGTCTCTTGACTGTACAGGTGTTGAATAGTCATTGTTTCTATATTTTTGAAAGGGTACAGTTACGAAGCATATTCAGGGACGTCATTTGGGGTTCACCAGCGGTCGTCTTGCTACCCCTAAAAGGTTTTTACAAAATCTTTATTACATTTTTTTAAAAAATTGAAGTTCCTGGGCTGTGGCCAGCACCATGTGGCTCTTTGTTTCTGGAGTGGCAGGCTTTTCTTGTTTAGGCCTCTTAAAAAAACAGGGGGTTCCACAAGTTTAACACTTTGAGCAGTGACACTAAATAAGAAAGAATTGGAATAACAAATCATTTGTCTTTCTAGAATTCTATACAATAAGTGCTAGACTCATTAAAGTTTTATTTCAGGCACACTTCAGGGGGTGGGGGAAGTCACTGATTTAGTCTGTTCTTAAACAGCTCAAATTCACAATGCAGACAAAAACTTCCAAAAAGCATTTAGAGTAGAATAAGCATCCATTTCGGACTATGTATTTTTCTTTTATGCAGCTATAGCATGTTTTTCTCTGCCGTTGTCTCTGTTACGATCATCACAAGACATTCCATCTCAGTGTCCTCGGTCACTTCAGAAAATCCCTGTGCCTAAAAGCTTGTGTACAGTGTAGAAATGTTTGACCATAGCACACAAAGGCCCACCATTAATGCTTTGTTGTAATGTGTCTATCTATTCTATCTCCGTGGCATGCTGTTCAGGATGTTTGTTTACCTGTATGAGGTAATGAGTGCCCTGATTATGGGATGCTGTGGGAGTGCGCTGCTTTCCCTGTGCTACTCTAAATTCTTTAATACACAGTTATGAACCCTCCCAATGGCATGTATTTTGCCAGCCTGTGAAGCCTGAAAAGTAGATCCATGCAGGCTTGACATGTGGCCTACTTTGCACCACATCTGCAGATGAACTGGCCTGCTGTTAAATATCAGGTACCAGTTTAATGGTCTCTATTACAGAATATGATTTGCTTTCTGACTTTGAGAACATTCAGAACATGTAATTGCTCATTTTACTACAGCCGTAAGATAGCTCAGTGGGTTGAGTGCTTGCTGCTGCAATGTGTGTGTGATCTGCTGGTTGCAGGTTTGAAAACCCGGCAATGCCAACTAAGCCATTCATCCTTCTGAAGTTGATAAATGAGTACCAACACAGGTTGGGTGATATTGTAGGTATATTTGTTGTATATAAAGTGCTTAAGCGTAAGTGCCTTATCATTTGGCCTTGGACGTCTGCTTGCATTCACAGTAAATTGGTAATATGGCCTATACACACTGATATTAATGATTCATATGGTTAGCCATTCTTGTATGAAATATATATCACATTACAGTGATATCCTTACCATATATTTCATAGTGTACTTAGGAACAATGCTATTTGAAGCCACTTCTTGTTTTGTCAAGGGGTGAAAGGTTGTGGTCTATCGCTTCCCATGATGTCACTTCAGGGTGGCGTCAAATTACATTACTCCTGTGATGACATCAGAGGTCAAGGGTCTTGTGATGTCACTTTCGCTACCCCTGGCATTTTGGTGAAATGATGTCCCTGAGTATATTCTCTATTTTTAACGATGTATTAGTAAGCAGTAAGACAAATAAAGCCACTATCTCAGGCCCAAGCGGATTCTACTTACCTGCTTACTTGAGAGAGGACAGAAAAGAGGGAAGGTTCTCAATAAAACGAAACATGCCTTACTGTAAAGAACACCAAAGTCACTGAAAACAACAGCTTTTGATGTTAGCCAACTCAGTGGTACCCATGTTCTTAATCTCAGGAGGATAAAAGGCAGAGCTAGCATTAATTTACTTCAAACCTTTATGCAAATGTTACACACAGAGCTCTGTCCATCTCTGTTTCTTTCCACTGAACAATGTTGTAGAGGAGCAGCCGAATGCCTCTGCAGGAAGTCCCGCCCCTTCCAACCTGTATGTTGGAGGCCTGTTATTGTACCATGCTTGACACCAGCAGTTGTGACCATTCCGCAGCAAATCTTTGAGGAAAGGTACCCTCTAAGACAACCCTATCAGATGTACTCCCGAAGAGATGACACTTTCATGGAGGAAATCCCAGAAGGAATATGAAAAAGAGCAAGAAAAGGAGCTGGCAATGTCACAAGAAGCGAGTGCGACGCACAGAGAAGGCTGGCTGAAGAAGAAGATGTATGACCCTTATAGTAACTGATGACGAGATAAAGAATCGAGTAGATGTTCATATGTGAAAAGAAGATTGCACGTGTGAAGAGTACTGCAGAAAATGTAAGTCGTTCAATAACTGTACAGATGCTGTAATGCAAGTAGATCAAGTAATCTTAGAAGCTGGTTATGAGTAGAGAATAGACTACAGGCGAAGCTGCCATTATATAGAAACTGGACATCAGTGTCATCGCTTTGGTAAGCTTAAACCCATGAAGAGAAGAGTCTAGAGCTGTGTCGCAGCAAAGATCATGGAGGAGTCTGGAAGTGCTGTCTGGCCTGGTGTCAAGGCTGAAGAAGCCAAGACTGGTCATCTATTCTTGAAGGCAGTGAACGTGAGATGCTGAATTATCCCTTGTTAAGGTGCAGAGAAAGAACACCATGGGTGTCAAGTTTTATTCATTTAAGACAATTAAATGCTGAAAAATAGACCAGATCGCTGTCTCCTGTCACGTGTACCAAGGATGTAAATAGAAGCGTTCCAGAATAACGATAGTGCATGCTCGCACTCCCTTACATTTCCAGAAGCAAAGATACTTTGCAAGGCCATGTTCAAAGACAATCCTCATGGCAGAAGGCATGGGTGATGAGAGATGTTGGGCTAATTGGGTGGAGAGGTACAGTCAAGTTCACCTCCTGGCACCTGGAGTATGAGTTTATGTGCTGCTAGTGAGCCGAATGTTCCAGACTGGCACGAGCGTGCCAACCAATTGTAGAGGGCCGTACAACGAAGGGCCTTATATTTTTAGAGCCAATGATATACCGTGTACCTAATAGTAATGAAGATGACTTGCACTAAGAGTGGGCATTAGTTGGCCACCTGATAGTAGAGACCCAATCACAATCCAACCCCTTATAGAAAGTATACTTAGATGTTCCGCTTGAGCATATCACAACCCCCATAGGTTTCTCTTATTTGCCACGTAGTATGACATCACCTATAACTACTTTTTACTATAAAACTGTGCAGATCTTGTGCGATGTCCGTTGATGTCTGTTGTAACTACCTGTTTTAGACAATTGATATTAAAACAGAAACCTTTGCCATACTGCTGAGTTGGTTCCGTTATCTGGTGTAAGAGTTACTCTGCTTCCCATCCACTGCATGACACTCTACCCAAAGGGCCTTACATTCAATGTTGATCCATATATTGATTCTTTCCTCATGGAATTAACTTAAACTTCATAAAGGCATGTTTCTCTTCTCTTGCACAAAGGAGGCATGGCAGAGCAACGGCGGAGTAAAACAGTTCTGAGGCCTATTAACCAAGCAATGCTGACAAAGGACTGCATGTTTTTCATTTCCGACCACACATTCATTTCACACTAAATTTCTCAAAGATTCTGCATAAACAAAGCCCACACGTGATATTCTGCGGATTCTACACGTGTGAACCCAAATCATCTTGCATTTCATTTTATTCTTCACCGTGAATGCACGACTGCAAGAGTATGTGTCACGAAGGCTGAAAACAGGGCTGAATAGGTATCTCACACCCTGACACAGGCTTGCGTGACATCTCTTAAAAATCGACTGCGTGTTGTATTATTACAATTTCCAGGTTTTAAGACATGCAGCAAAAGAAACAGAGAGGCTACTTGCGTGTTTGTAGTCCCTGCCTGCAGATTGTGGTTATGCATAACCTTAAGAATGAGTGAAGATTCTACAAAAAAGATAAAAGATGTGTGTGACAATCAAGAAAACATTGCAGAGAGTTTTTTGTTATTCATGGACTTTTGTAGCCTTGAAGAGGGCACAGAATGGGCAGTTAACTGGGAGCTGTGCTGGGTGTATGCAGATGTGCTCATCCTAAGAACCGAAACAGTTATGCATTCAGATGAATTGCCAGAGGCCATCATCATCTAGCAACATCACATCAATGCATTGTGCAAAACAAAGTGATGCGCTAAGTGTACCATGATCCGCTGCCCCGGGTGATATCTTAGGCTGTCCTTATAGACTAACAGGCATAAAACACCTCACCACTCAGCCTCCGCCCTACCAACAATACCAAGAGAAGAGCTTATACAGGGTTTCTCACCCAATCAGCAGAGAGAACTACTGCTCTGCAGGAGGAGAGGGATGAGTAGTGGCTAAATCGCCTACTCAGCCCCACACTACTAAACCAGCAGCGATCCCAGTCATAAAGGTGAAACAGGCATAGACTGAAAAGGTATAACTTTGTGGTGGTGTGCCGCCTATCTACACAAGCACCAGTTAGCAAAGGGATTATTTTTTGATGTCTTAAGTCATCGACTCCTTCCATATAATATATGTGCAAGACACCGCTGGGAAGTCCTGAAAAGTAATCCTACATCTAACAAAGTGAGCGTGACTGATATGCAAATGAATATTTTTCCTCTGTGAAGGGTGCAATGAGCTAAACCGTGGTTGTAGACCCTCCGGAGTGGAAGAAATGACATAGAACAGGGAATTTGAACCATGTTCGTTTTCAGTAGAGGGGCTCCCAACTCCTTTGTAACTTTGTAAAACTTGGGTTTCACCCTAAGTAACCCAGGGTAATCCAGACGTGGACCCCTTGCTCACTGAGTTTTAGAGAGGCTCAGCTTCACCTTACTGAGGAAGTCTGCACGTGTCTGGGGTTGCTGTTGTTACTATTGTTCATCAGAGGAGATGATAGACTGCCGTTGTGGGTGGGACAAAGACTGATATGCAAATGGCTATTTCTCCTCTGTGAAGGGTGCAGTGAGCTAAAATGTGGCTGTAGACCCTCCTGAAGAAATGACATAGAACAGGGAATTGGACCCATGTTTGATTCCCATAGATGGGCTCCCACACTCCTTTGTCATAATATGCAGTAGTATGGCAACGTACTTCGCCTTGATGCGCCTCAACTTTGCAAATTAGGTGCAAAAAAGCACGCATGCGAAACAAGTCTCAAAACAGGAAAAGTCACCTTAACACATTCTTCTGCACCTTGTAATGCAAATAGCGTAAATAGTTACTCGTGTTACTTCGGATACCTCTTTACGATTCCGTTGATTTGCTCTACATAGTAAGCCGAAGAAAAGAGCTGATCCACATGCATGGCGACGAAACTACAAAGTGCTTTCTGTGTTACGTCACATATAGGATTGGATTAAATATGGTAGTAGAGTGTCTCTCGCTCTAGATGCATGGCCCGAGACATTGTAAAAGATGCGTGTAGTGAGTCCTTGTTGTCAATGGTGGCGGTGGTTTGGGATTAAGGAATATAATCTCCCCCCCTCCCCTCTACCCTCTGATGCTTCAAAAACCCTGATTTGAGGGCTTTTCCTGCACGACCAAGATGTGAACAAAGAAAGCGAATATAAACTTGCTGCAAAGCAAATGAAAGCATTCCTGCACTCGTAATGATCTAAATGATATATATTATTTCATTAGAAAAGTGCCCTTACAGTCTTGTGCCCTTCATCGTCCAAACATAATTGACTTGGGGTGGTGGGATTGGTCCCATGTAATGATGTGCACTACATGTATTTGCTTCTTCACACCTGTTGAAGCACTGTCCTGCAGCCCCTTCTAGAAGCTGCCCTACTCTTCTCGCACTTTCTATCACCGCCTGACTCTCTATGAGGAACCAGTCTCTTCCCTTTTCAAATTTCAACTGCTTGTCTTTAAATCCATCCATGGGCTTACCGGCTTCCCCGACCCGGCTTCCCACCCTTCCCCCACCTGCCTTACACTCTACCTCCTACTACTCTCACACACGCAACTCCGCTCCACCTACCCTGCGCATTTCCTCATTTTCACTCCTTCTAACTCCTGCTCCTCAACACTGGACCACTCCCACATCAAACGCATACCTAGCACCCATTCCTTCCAATCCGAGCGTACGCTTCAGCTCCTGTGCGTGCCAGGGGCCTCCCCTCTCCTGGTCAGCTCATCACTCCCCCTCCACGACCGCCCTGTCCCTCGCTCCACTGCACCCAGAAGCCCCATGGAGACATCCAGTCCCTTGGACTCCTGTCTGCCTTATGTTTTCTCTTGTCCTGGGATCTGGTGCTGGTCAGGTGTTCATTACTTATGCAGTCTTATGTGGGGCACGTGCTGCAGGACTGACTGGCACGTGTACTGTTGTACTGGCCAAACCCTTCTTCCATCAATAAACACATGCACATACAAACACACATGAACTGATCGCTTGTCAGTGCTGCTTGTGTGGTGGGGGCGGGGAGGGTATGTTTTCATATCTTGATATGCGATTTCCCGCTGCACACTGTTGCATCTTATCAATGTCGTTACTTTTGACAGCTGTGTGGAAAGGAATTCAACAGGATGCACAACTTAATGGGCCACATGCACCTGCACGCAGACAGCAAACCCTTCAAGTGCCTGTATTGCCCCAGCAAATTCACCTTGAAGGGAAACCTGACGCGGCACATGAAAGTGAAGCACGGCATCATGGAGCGCGGTCTCCACTCTCGAGGTAAGGGCCCTGGCACGGAGCGACTTATGCATTGTATCGGTGTGGCTAGGCAGCAAGGAGCCTAAAGGCAGACTTGAGCTCCAGTCAGGGGCGCAACGAAACCTACATTTCAGGGGGGGCTAAGTGGTGATGGGAGGGGCCACTTCAGAAAATAGGGGGGCAAACCTGGAGGCACCGCCACCACTGTTCTACCCCGCCCATGGTCTGGTGTGGGGACCAACTATCAAATTGCATATTTTAAAGCGCAATATGCAGAGAGGCGATGGAAGTCTTTCTTGAAAGTAACAGCTTTAAAGTTTTACTGCTTTTGTTCAAGTAAATTTTTCCGAACAAACACAGTAAAACTTTAACACCTCTAGCTTCGGGGAAAGGCTTCCGTTACCTTTCTGCTTAACAAAATGCTAGTGTGAACATCCAGGGGTGCACCTAGCCTAACATTCAGGTGGGGGTAACCCCTCAAATGTTGGGAGAGGCGCTAACTTCGGAGACGGTGGAGGAGGGGCAAACTTACTTGTGTGGGGGCATCTACCTTCATTACTCATTGTAACGAGACTCTTCTAGTGCAGCTTCAATGCTACAATAAGTTAACTGTCTCCTTTAAGTCTGAAAACAAACCACTTCTTGCAGATCCTGAAGGTCCTAGAAACTGTGAAA
Organism: Ambystoma mexicanum; assembly: GCF_040938575.1. Taxonomy (NCBI): domain Eukaryota; kingdom Metazoa; phylum Chordata; class Amphibia; order Caudata; family Ambystomatidae; genus Ambystoma; species Ambystoma mexicanum. The sequence continues at coordinate 649,544,378 of NC_090935.1, forward strand.
ATGGGAGATGGTGTGCAATGAAAGACTCAATATCATAGCATAACAGGACATTGCAGAGTGTGGGGCAGTACTCTGGACGGCCCAAACATTTCAGTGGCTGGGAGCAGCAGGGGAGAATGTGTAATGTTGGTTCTACCACTGTTAGTGCACTATACTAGAATCTCTGTTGCACTGACTAGAAGGTGAGACTATGTCTGCCTGTCAAATCAAGTATTACAAGACTGGGGGTGGGCCAGTGCAGCAATAATGCAATTCAATGGGACAGTATTGGAGCCACTAGCAGAGGAGCACCAGGATACACCAATGTGCCCCTACACTTATTTAAACTGTCCTATTGTAGGGATGTAAACATAATCACTTTTAACCACTCCCATTGTTGCAGTTGAAGTCAGGGTAAGATTACATTATTTTCTCTGGATCACACGCTTACGTTAAACAGCGAAGCAGTGATTTTAACTCACTCTGCAATTTGGGCACACCCACCTTCTTCCATGCATCACTTGGAACAAATATTTTAAGTTTTGGGTGTCAAGACCTGCAACAAAACTGTCCCATAGAGTTTACTTGCAAAATACACAAATTACATAGTAAAGCATCATGACAACTTGTAAAACCTTTTAGCAGCATGTTGGGCCAAAATACTATCAGTCTACCTTCATTTTCCACATCCTGAATGGAAAGATTCATCACAAACCTCCAGCATGTTGTTATGTATGATTTTAAGAACATTCAACTAAGGACATCAAAGCAAACTACATGAAGGGTATGAACAAATATTTCAAAGGGTGCTTTATTTTGTTGCTCGTTTTAACTGTCACAGATTTGCAGGGTGACTGGTGGTCTTTCAGTTGGAAATTCACCATCATGCATAAGAAAGGCTGTGCTGCTGATGACAAATAAAACGTTTTGTGTAGTTCATTACGGCACTGACTGCAGAGCCACAGTCGTAGCTTGTGTGTCTCAGGGGGGCTGTGACTATGGGAAACAGGCAGTGCTTGATCCTCCAAGCCAATCAGATAGTAGTAAATTTGCCTCGGAAGAAACAAAATGCGCCCAGAAGCATGCTCCTGATGCTTTGAACTGTTAAAGGGCACGGAAGCCCCACCCCTCAGCTAGCATTTCGTGGGGGGGCTTCAGCCTGGTCCGCTCAATGACGTTGCACGCCTGGCTCCAGTTATCAGCACTGTACCACTAAGTGGTGAAGGGAAGGACCTAAAACCTGCATGGTACCGAGCAGGGTGTCAGCACCAGGCAGAATGTATTAGAGAAGGTGATTAGAATATGTCCGCCCTCCCCAACCACAGGAGATGAAAGTCTTGCCATCACATCACAGCATCAGGCTTCCTTCTCATCCAAGGAAATGTGTGAACATCTGTGAAGGAGAGTAGACACACAGAAACATTGCAACCTACCAGCATAGGAGCATGTATGAAAATGACTCTCACAAGAGGGCAATTCAGGGAAATCGCTTTTCCAGGGGTGTCTATACTTTTCTGGCACAGGCTCCAAACAAGACTGTGCATTGTACTCTAGGGTGCTTAAGTTAGAAAACCTCAGTACACCTTCCCCAAGTCGTCAGACCTGTGTTCTATATATCACACACACACGTGCGCACGCATGCACACACATGCACACACACATGCAGCCCTGGCATAAAACCATGAATTTCCTATGGAATAAGCCTGCTTTTGCACCAGCAAAAAGCAAGCGGATTCCATAGGAAATCACTGCAAACGCCACCTGCCATGCGTACAGGGCAGGCGGCATTTACTCTATTTGCATAATGAAGTGCATAAGAGACGTGTAAGGATAGTCTTTACACCTCTGTTTTGCACTATGCTGTGGCATGACAAAAATTGCCCGGAGCGGACCTGTTTGCACACAAGTGCAAAGGTAAGCGGTCCCCTCCAGGCAACCTACGCACAGGAGGAAAATGATCACTGTGTTTTCTTCAGTCCAGGGAGCCTTGAAACACCAATAACTAAAATCCAGTGAGCATGGAAGGATATTCCAGATATGTAGCAGAAAAAACACACCAAAGCAGTTTCAATAGAAGGTTTTTTACATATGTGTTTGTAAAGACTGGAGGGGGGTGTCTGTACTCCTGCTCTCTATATGGCAGAGGAGAGGCACAGAGGACCCCAGCCAAGATTCTCTATAGGGTAGCGCTGGTTGAGCAATCAAGGCCTAGCTTCTCAGGAGGTGATGTAAGCTGGTTCGTAAGTACAGTGTAGTCCCCAAGCCCCCACAAAGGAATTTCCAAACACTGTATTAGTTAAAACACAGTCTTTATATAATTAAGGTTCAAGGTTATATACACAATAACAATAACTCACTTTGTGCTCAGTAAATCTATAATGGCAAATACATACAGTTCTAAGTGGTACCACAATTATGATTAGATTTCATTAAAGTGCATCAACTGTACTCTGGTTAAATGTCTCACAAATCACTTAATAAAGGTAACCAACAATAGACATGGGAGGAAAGCAGTTGATTAGAACAACTGGCAGAATAATGGCCCCTACCACTAGACACAGCTCTGTGTGGAGATCCCCCCATCCAGGCAACCTGTAAAATAAAGATTACCACAAGCCCAGTCCATATATTGTTCTATAAGTCTTATTTCCTTCTATAATGTTTCTACCACCCCAATGTACCTGGAATAGCAGAGTTCGACGATGAGTCGTTGACGGATCCTTCTTGAGCGGCTCCCTTTAAAGCAGGAAGCACGGATTGTCAAGATCCCTCAAAGAAAGTGAACTCTGCGTCGAGGCGGCAGCTTCAGTCTCAGCGGTGCTCGTCAACGACGATTTGAAGACATCCTGCAAGGAAGAGGCGTGCAGGGCAACTCGATGTCGATAGTTCAGGACCGCAAAGAGATTGTTAAGAACTGTCTGGCGTCTCTATAGTCTTTGGGTGGCGGGAAACCCACCGGCAGATGTTCCTTGGTTCTTCTCTTGGATCAGTCTCGACAGTCTCGACAGCTTTCGGATTTCAGCGAAGGGAGACGTCAGTCAACCTTCTTCCTCAGGCTCGGCTTCGAGATTAAGCGTCTTTCATTCTGCTGGGTCACACTCAGGCAACCAATCACTCAGAAGGGCATTCAGCAGTCAGTCAGCCAAACAGGCATACAGTGCATTCAGGCCATACTCCTCCCTCTCAGACACTCACAACAAGGAATGTGTATTGTTGAATAACACCACACACTGCATTCATACCAGTTTCAGGCTGGGCTGTCTCAGTCATTGTGTCAAACGCCAGAAACCAGACATCCACAACAAGGAGTGCATATTGGTCACACACTCTATTCACCCAGGTCCCACCCACAGGGTGTACCCACAACATACAGTCACTGGGAAGGATCCAGGCAGTCTGGCCTGGACTTCACAACAACACCATATATGGAACTTCCACCCAACAGTCAGTGAGGGGGAAGGGACAGAGTCAGGGCTTCCCAGGACATTGGGAAAACAAGGTAACAGGGGCCATCTTGTTTCCTATCAAGAATCAACTGATTCCAATGGCGGGGCCTGGGTATCCCAAAATGGAGGATACTCAGAGCACCTGTCAAATTCAGCATGGAGCTGCCACCAGCCCATACCCTGCTCTGTGGGCCACACACAGGTGCCCAAAAACATACACCAGGGGCACAGGGTTGTACCCCCACCCATGGGTGCCATAAAGGTATCCCATGGGTCTGTACACCAAACCAAAAACAGGAAGAGCTGCACTGCCAGGAGTCCCACATGGACTCCTGGGCAGAAAACAATACAGAACACAAATGAAAAAGGACTACAGGACAAGGACAGGGAGGCCCTGTCCCTCCAATGCATTTCCAGCATCACAGTGTTGGTATTTCCAAAAATTGATTGTTTCACTGGTTGACAAGCCCAGGTGTGCTTTGTTATCGGGCATGACGTTATTTCAATTTTATAATTGTCTTTTGTTTTGCTCACTCAATTGTCTTCAGTTGTTCAATGCTTGTTGCATGCATTGCGAGAAATCCTTTTAGCCTACTGTTGAGACACCGTGATTGACAGGTTGCCCACTGAGTAGCTCTCCTGTTGCGAAGAATGATAGATCAGAAATGTATCAAATCAGTGGAGCAAAAAATCCTGGAGAAATGTGTGGTTTTATAGGATAATTTTCAGCATTGAATGAGGGATCACAGGCTAATCTCGAGCCATGTCGTCAATTATATTTAGTTAAAAGCTTCCAACTCCATGTATTTGGGATCACTCAGAGTTAAAGAAATTTACTTGCTGACTCTTCCTCAAAAAGTGACAACAACAACCCTCGGTCCAGCACAGCACCTGTCATGCAGAATCTTAAAGGGGACCAAGGCCAATGACTCAGGAGACACCAGTAGGGTTTCAAAGGAAGCAGGCTTATTCTTCCTAAGTGCAGCAGGTAAACGACTGAGTCTCATGGTAAGGGACATTAAGGGACAACCACTGGCACACCTGCTATCCAAGTCAGCCTCTCACCATCTGTGACTCTGCAGCATGCCGGCAGCTCACATACCCAGAATGCCATACCAAGAACCCTCAATGCAGCCATCACGCGTCCAGAACAGCCTCGCAGGGAGAGAGTAGATTACCGCACATCATCCCTTCAGGAGACATAACAGCGGAGAGGAAGCTCGGCAAAGCACAGATGAGAAGACACGCAGGAAGTGGAAGGAATCCCATGCACAGATTTTCTTTGTACCCAGAACCAATCTTTTACAGCAACACCAACAATTTCTACTGGGAGCATTTGGTTCTAGGTTTTGGCATGGTATCCATGTTTAGCTCATTAATACTACCAGTAAAGAATATAGGCGAAATAGTCTCTTTTTTCCAAATCCTGTTGAATTTTAGCCAACAATGGAATGAAAGTCATATTATACATGTACCTGGAGTCATTTGGAACCCAACTCCACCTACCTCCCTATGCTATCTGGAATGGGACGGCCTGTTTGGCGGTAAAGCCACTCTCTCTACATGCAGGTAGTGTTTGAGATTTGCAAATATTCAGTCCTGATACAGTGCCATTTGATTGAATACACTGCAGTACAATTGGGATAGTTGTCATAGGATTGATAATATACATCGACATCATCTGCATAGACTGACATTCTATGTGTTTTGCTGTCATTAGAATACATGTGAATGAAGGGTGGGATCTAATAGCACAATCAAACGGTTATACCAACAGTGTATACGACAAAGGGGATGAAGAGCAACCCGGTCTCTTCCCAGGGTAAAGGAGGAATGAAAGGGAGAGTAACTCGGGAGTGAGAACCAAGGTTATATGTGTGCTATATAGCAACCCAATATAGCTTAGTCTATCAAACCCTTGTCAGCATCGAGGGAGAGGATAGCATCACCTTCACTCCTTATGCCACCAGTAGGTTTAGAACCCTTCTCATGTTAACGCTCGAATGCCTCATCTTGACAACACACGTCTGATCCGAATTGACCAGTCTAGGGAGTAGGGTTTTCTAGCCTCTTTGCCAAACATTAAGCTAGAAATTTCACTTCACAGGGCATTAGAGAGATGGGCCTGTAGGAACCACACAAATGTGGGTAATTTGCCATGTAAAAAAAAGTACTACTGTGGCTTTGCTTCAGGAAGCCAGCAATGTCCCCTATGATAGGCCTTCCTAAAAAGCCTTGATTAGTTTTGGGGCAAAAGATTCAATTAATCGATAATAAAAGTCTGAGAATTCTGTCTGGTCCAGCTGCTCTGCTTTTATACAAATCTTCAAGTCATTATTTCTTGCTCCGCTCAGGAGATGTTCAATGCCTCCTTTTCCAAATCTGTGAGGGTTTTGAGCTCCAAACCACTAAAACACGTACCATCATCCTCTCTACTTCCATTTTGGGTTTGTGAATAAAAGCCTTTGTAGAAGTATAGAAGCTGATCATCAATGCCTTTATTATCTATGATCGACTTTCCCACTTAGCAATAATGTTTTTTTGTTGTTGATGGGATTTTCAAAAGAATGCAAGAAGTCTTGAGGGCTTACTTCCCGGAAAAAAATAAGTTTCTCTAAATCTGGTAAAGAAGTTTTCGGTTTTGAAAAGAGTTATCTCCCTAATTATTAGGGATGTCATTTCACCAAAATGCCAGGGTTACACGACCCTTGACCTCATGATGACATCACAGGAAGTGATGTCATTTGACCCCACCCCAAGTGACATCACGGGAAGTGATGGCAGACGACCCTCAGATTTTTCAGATGTGTCTAGCACACGTGTTTCCAGGCGGTCTCATTTCAGCCAGATATAAGAACTGAGGCACAGAGGGAGGCGTGATTTGTCCACGATCACACATTTGGGGAATGTCATTTTCCATATTCCACGTGGGGTTTATATGTAAAATATACAGAATGCAGTACTTGTAAAAGGGCAACCAAAATCACAGGCTACAGCTAGTGTATGAAACATCCATGTATCAATGGCTACATAAGTACTAGTTATCTGTGGTGTGGCTGTGTTAAAAAAGCCAAAAAAGTACTGACCTGGTGAGCCGTGCGTGGCTGTTAACCCAGGAGCAAAATTCTGCACGGAAAGGCCTGACAATAAATCACTGACCACGATTTAGTATCAATAAAATTCCCTAGTTATAACTGTATCTATGAGTCAGCTACCACTACCATAGAAGAAACCTATTAGACTGGTCTGCGTGCACACAGGGGAATGTACCTGATAACGTTTTCTTTGCTGGAGTATAATACCAGGGAAAGATTGTTTCAATATACCCAAGACACCCCATACTTTTTATTATCTAGGCATAATACTGGGTGATAGAGGACTTAAAAAGCCCCCACTATTTAATGTAATATCATTGCTGCACACATAAATCCATGGCACCACACAGTTATTTTAAATTGAAAACGCCTACAAGTTGCTTCTCACCCGGGGACTCACTGGCAGACTTTAAGACGTGCATTGCACACTACCCCTTTGTCATACGCAGTGGTGCCCAATCGTGTAGCACAACATTTGGTAGACCCCCTGAGAGCCATGCTGTGGGGGATCCACAATCTCCTTAACAAAGCATAGAGCACGCCCCACCCTTGCCGGCCCTGACAACCATGTGACCGCAATGTCCATGATAATTATGCCGCTTCAGGGGCATGCACTACTGCAAGTGAAAGAAGTACATATGTTTTTTAATCAAAGCTTAAATGTTTCACATAGTGTATAAAGAAGGGGGTGGTGCCTGGTCCACAAATATACAGCCACCAGTGATGGCTGGTGAGTTGTTTTTTTTGGAGGGTGTAAATATTTGCCACACGTATGCAGTGGTCGAAGTGTATGAAAAGATGTAGTGGAACTATGTTCCCTGCTGGCCTGCACCCACCCCCCACAATCCCATCACTACGCCCCTCCCACACACAATACAAACCCCCAAAACACATGCACCTTCTGTTTAAAGGAACATTCAGTGTAGTGCACTGAAAGTGCAAGTTTCAACTTCTTCCTACACTTTCATTTTAAAACGAAACCATTCTGGAACGGTTCCCTTTCAAAATAAAAGAATAGGAACAGTAAAACTTAATTTAAAAAGTAGAGAAGCACCGCTCCCAACCGCTCCCATTCACTTCGCCCACTGCACGTATTCGATTGCGACCCAGGTTAGCGGGGGTGTGCGAACTAACGGAAATGGGTTTGGGGGATTTCAGGGAAATTCTTTTCCCTCCCCTGAGAAAATGTTTTGAATGATGGGTTGAAATGGTACATTACACAGCACACTTTCTGTGAAAATCTGGGTAAATGGCCAGCATTATCATGCTGGTCCCTGCATTATATGTCAGTATATGTCAGTAAAAAAACAGGTTCATGGTGGCTGTGCCCATAAATGTCCATGCTGGCTCCACCAACATATGCTAGTATTCCCATAAAAGACCATACTCATGTTTGCTTTAAGATGTTTTTTATAGTCTCACTACTGGCACTGGGCACAAAACTGGCTCTGCCAATATATGCTAGTATTTCTATGTAAGAACATACTCCCCCGTTGGCTTGGCCATTAAAAGTGACATACCACAATATGAAAACCTGTCCAAACTTGTTCCAATGTAAGCCAGTCTAGGCCCATAAGAACACTTATAATGCTTCATTGATGACAGATGTTCAGTTAATAAAATTTCATGCTATAGTAATAAATATACAGGCTGCTACACCAAAACATCAGTCTAGCGAGGTAACACTGCATGCTTGCGTTTTTAAAAATGCTTAGTAATAAATGTCATGCCACAGTAAGCAATGGCTAGACTAACTGCACCAAAAGGCCAGTCTAGCCAGGTAATGACACACATGAATTCGGCTGTGCTCGAAAATACCAGTAAAACATGCGAATCCAATAAAGGATGTGGAAACACTGCCCCAGTGATCCCCAGTCTCCCAGGGCCATACACACACATGCATCCCCTTTCACTCACCGGTCACTCACCCATACATCCCCTCTCACATTCATTCACACTGCGTTCACCACACAGGCATATGCCCACACCCACCCAGAACATTCAAACACACACTACCACATGTATGCTCATTCACCCACCAGTCACTCACTCACACCTTCTCTTACATCCACTCATTGCATTCTCTACACAGGCACAGACCCACTCAGAACATTCAAAAACACACCCTGACATTCATACTCAATCACCAGCCAGTCATTCACTCAAACCTTCTCTTACAACCACTCATTCTATTCTCTACACAGGCACCCACACCCACCCACAACATTCAAAAGCACACTATCTCATTCATACTTATTGACCCATCAGTCACTCACTCACATCTTCAATTACATTCTCTCATTGCATTCTCTACACGGACACACACCCACCAGGAACATTAAAAAACACCATCACATTCATGCTCATTCATCAGCCAGTCACTCACTCACACCTTCTCTTACCTCCACTCATAGCATTCTCTACACAGGCACACATCCACCAACCCGGTGACCCAGATCACACATCAGGCCCTTGTAGCCTCACAGAACGGAGGGGCTGACTCCCCGGACACAGCTAGGCCTGCTGGGACAGCGACCTGCGTGGCGCCATCTTGCGAACCCAAATCCGTTGAGTCATGCGTCCTGCAGAGCGCCATCCAGGTCGCCCTGACTCACTGGCCCTTGCAGGGGCCATGCCCCTACTGACGCCGTTATACACCTGATGGTGACATGCTGCGGGTGACCCCGGTACGGCTGCGAGAGTGACTGTGGGTGCTTGTGCCTGTGCTGCTGTTAATACCTTTCCAACAGGCACAGCACTTACCCTCTCAGTAGAGTAGCACCACTCTTTACAGTGACATGGAGATTCAGCCAGAATAATGATGTATGTGCCCTCTATGTCTGCTCTCGTGCTGGATCTATGACCCTACTGGTAAGAGAGTCCTGCGGGACAACCAGCTCCGCAGTGGGGACTGGGAACATAGGACCAGCCACGCAACACCACAGTAACTGACGGAACACAACATGGGCTCCTGATCTATGGACTCCTCATCTCATCTCTACTTTCTCCCCTCTCACATCTTCACCCATTCATGGTGGCACTAAATGGGAAGTCCTCTTGGCAGGCTTCGTATCTAGGTGTATCATTAATGTCTATCACACTGGCACCATCTTGGTTCAGGGTCCTCAATCCAACCTCCTCCTCTTCGACTGGCGTCTGCCATCCCTCATTAACTTCCTTCCCACACCTGCTACTTCTTCTTCCACTCTTTGTCCCCACACCCCCTCCGACTGATTTACTACGCCCCTGTATTCCTCCTCAGAAAACCTTCAAAGGTAGAGACATCTTGCATCTTGCCACGCTTAATAATCACTCTGCCATCAAACACTCTGCCGACATCTGCCTCCTCCTCGAAGACCTTTACCTCAATATCCTGGCTCTTACCGAGATATGGTTCAAGGCCAGGTCAGTCACTGCTTTTGACTCCCTTCTCCCTGAAGGCTATAAGATCATCTCTAAGCCTCACCCTGACCGTTCTGCTGGTGGGGTTGCTCTGATCTTACCTGAGAGGGTCCCTTCTTCCCTCATACCCACTCAGCCATATTCTTCCTTCGAGAGCCTGGTCTGCAAGCTGGTCATCTCTCCCACCTCCTCTCTGACCATTGTCACCATCTACAGACCACCCATCTCTTCCTCCCTGTTCCTCTTGAATGGGCTGCTTTTTCCTCCTCCCTCCTCACAACCACATCTAAACTCCTTTTTGTGGGCGATTTCAACATCCACCTTGACTCTTCAACCACAGCATCCACTCTCTTCCTTGATCCTCACTTTCACTCTCCATTCTGGTCACACACACATGGCTGGACACGCTCTTGACGCCTTCATACACGCTGATATTTCACTCTCCTCCCCACTAATCACCCCTCTCTTCTGGTCAGACCACTCCCTCCTCTCTTCTCACCTGGGTCCTCTCGGCCCTCTGACAGCACCTTGCCAACCTTGTTCACGAACATCCGTCTGATGAAACGAGTGTCACTTGCTGCCTTCGCATCTACTTTCATCCCCCTCTCTCCCTACTACAGACCTACCTCCGACTCTGCTCTCATCAACCTTCAACTTGCCATAACTAACATCCTTGACATTCTTGCCCCAGTCATGAGGATCTGCCTGACACATGCCTCTAAGCGTAACACCTGGCACGACTCCGAACTTGCAGCCTTGAAACGCAAGTGCAGAGCTTTGGAAACGGAAGTGGCAGACCTCAGGCTCACCCTTTGACAAACTGGCCTGCCGCTTGCTCCAAAGACAATGCAGACTCTCCATCCGCACCAAGAAAAGGGCCCACATCCAGGCTTGTGTCTCTGGTGTGTCCAGCAACACGGCTGAACTCTTTAGAATCGTGGGGAACTAGCCAGCCCTTCTGAAGTCTCCTCCTCAACTCTTCCCTCCCAGGCCCTCTGCAAAGCACTGGCCACACACTTCACTACAAAAACACAGGCCATCCTGAGCACTCTTGCATCCCTCTCCCCCTCCTCTTACTCCACCCCCTTCCTCTGATGGCCTCCCATCCTCCCTCTGCCTTTCTCTCCTCCTTCTCTCCTATCACACATGATGAGGTCCCCAGAGTTGTCTGTTCCATGAAGGTCTCCTCCAAACAGGCTTCCCCCTGCACCTACAGAACCATTAAGGACAACATTGGCTCTCTTGCCCCTGCACTTTCTAATTTCTGCAACCACTCCTTTGCTACTGGATCTTTTCCCTCCCCCCTCAAGCACTCCATTGTGCGTCCCTCCTGAAAAAACCTTCTGCAGACCCCTCTTGTCCAGCTAACTACCACCCCATCTCCATCACCCCCTTCCTTGGGAAACTCCTGGAGAAGCTCGTCTTCCCCCAACTTACCCAGCACACTGAACTTGTTGGCTGCCTCCACGACCATCAATCTGGATTCCAAGCATCCAGAGGTACGGAAACTGCTCTTGTGCACTGCCATGAGGAACTGATGACATCTGTTGACTCCGACTCGCCAGCTGTTCTGATTCTACTTGATCTTTCCTCTGCATTTGATACGGTCAACCACTCCATCCTCATAAAACAGCTCCACAACACCTTAGGTATCTCATAGAGGGCACTGGTTGACCTCCTTCCTCAATGACTGTCCGTCCCAGGTTATTTTGGGCTCTTTCTCCAGGACTCCAAGCTCTCTACCTGTCTCTTTAACACCTACCTTGCACCATTTGCACACATCATCTCACTTTCTCCCCTAACTTCCAGTGACACATAACTCTTTTTCAAACTTCCCTCTAACTCAGTCCTGGTCCACTTCCAGTGATCTCTGCCTCAATGCCAGCAAGACTGAGATCCTTCCTATTAGTACTCTTGCTCCCTCTTTCCTCCCCTGACTCTTCTAAGGTCTCTCCCCCTTCTCCTTCATCTGAAGCCAGAAACCTTGGAGTCTTCTTCGACTCCTCTCTTTCCTCCCTCAAATTCTGGACCCTGCAAAGAAGTCCCACTTTCAACTCCACCTCCTCAAAGGAATTCTTCCTTTCATTACTTTCTGCCAGAAGCTCAATGTCTCTAGTGCTCTGGTTCACTCTAGGCTAGACTACTGCAATAGTCTTTTCCTTAAGCTACCTGCTTCGTCTCTACGACCCCTTTAGCTAATCCAGAATAGGGATACAAGACTTATCCTTGGCCTCAAGCCCAGGGACCACATCTCTCCAGCCCTAAAAACTCTCCACTGGCTCCTGGGTGCTGCAAGGATCACATTCAAATCACTCTGCATCATCCATAAGATTATCTGGGGCCTGGAACCATGCTACCCACAAATGGCTCTCACAAAATACACTCCCTCCAAATATTTACATTCCTCTAGCACCAACTCGCTGCGTGTCAAACACTTCGCTAAACAGCAAGCTGGAGGCTGATCTCTTTCCTCGCAGACTCCCTCCAATGGAACAGCATCCCCCTTCCTCTTCATCTTGAGCCGATCTCATCCAATCCCGGAAGCTCCTCAAGACCTTCCTTTTCACCTCCTCCTTCCCTTCATCCCTCCTCTGTTAAAACCCAAGAGTTGCTGAGATTGGTGGCCAGGGCGTTTGTGTCTGCATGGGCCCTGGCATCTCATATCTAATCACCTTCAGCCTCGGCCCACTCCCAGCACTTGCCTTGGCCATCACTGGCCTATTCCACCACAGGCTTGCACTTATTTATTTATAAGCAGCTGACCACTCACCTAGGCACTTACAGATGCTCGCTCCCTAGCACTTCCCTCCTGGTACACATGCACTAATTCCCCCCAACCCCTCATCCCTTCTCTCTCTGCGCTTCCACGTTCTGAATGCTCACAAGGCCTATTAGGTCCACCTCTATCTTTCATTGTTTTTTTGATTTTCATTCCCATGTTCCTTCCCTGTTGCCCTGTGGGCGCTTTGAAACACAATTTACTCATTGTATTAGAGCCTTACAAATGCATAATAAAAATAAAATCAAGAAATATTGGTTCAGCCACCAGTCACTCACACCATCTCTTACACCCACTCATTGCATTCTCTACAGAGGCACACACTCACCCAACCAGAACATTTAAAAACTCACATCACATACGCATTCACCCACCATTCACAAACATGCATACATCGGACACGCACGTCAAACATGCAAAATGACATCATATTTAGAAAATAAAAGTGTTACCTTTTTCTTGCAGCTTTGGTCCATCCTTCCAGGCCACCCTCGCCTCCTCTGTGCTGCTTACAAACAGGAACCAGGAAGCTGTGAGAGCTTCCTGGTTCCTGTATGTGAGCTGCAAGGAAGCCGACAGAGAAGGGGTTGGAGCTGACCGAGGCATGTGACATGTGCCACATGTCATGGTCAGCTTCAACGCCAACCCACTCTGATTGATGAGGACTAGGCTGGGGACCCACTAGAACTGGTGTGGCAGGGCCACCTGCACCACAGGGGCCCCCACTACACAAGGAGTTTCCATTTTCTTTTGTTTTTTGTTTTAAAAATTTGGGGTCACAAGGGACTCCCCCGGGGTTGCATCTGCAGCCCCCAGGGGTCGCAGGTGACCCCCAAATTACGCCCCTGCTAAGACTAGGCTTGCCCCAATGTAATGATTTAAGAACTGAAGGTTTTGTGTGTCCAAAGGAGAAATCTCTTCCATAAGTCGGTGCTCCAATTCCATTATGAGTCCAGCGCTGTGGCCAAAAACAGTGGTAATACAGTGGTAACAAAGTTACCACCACTGCATTATTGACACATTACCACACAGCTTAACTATGGGTTTGGAGGGAAGGTGGAGGAAAACCTCCAGCAAAATGCTGGAGGTAATTCTGCCTGCTTACTGCTAAAAAAGAGCAATTTTGGCAGAATTACCACCAGCGGTAATTCCACTGAAATTCCCATGGAGTTCTATGGACTCCATAAATGGGAACTAACACCGCCATACCACCACTTGTAATCCAGAGGTAATCCTGCCAGAGCAAGTGGCGGTAACGGTAAATTCATTTTATGGTATCTCTGAGGATTTACCGCAGAGATACCACTAAACTCATAATGGGGACCAATGACCTCTAATAAACACTTTAAAAGTGCCCCAACAGACACACATTGCAACCTTTTTTTGTACATTTCAGTTCCCAAAATACATCCTAGTCTCTCACATATATTCTCATATTTCAACATAGCCAGGTTTAGCGTCCATCTATGGGCATGAGTTGGGGTTTGTGGAAAAGGAATGACTATCTTCACTGATGCATGGTTGAATAAAACAGATGAGAGGATATTACAGGGCCACCTCACTTGTGAGAATAAGCATTGGGGCACATAGCAATGGTCGAGGGGGTAACACATTGTATAGGAACTCAAATAAAAGATAAAATCTGTTTCAGTACCATGCATTCAAGGCAATCATTCGTTTTCAATAATTGATTAGCACAGTTTGCTCATTTAAAATGTCTTGATTAGCAAACAAACCCATTTCATTAGCAATGTTGTACTAATATTTTTAATGTCACTAGAAGTTATTTGTAACCAACACACAAAATGAGCAGCAATACAGCAATTTAGTGTACCGCTGAAGTAAGACATTAGTGAGATGGGTCAAGCCTGGCAGAGTCTTAAAAATTCCACTAGACCTGCAGGTTGAGTAACTTAGTTTACATACTCCTACCTACGAGACATGCACTCGACCAATGGCAGAGGATGGCAACACATTTAATTGCGCATTCTTTTAAATGGTGCAAGTAACCACAACCGCACTTTATGTTTGGCACACTGCTGCCACGCAGAGGCCAGCCATGCGTAGTGAAACCTTTATCTGACATTTACTGCAAAGAAGTTAAATGTTAAATAAATGTTACAAACATCCCTTTCAAATGGTACTTGCCCCTTTATAAAATCTACACTACTATGCAAGAGGGCGAAAAGGCTTTGCGAGCATTTGTATGAGTGTCTGTAAAATGTAAAAAGTTAGATGCATGAATGGACATAAACCAATAAACAAATATGCTAAAAAGGCTCTAAAAACAGATTGGCCAGCTTCTCCCAGTGCAAATATATAATTCAATCAAAATCATAGAGCAAAGCGAGCTCTGGAGGCCAACTACAGTGTATCATAGTGCAGTAGATGTACAGACTGGATTGAACTATTGATCACTACTTTGCGGAAGCATTAGTTAGCTTTGTTTATTCATTATGTAAGAGGAAAGAAAGTAAAATACTAAGCAGAATGGATTGCGTAGCAGGCAGAGAACTGGGAATATTGTAGTTTACGCCCATCTCATTTTCAGGGTAGCTGGTATAAAGCAAAAGGATGATAAGGAGTATGGGATCATCTCATAGGTTGAGCACCCATTACAAGATGTTTGCAACCAGCAGGTCACACAACTAGGTTTGCCATCAAACGCATTTGGCCATCTGACCATGTATGCTTTCAAAAGTGTTCTTTCTTCAATATGATGTACCTTCCTCAACAAAATTAAATATAGTTTACACTATGAGATTTAGATACACTAAGTTTACTGTAAAGCATAGAGACAATGCAGTGCTTTACAGTAGCAATACTGTAATTATGTTACAATTTAAACTTTTAGGAATGGAATTGAATGTCTTTCTTTTAAAAAAACAATAGTTAACACACATTGGTCTTTGCCGGACATGATATAGTTAAGTTAATAAAAGCATTGGGCCTCATTACAAGAATGGAGGCAGCCATGCTGCTATTTTCAGCATGGCTACCCCCATTCCGGGTACCGGGTCCGGGTTCCCTGAATGGGGAAATACCGGGCCATTTTGACATGGAGGGCCGGGTATTTCCCCATTCGGGGAACTCGGAGCTGGTACATCCCCATTCCCATTAGAGCCCCAATAGGGCTCAATGGGAATGGGGATCATGCTAACAACGGGCCCGTTAATGACGGGCCCGTTGTTAGCATGCTGGCCCGCTCGCAGAACCCGCTAACGATGCCTGGTATTACCAAGCGTCCTTACCGGGTCCCACGAGCGGACCTCGTAATGAGGCGATAGGGGTTTAACGGGGCCGGCAGCTCTACCAGCCCCGTTAAACCCCTACCGCCAGGGTCATAATGAGGCCCATTATCCTGATTACTTCTGGTTTGCAATTATTTGGAGAAAAAAAGTCTTGCCTAGCACTCCCACACAGGTCTTTGACACTTAAGAGTGGAGGAGAGGATTACTGCTGCGCTCTCTCTCCATTAGCCCCTTTGAACTTGCAGTGAACAGAGAAAAGCGGATGCAGAGAGCCATG
The DNA here is from genome assembly GCF_040938575.1 of Ambystoma mexicanum. NCBI lineage: Eukaryota > Metazoa > Chordata > Amphibia > Caudata > Ambystomatidae > Ambystoma > Ambystoma mexicanum. The sequence goes on from NC_090935.1 coordinate 649,560,607, forward strand.
AAGGCAAGAGAGGAATGCAATGCGAGCTGTGCTTTGATTGAACCATATAACTAAATTAGCTAGCTTTGCTACACAAGTGCCAATTTAATTAGCACACCAGTAGAATTGCATAGCAAATTGCTATACGACACTGCTTATTTTATGCCTTGTGCATTGATCTCTATTTTGGAGATCATGTAAAGCATTAGCCGCCTGAATTCCTTGTTCAGCATTAAATTTGCCATACATTCATACATTCATCTTGCCACATTTACCCCTTCAGACCTTTACTCCTTCAGTCTTTCACTTATTCTAACATTCATGTTGTCATTACAGGGGGAGATCCCCAGTAGCACCCTTCTTTTCTAACACATATTCTTCCCCCTAACTCATCCTTGACCCCAACCCTAATCTTATGGCTAGCCTTACCATATCCATTGCCACTATGACAATGTGAAAATGCAGACGAATTAAAGGTAAAAGGAATTAAATGGATGAAGAACAAAATGTCTCACACAGTTAATACTGAAGAAGCAAGTGTTGAAGAAGTGTTTTGGGGGTACTCCTTGTTTTTAGGAGCAGAGAGTTCTATATCTCTATCTTGATGTCACCACCGATTACAGTTAGTTGTCGAATATACATGGTCATTGAGTAAATATATTTTACGTACAAATCATCCAATTCAGGTGTAGGCCCATAAACATTCACCATTGTGATTGCCACCCCCAAAGGGATGCCTGTAGAAAGAATTAAATGCAGTTTTTCTATCTGCAAGATTAATACAATGGAATGGAATGTGTTTGCCCACCAACATGGAAACACCCCTTTTTCTAGAGAAGAAGGTGGCATGACATTTTTGACTAACCCACCCCCTTTTTAGTTGTTACCATTTACAGTCACTGAGAGGTGTTTCCAGTACAAAGGCCACAATAGTTTGGAGGGTTTTGAGTAGAGAAACGGTGCTGCCTAGCCCACTGACATTTAAGGTAATTAACTTGAGCCTAACCACATTACGAATTATAATGTTTTTTTTTATTTTTTCATTTATAGCAGCGTGCAAAATCCAGAGGCATTTAGGCACTAGTTACGATATAAGTGCAGTAGTACAGTCGCAGTATGTAGGACTGAGTATGAATGTTACAACATGATCATTGGTATGGGTGCATTGACTGGCAAAGCCTCACCTCATGGTGCGGGGGGGCTACATCAGGTATGTAAGCACAGGTGGGTGAAAGCAACAATGGAATGGGTGCATTGACTGGCAAAGCCTCACCTCCTGGTGCGGGGGCTCCAATAGGTATGCAAGTACAGGTAGGTAAAACAACATTGGTATGGGTGCACAGACTGGCAAAGCCTCACCTCCTGGTGCGGGCTCCAATCGGTATGAAGTACAGATAGGTAAATGCAACATTGGCATGGGTGCACAGACTGGCAAAGCCTCACCTCCTGGTGCGGGCTCCAATAGGTATGCAAGTACAGGTAGGTAAAAGCAACATTAGCATGGGTGCACAGACTGGCAAAGCCTCACCTCCTGGTGCGGGGGTCCAATAGGTATGCAATTACAGGTAAGTAAAGCAACATTGGTATGGGTGCACAGACTGGCAAAGCCTCACCTCATGGTGCGGAGGGCTACATCACGTATGCAGGCAGACAAGAAAGGCTACATATATAGCACAAGACTGCCAGGTCAAATCGGTTAAGTAATAGACAGTATAGGTTTCATGTACAGCACAATGCTGCAAGGTCATTCCAGGTAAGTAATAGTCAAGATTGGTGTCATATACAGCACACAGCCAAGTAGTCAGGTCAGGTATGTTGTAGTCGCTAATAGTGATTAAGTTCTTATTGGATGTGGCCAGAAAAAGCCAGCTGTGGGTCCATCTTCATTATAAAAGTGCAGGAAAATGAGGCATGAAGGATGCTCCTAGCGATGGACACGGGCAACAGTGGGCGAGTTGCTGGGTCAACCAAAGCCATGACAGATGGCAGGTGGGAAGGGGGCACAGAGAGGGAGCAGGGAAGGACGGTGCAGCAGCAGATCAGGCTGGTGTGTGGATTAAACAGCAGTGACCACTCTTACCTGCCGTGAGGAGCGTTGCTGGCAGTTAGGAATAGGTTGTAGCTAGAGTAGCTGTTCGGTGGTGCGGGGGAGCCACGGGGGACATAATGCTCCTCCATATCTGGACAGGGCCAGACAGGAGGTTTTGATGAAGGCCTTAAAAGGCAGCCTCTAAAGGAGACCAGCGACGCCTGCCAACTCTCTGGGGGAAGTTGCCTTAGTAGAGCAGTCATCCAATCAAGTCGGGGCGAGGGCGGGCATACAAGTGGAGGGTCATCAAGTGAGCATGCTGTCTTCTTCGTGGTTGCCATGTTTAAAGGGGATAATGCTTCCGCGTAAAACAGCCCAACAGGGTTTACCTGGCATCCGATTCCCACGTGGCAGGGATCGGGTGATCACTCCTGTGCCGAGATGTTACATCTGCTGGACCAGGCAGGGGTCGTTAGTGTTCATAATGCAAAAACACCTCCATGGAGCAGTTTTCAAGAGACCACCCTCAGCCCTGAATCCTCCCCCTTTATCTAGCTTTAAATATGACACCTAATGTAAAGTTATTGCATTAAACAGGGCATTACCCCAACATTCAGCTAGCAACCCGCATTAGCCACCTAGATAATCAAATGCACAACTAAAAACAATGCTAATTTAAACAACATCAAAGATGTCCATATAGTCAACACTCTCAAATGTTGGAAAGGGCTACATCGAGGAGACATCTTCCACTTGTCTTAAAAAGATGTGGTCACAATGCTAGTTGGTGGACCAGTATCTATAGCCCCAAGGCTATCGGCATGGTTTTCCTGACTGTCCACCTTGGCTGAGAGGCGCTATATTTCCCCTAACAGCTGAGTCAAGCTCTCTCAACAGGGTTTCATAGTTATCTACATTTGCACTGATCTGTTGATCATTTACTTTAATCCGCTTGTCTTGTTGATTTAGACAGTCCTTCATTTCCTATTTGATCTCTTTCATCGCTTCTTGGGTATTGCGATTTGACTCCATACTGCTCTCATTCATGCGCCTCATTTAAGCCAGCATGGCCTGCATACAGTCAACAGCACCAACACACTCTGCCATTTTCACCAACTGTCTCTACTGATGACCACCTCCGCTGAGGCAATGATCATAAAGCATAAACGTTTGCACCTTCATAATGTGCCTGCACACTTTGTGTGGCTATGATTGTCAGACCGTAGGACTGGTCTAAAGGAGTATAAACACTCATGGAGAGAGTAACCTGTTATGAAAGAGCGTTACAAATACTGGTGGTCCAATCTTGCTGACCTGGATTCAAATAAAGACCTTGGTTCTGTAGCACTTTAAATATATGCACAAGTCTTCGCAGTGAGGATGTTGCAGGTAGATTTTGCTGCTACATAGTCCCCTTCAAAATGGCTGCCACTTACGGACAGCTCGTAACTTAGATGAAGGATTACTAATCACCCTCTTTCCTGGATCATGATTGTATGGTCCTGGACCCTGGAGTTATTGTCCTCACCTTCAGCCCTCTCCTACATGAAGGGGAAGGGACCTGGGACACATTCCCCTCCATCCCATCATCTTCACAAGCTGGGCACAGCCAAGACGGAGCATCCAGATGCCCATCAGAAGCACCCCTCAAATCAGCATAGTGCCTGGAGTGATTGACCGGAGTCCCGGACCCACAGAGCCACCTCACTTCATCTGCCCCAGAAGATATGCTGCCCAGGTTACCTGGTCTAGTGAACGGGGGCCGTAAGCTGAAGTGAGAAATTGGGAGTGCCATGCCTCCCACTGTAATCATAGGGGGGCCCCAGAGAGTCCCACCTGAGTGTCCCCATCATCTTTTAAGGGTAATTCATGTACTTGCCAGCGCCAGGAAGGGATGGAGTGCAGTGGATGATTAAGCTAGTATAAATGAGATTTTGTATCAATTGTTGAACTCTCAAGGCATCCCGTTTGATCCCGAACAAATAGATGACTATTTAGGAGAGGCGCCACTGGCCTTATTAATTAATAATTATTGTATTTATTGAGCGCATATCTAGCTGCAGGAAGCAAAAGAGCGCTTTACAAGTCATTGGTCTGGCGGGATAACTCTGGGGCAATGTGCTTGTCCTGGGGACAAGACAATGCAGAGCAATAGGGGTTCGACAGCCACTCTCGTGCTTAGATGGTAGAGTCTGGCATGAAGAACGATGTGAAGACCCTGTTTAGTTTATGGGGAAGAACACGGTAATGGGAGCAGAGATACAAGGGAGCAGAGAGCTAACAATGGGGGAGGATGGACAATTAGGCAGCAATGGATCTATAAGCAACTAGGGGAGGAAACGGGGGAGCAGATCACCCAGTCTCAGATTCGGAAGGGAGTGGGGGATATGGGTGCCCAGGTGCTAAAGCCAAGCCATTCCTTGAAGAAGAGTATCCTGAAATGTAAAAGCGAGGGTGCGAGTCTAGTGTTCACATAGAGGAGGTTCCAGAGTCTGGGGCGAAGACAGAGATGGCCTGTGCTCGGGTTCTTTCCTGGCTGCACCGGGGAAATCTAGTCTGCACATGTCCTTGCTTATGGAGACCACAGGCCTCTGGAAATGCAGAGTTTCTATGCAGGGTAGCTTGGGGGCTTCTAGGCAATAGCCTTGAAGATGATGCAGTAGGATCTGCAGATGAGACGTGCTAGCAGCAGGAACCAGTGGAGTTTGATGAGGACCGGGGTGATGTGGTTGAATTTGCAGAGTTCTTTGATGAGTCTCACAGGTGGCAAGGTAGTTACCCTAAAACCTTCCAGCGGTGCATTCCCACCATCCTAAGGGGAGAGGACTGTGGCTTGGACAGCAGACCTGAAGTTGATTTCTGGGACAAAGGGCTTGATTTTCCGCTGGAGGGAAAATTGGTACCAAACTGTTTGTGCCTTCATTGCTATGTGCTGTTTGAAGGAGAGGTGTCTTTTGATGTTGAACCCAAGGGACTTGGAGCAGGTGGTCAACTGGGGTGTGCAGCCCTCGAGGTTCATAGCAGAGAGCCAGGTCTGAATGTCAGAGTGTTCAGTACCGTTGGTCAGCAGTAGGAAGTTGGTCTTGGAGAGGTTGAGCTCCTGGTAAGCATTGGACATCCGGGACTGGATCAATGTGAGGCACTAATCCACTGATGGAGAACACTCAGCAATGAAAGAACTAGAGACTCTTTAGGAGCTGCAGCTAGTGATTGAATCACTCAATATCGGCAAGATGCTGAGTAGTGGGCAATGTTTGTTTGTTGTTTATTTGTTTGTTTGTTTGTTTGCTTGCTTATTTGTTTGGTAATGCGCACCAAGCCCTTAGGTAGATGGGCGCAACAGAAACAAGAAATCTTAAAACTTAGTTACAGTACAAGGTAGCAATACATAGAGCAGTGATTGCAGTAGGAGCAAAAATACAGGTACAAGATACATTACATACGAAGCAATGGTTTTGGTAAGTCAAGGAGGCATTATCGTGAGCAACAATATATGCACACATACATATACAGATATGTATATACAACCTTACATGTCTACGTTAACGTGTATCCATGGTGCATGCAAATATGACAGGCCAGACGACCATGTGTGTATAGTTAACCAATCTACAGTGTAGTTTGAGGGAATAAAGGGTCATGTAGGGGCTGGAGAGGTAGAAGTGTGGTTCGGCAGTTAGGTGTCGTTAGTGTGTAGCCAATTGAGTATCTTATGTCTGAATATAGGGTAGGGTTGTTCTAGTCTGAGGTCAACTGGTAATTTGTTCCAACATTGTGCCGCTTTAACAGGGAAACTGGTTCCTCCTGCTGTCGAGCGTTTGAACCTAGGAATCTCTAACATAAATGAGTTAGCAGATCTCGTAAGGCAGGTAGCTGTTCTCCTGGTAATTTTATCCATAAGGTATGGGGGTGCTAGGTTATTCAGGCATTTGGAGGTGAGGGATGCTGTTTTGAGGATAATTCTGTCCGTTATTTTCAGCCAGTTAACCTCCTTCCTGAATTCAGTAATATGCTCTCTGTAAGGGATGTTCAATGCTGCCCTCAGGGCGTTATTCTGCAGTCTTTGGATTTTGTCTGTAATGTATTTGTTGGCTCCCGAGTACAGGGCATTACAGTAATCTAATCTTGACATGATAAGAGCGTTGGCTAGTGTGGTGCAGCTCGCTCTCGAGAGGTATGGTCTGGAAGCTCTGATGAGTTTGCAAGTGTACGTTGTGGATGAAGCAAGGGAACTGACTTGCTTTTTAAGAGTGAGAGAGGAGTCTAAGTAGAATCCTAAAGTTTTAACTACAGTCATCACCTTGATAGGGTTGTTATCAATGTTGAAGGATGTGTAGTTTGGGCTGAGTTTTTTGATATTAGCTTCAGAACCTAAGATTAGTAATTCCGTTTTTTCGTCATTCAGGCAGAGGCCATGGGATGCCATCCATGCCTGAATGAGGGTGTATATTTTGTTCACCAAGGCTGAGTCCGCCTCGAAGTTGCCCGAAAGGGGTATGAGGATCTGTGTGTCATCTGCAAAATTAGTGTAGGTGACACCCAGTCTATCCAACTTGTCAAACAGAGGCTTGGTGAATATATTATACATAGTAGGGGAGACGCAGGAACCTTGTGCGACCCCGCAGGTTATTTTAATGGGATCGGCAGAGACTGAAGTAGAGAAGACTCTCATGGTCTGGTTAGCTAAGAAGGATTGGACCCAAGCTATAGCATCTTTGGTGAAGTTGGCGGCAGATTGGAGGTGGTTGCATAACACTGCATGGTCCACCAAGTCGAACGCTGCCGACAAGTCCAGTAGGAGTAGCAAAGCTATTTTTCCATTATCCTTTAGTTCTTCAATTTGTGTCTTAAGGTCTAACAGCGCTGTTTCAGTACCATGGAGATGGCGGAAGCCCGATTGTCGTGAGCCAAGTAGGTGGTTGGCTTCTAGATAGTCCTGAATTTGTATGGAAGCAGCTCTATCTAAAATTTTAAGTAGAAATGGCACAGTGGTGATGGGTCTGTAATTGGTGGGGATAGTGGGGTCCAGAGTTTGTTTTTTAAGTAATGGCAGAACCCAGGATTCTTTAAGATTGGCCGGTACTGTATTAGTTTTAAATGAGGAGTTTATCAACTTGGAGATAAAAGGGGCTAGGTCTCTAGCTGCATCCTTTATTATCTGTGCTGGGCACGTGTCGCCTTTACAGTTAGAAGGTGTGAGGGAGAGTATTATTTTTTCTGTTTCAATTATGGAGATACTCTTGAATTTAAAGAGTGTGGGTGTCCTAGTCAGCGAAGGATGACTAGTCTGTTGGTCAGTGAGTGGTATTGAGGCCTTTTTTTTTGTTGCAATTTTGCATTGTAAGGACAGGATTTTATTCAATAGAGCATTTTGTATGTTAGTACACCATACTTTATCCTTTGGGGCATTGTCTACCGGTTGATTTGGGGATTCTAGTTCGCGGAGGATGGAGAATAATTCTTTAGTGTTGGATTTAGCTTTCTCAATCCTGTCATTGAAGGTGTTCTTTTTGGCTTTGGTTATTTCTTTTTTGTACATTCTCGCAAATTCTGTAGGTTATTTTTGTTATTTTCAGAAGGGGAGTGACGCCAAATGGACTGGAGTTTCCTTTTTTGTGATCTTAAGGATTTGAGTTGGGGGGTGAACCGGGCATTCAGGTGCGCTACTTGCCTAGCTTTGCGCAGTTTGACAGGAGCAATCATGTCCAGTGCCTTAGTCATCGCATTGTTAAAGGTTAATTGATATAGGTTGCCTCAGTGTTCTTTACTCTTCTGTCTCCTAGTGGTTACAGGCTTCTCTCCTTGTGTCATGTTCCTTTATCAGGATATAGGTTTTCTTGAGTTTACCAGTTCTTGTCCATCTTATCACAGTTCCACAAATAAAGAAAAGGGTTTTTTCCTCAGATATAACTATTCTAAATTCTCAAGTTCCAAAGAAAATCAAATCTTTCAAAGATTGTAGATGAAGGGCTGTTATCTTAATCTTCCTCCACCAACCACGTCGGTCCCTCCCCATGAGAGTCCAGTCTTGCTTGTTTCTGCTTTCCTCTTGGGCTGATTCTTGCTCTGCTTTATAGTGCCCTCTTTCTCTGGTTTCTGCATGTGCATTGGAGCCCTTTGGCTGATTCTAAAGATCAGTTACGTGTACTGCTCTTATTATATGTGTCTGGTCCCCTTTCTGGTCCACGTTCCCCCTCATAGTGTTTAATACTCTTCATTATTTCTATCCTTGACTTGGTTTGGTGTCAGTGCCCCCCTCGACTGGAAGGAACCCGCGTATCTTCTCTGTTGCAGGTCCTGCTCTCGCGAGGTGGCTCCCATCCGCTGACACTGCCGTCTACGCGTCTGCTCTGCATCCTCTGCGGTACCAAGCAGGAGTGCTTTTTTGCTTGCTACCTTGTTCCTCTCTCTCTGGTTTCTCGTTCTGCAAGCAGGGGTCTCGTTCCCCTCTCACTCGCTGGGTTCAGTGTTGTTTTTTGGGCTCCAAGCCCACCACATCCTCTGTGTGGTCATGCCTTCCCTCTCAGTCAGATCCTCTTGGCCTTGCCCACTCTGCACAGCCCTGTGTCTCGTCACCCAAGTTTCGCTCCTTCTCTGGCTTCTCTGCAGGAGTCTTTCTGGGTCTCCATCTGGAACTCCACCCCGGTCCTGCTCCGTGCTGCAGCTGGCTCCTCTCGGCAGCAGGGCTCCACCTCCTAATGACGTCGGTAGGTCAGAGGTATGCCTCAGCGTATCGTTTCTCTGCCATTGAAGTAAGTCCTTTTATCCTTGTTCTCAGATACGAAAGGGGTGTGGTTGATTGACCAACCCCTTGAAAGAAATCAACATTGCCTTGAGCCAGCTGTTTAAATGTATTTCCTGCATTATTTGTAGTTCCACAGCTGGCAGACAGCTTCTGGTACTTCTGGTATTCCCATGTATGCAGACAATGTTTCAGTAATGCAGAGTTCCTTGCTGGAATTTGAGACCCTACCCCCGGTGGGAAGCCACTCCCAGTGAGGTCCCGCTTTTCCAAATGCCTAGGGAGGGTTTTCTTAGCGGGCTCACCTCCCTAGCCTGAAAAGGGGTGGCTCCCCCCAGGGAAGAAGGGACGAACCCTTTCATAATTTAGTGTGCGCTGGAGATTATCCTCCAGGAGGCTATAACACGTCCACTTAGGAGTGTCATTGTCATCCTAGCACAAGCTATTTTGTTATGGATGTCATTTTAAGTTACAGTGAATTATACCTAGCTCATGGCTTTCAGAAGCTAGTATTACTGGACACAAGTCCATCATGTCTCCATTTCACTACCCCTACCACTTACCCCATGTTCTCCCCAAGCATACGTCTATACATATCCAACTCTTGCCTATGACACTCCTGTCAGCTGGTTTGGCAAACCCAGTGTTCTCCCTTGATATAGGGATTGTTTCTTACCAACTAATGTGGTGAAAGCCTCCATACTACTACGGTCTATTGGATCACCTCTCAAGTCCACCAGGCAACCACTCATCATCTAACTACATCTAGCCCCATACTTCATCAGGTCTAGATGTTTCCATCACAATACAACCCTATTATAATCTGAGCTGTACTCTCCTGAGTGCTACACTCATGCTTACCACATTTGAGAAACGCACTTCGACAAACATACCCTCTTCCGCTCCTCCCAATCGGTTTTTGTCTCTGTTTTTGGTCATTCCCTTGTCTAGTTTATATTTCCTAACACCTCCTCCCCAAACCATCCATTGATTTCCACTGGCAAAGGTCTGGCGACACACTAGCAGGGTCACAATATGTCACCTTTCGGACCAGGCTAGGTCAGTAAGACCACTATGATGGGGATGGGCGCACCATACATATTGGATAACATAACATAACATAGAAGCTGAACAGGGTGAGTAAATTCCAGACATCCCCCTAGCGTGGCAAGCACCTCTCTCCACCTATCTCCGCTGACCTCTCCATTCAGCGCTGTACCCCATAGACTACAGTGGAGTCCCATGATAAATTCACTCCATAGCTCCGCCACCCTTTCCTTAACATGCCTTCCTGAACATCTTATCTGTCCTCTGCCCTCTTCCCAACTATATACCCAACTTTCCTCCCTCCCTACCATTACTGCATGTTCTCCTTTGCCTCTCTGACAGGCAAAGTGCTTTGACGACATGACCTATGGCAGGAGTTGTTATACAAATGCAAGATAACATGTCCCGCTCCAATTTCATTTTGATTTCTGTGGTATTGTGAAAAATTAAAATAGACAAGATAACCCCTAAACCTTCTTCAACAACCCACGAGGAGGCACATGCATTTCACTAGCAGTGATCCCGGCAGTTCTGTGGCAGACACGGCCACCATTTCTTTCTAAACATTTTAATATCACACTGAGTCAGAAAATGACCAGGCCGCAGACCCTACTTCTGCCGGAGATCCTCAAATCTCCCCTAGTATCCTTTCCTAAATAGAGCACCCCAATTCAGCCCAATCCACACACAATGCAGCCTTCCAGGCCACCACTCCCTACCGGATATCTACTTTCCCTCACTTTCTAACTATCCTGTAACGGTTCCATGTAATAATGTCCCTGTTTTTTTTTGCAGAGGCTTTATTACATTGAACATGCGGGTGGACACCCCCGCAACGGCCACATTTCTTTTTGTTGCAAGGTGAGCAGGGACATCCGCGCAACCCATCCCCATACATAATGTCACCATATATAATGTCGCCAATGGCTTTTCCTGCTGACAATTATGTATGGTTTATAGTGACTTTTCCGACAGTCACTTTTTCGAAATACCAAAATGTCGAACCAAAAGTGTTGGAAAAAAAAATTCGAATGCCTTTTTATTTTTTTTTAAAAAACCCAACCCGCCGTTTTTTTTTTTAAAACATCTTTTTGGTTTGCTAACTAAACAAAACTAAACCCTATAAAATAAAAAACAATACATTTGAAAAAAAAGATTCTGCACTTTTGGTTTGACATTTTGTTATTTCAAAAATAAAATCAACATATTGACTGGATACCATTATGTATGTAAGTCCTCCAGGTGATACAGAATATTGAAGCGCAGCCTCTTGTGGGATCTCAGCTAAATAAAGGGGCTGATTGATGTACACATAATGGACCTCATTACAAGTACGGCGATGTGGTATAAACGGCGATAATGAGCTGGTAATTCTGTTACTGCTCTATTCAAGCCACATTACTGTACCACCATACTATAGGTTTGGTAATAAGGTGGAGGATGTTTCTCTAGCAAAATGCTGGAGTTAAAACTTAAACCTAACCACCAGAAACCAGCAAAATCGGTAGAATTACTGCCGGTGGTATTTCCCCCGAAATCCTCATGGAGTCCAACAAACTCCAAACATGGGGACTTACACTGCCTTACTACCACTTGTAATCCCACGGTAAGTCCATGGGAACAAGTGCCAGTAGCGGTAATTCTGTTTGGCGGTACTTAGGTAGATTTACCACCAGAATACTGCCAAACTCGTAATGAGGCCCATCGTGACTAGTCTTCAGACCAAAGAGGTACAAAGTGGCTGCATTTTGGATAAACTGCAGAAAGTAACCGAGCTCCAAGTTCGAGTAGTTAGGGTTTGTTTAATTCAGTTTAAATGACAAAATGGTATTCGCTAGCAACTATATTTCATCTCTAAGGACTTGGGGAGAATAAAGATGATTTTCCTGAACGAATGTCCATTTCTGAAAACTGAATAGGATGAAGGCAGGCTATGTACTATATTGTGAAGGATTGGCACATCAAGTTCTATGAAAGGCTGAAAGATGTGTGTGGGTTACTTTGGGGATGAGACAGATTCAGTGGGTTAAGATTGGAAAAGCAAATGAAGAATGGATGGGACTGGATGTCCTTCTTTGCAGTCTAAATCCATATTACTGTCAAACAGTGTTTCATTTAAGGGAACAGCATTAGGCTGAAACTAACATAGCCACAAGTCAAAGGCACAAGTAATTATGCATCAGTACTACCAAAATCGTTATGAGTGTTCTAACTCGTCATCACAGCATACAGGTAGATTATGGGCTAAGATTGCTCAGAAGGTAAATGCACTTGGTACAGAGTACTGTAAGCGATATACACGACACGTGTTTACTTTTCCATAGGCGTCCATACTTTTAGAGCCAATAGAAGAACAATTCAGTGGCAATAAATGGAGGGCGGAGGGGGTAAATGTATCTTGTGTGTTTCACAAAACGCACAAAATGGAGGCTTCACTGTGGTACACATTGAGAGTCTGACAAGGAAGGTGATGGGAACCAGGCGTTCCCTTCTTTGGGACTTGAAAGTGCATCAATCAATGGTTTGTGACTGCTCCTGTGATTGCAGAGCATTGAAAGGTTACCCACTGCTCAGGGCAGGTATTGCAGCAGGGGGCCGTGCAGGCCTCCACCTTGGCTGCAGAGTGCACTGAGCTGCACACCCTCATGATATTGACGTGGCGTTGCCTACAATCATCTTTGTCTCGATCCCGATTTGTATGTCAGGTGCGCGGCAAAGGTTCGGCAGCTCGGCAGCGCTGTGTTTCCTCGGTGCTGCGACTCGGCCACATTGGACATCTTAGTCAATATTTGTATTGTATTTGTATTTCATTGTATTTATAGAGCGCCATACGTCAAAGTGCCTACAACATTGAAGGAGCGGTACAAACCATAATCAAATCAATGAGATAACAAAATCAACAGGCTAGATGTGCTTTGAGACGAGAGCCACATTGGGGAGAAGAGGATAGCGAACGAAGGAGAAGAGAGAGCGCATCCCAACGCTTTAGGGCCAAGAGGGAAAAGGAGCGGAAGCGTGGTAATTTAGCGCAGTGAGGGAGAGCGACCGATAGTAGAACAAGACTGAGAGTGAAGGGAGCGAGGCAGGGAATAGAAAGAAATCAAAGCAGAGAGATAGGGGTTGGGGTAGGGCGTAAAGATATTTGAAAACAAGGCAGAGAAAACTGAAGAGCAAGCGCGATTCAAGTGGAAGCCCTTGGAGTGAAGAGAGTGCAGGGGAGATGAGGTCACCAGAGGATAGAGAAACAGGAAGACTTATAGTTGAGTTGTAGATAGATTTGAGAGGGGTCAAGTGAGTAATGGGGAGACCAAGGTGAGGGCAGGAATAAGAGATAAAATTAGAGTTTTAGCCGCATGAAAGGAAAGGAAGGGCCGTGCCTTCTGAATATTACATTTTTATTTTTTATTTTTTATTTGAAATAACTACAGTTTATACACAAGGCACAAACTTTTGTTTCAAAAAAAGTTAATCAAAATCTGCAAAAAAGAGAAAAAAACAAAAAAAAACAGTGAAGAGTACAGCGAAATGTCCACGCTGAATTTCATGACGTTCAATCATTTTCTCCCTCATTTCTTACACCAGGAGCATCAATATTCCATAATTTGACCATTCCAGGCAACCGATTTGACAGTGATGTACTGCATTAGACGTCTGCTGCCAAAATCATGTCCAGATAATTCACAATTGCACAGACGAGTTTTATGTTGTTCCCAGTGATGCTTCTGGACCACCACTCATCCATGTTGTTGTTGAGGGGGGCAAACTTTCCAAGATGTAAAGAACGTTGTTTTATTGTCTGGGTGCATTCAATCAGCAGATGTTTCGAGGACTCAACACATAATCCACAAAAACGACAAAGATTATCTTTAATAGATTTATCTTTTCTCAACCAAAGAATTTATTTTGTTTTTAGAATGTTTATCGAAACCTCATGAATTGTTTGCAATGATGGCGAGATGGACAGTGCAGTAGATATCGTGCTTGATTGTTTAATTTTTTTGAATCGCATGCTAGGAATGTTATTGGGTGCATTATTTGACGCTTTTGTTGATTTGCGATCCAAGCCCAATTGTCAAATTTCTTTTTTGCGCATTGCGGCCGGTTTAAGATCTCTTGATTATTTATATCAGCTGCAGCCAAAAATGCCAGTAGTTTACGAAACCACAGGTTAAGTAAATTTTGATTGTTAGATGCATACTCGTTGGCAAAGATTTGATAGGCCGGTTCCGGAGACTTTAAGGCCATCTTGCGCATTGTCATAATAGAGTTCCAAACCACTCTGCTATGTAGCGAATTTAATGATAATTTGTGTCGCACTATCGTCATTGATGTTGACTGAGGTAGCCTTAACACATGTCGCCAAAAGAGCCTTTCCAGCATTTGCCACGTTTGTTTGGATATATTCCATCCTGCCTCGGGCCCGAAAGTTATGACTGGAATAGCTTTTTGGAGGTAGAATCTTAAAACAGGTTCCAGTGAGAACTTTCTATAATTTTGATTGATTTTAGCAGCTTGCCGTGCAAGCACAAGCATTTTTGACTTTAGTTCCTTGACCCAGTGATGCTCGCAAATAGAGTTGCTGAATTCAATTCCTAAGTATCTTATAGAGTCCACAGAGGCGATGTTAACCTCAGCGATTTTCCATCTGAACACCTTGTCTCTCTTAGTTTTTAAATTTCCAATTGATACGATTTTTGTTTTTGATGTATTTATTATCAGTTCGTTCGTAGTCATATACTCCTGCAGCCTTACAAGCAGGCGTTGCAGACCTATTTGTGTTCTATCTATGAGTACCAGGTCATCAGCATATATGATGCATTTAATTGGTATCCGGTTGATTGTAGGCGAGAAACAAGGAACCTGCTCAAGATGGAGTAATAGGTCAGCCAAGAATAGTTTAAATAGCTCTGCGGCAAGAGGACAGCCTTGTTTAACACCTTTGTGAGTCCAGATGGTATTGGATAACAGGCCGCTGTTGTTTAGTCGCACTCTAATAGAGGTTTGATCGTGCAGGTCAATTATTGGTTCAAGAATAGATTTCGGACATCGCCATTTTGCCAGTTTTGCCCACAGCAGGCCACGGTTCACGCTGTCGAAAGCATGTTTCATGTCGATAAAGGCAAAATGAACTTTTCTATTTGCCCTTAAAGATTCTAATTTCAGAATGGTCAAAATTAGCAGATTTACATCCACTCCGACACCTTTCGTGAAGCCGGTTTGGCGTATGTCCGCGATCAGTCCGACTCTGGCCCAATTTGCAAGTTTTTGTCTTAGGTTTGACCCAAATATTTTGCCAATCGTATCCAACAGGGCAATTGGGAGATAGTTGTTTGGATCATCCCTATTGCCCCTCTTATGGATTAGGACGACTATTGCGGTAGTCCATGAATCAGGCAATTTTTTCAGCGCAGCAATTTTAGTGAATAGGTTCTCAATAAAGTGTGCCCACTCACTTGGGTGTTTTTTAAGAGCTACGTTTGAAATTAGATGAGGTCCAGCTGCGCGCGAGTTTTTTAGTGCTTTTATGGATCTTACAATCTCATTGTGCGACATCTCTATGTCCCACTGCGTATCATCGGCAGTAGTTAGTTGACACGTCGCAATATCAGACTTTTGGAATACTTTGGAAAAATGCGTGTCCCATGCATCACCAGAGATTGTGTTCATTAACATTGGAGTACATCTTGAAAGGTCTGTATTCAGGATCCGCCAAATTTTGCGAGTATTTCTTGTTAGTAGCAGATGTAACAATAATTCGGCACGATCCTGCTGAATGACGATTGCATGTGATTTTGTCCAATTTCTATAGATCGCACGTCTTGATTTTGTCGCGACTTTAGCTTCTGAACTTGGAAGGCTTTTTCTTATTGCTCTTAGGTCTTTGCGCAGTTCTTTTTTTTGCTTCATGTAACACTTTACTGTATAAGTGTTGATGCGACTGCCCATAATGCGTTGACAATTTTACAACTGAGGTAAAGTCAGTTAACAGTGGAATGTAGTTATTTCCTTGAATAGCTACGGTCTCCTTTAGCCTCATTCCAAGCCCTTCGATCTGTTTTCCATTCAGTTGAAGGCGATTGCCTTTGGAATTTGTTTCCATAGCAATCTGGTGTGAAACATTAACGAGGGTCGTTGCCATCATGCAGCTGAGTTTCAAAAGGCAGTGGTCGCTGTGGTTCATTTGCATGACTTGGAGGTTTTAGATCTTGGATTCAACATTTCTAGATACCCAGATATAATCGAGTATGCTGTGCATTTGTTCACGATGCCACGTTGATTTTGCAGGGACATCACCCTTTGTATTGCCATTAAGCATGAACAAATCACGCAACGACATTTCCTTCTGCCATCTCTGCCCTCTGGCGGCAACGTCGACATCAGGTAGTCGCTTATAAATCTGCAAAGCTTGATCGAACTGGAACCAAGAGCAATTTAAGTCGCCACAGCAGATTATTGACAAGTTATTATGCGCTAACATAGTGTCATCTATTAACTCTAAGATAGCACTGATGAAGTTTTTAGTACTGATTTTTGCTGGATTCCAGTATCCATTTATTATCAGTAAATGCTTTTTTCCTTGAGAGCTTTTTGCCATTGTATGCATGATTGTTCCTTGCACGTATGGATTTGGGTTTGTCATTACAGGAGTCGACCAAGTTTGTGTTATTCGTACCATTGTAATCAAGCCAGAACTTGGACGTCCTTTGTCATTTTGTTCTGCCGGATTTAGCTGGGTGGTAAAACCATCACACATTGGGGCTTTGCATAGCCAAGTTTCCTGTAGACATATAACAAACACATGTTTCAGTGGGATTTTAAAGTCGTTGAATAAATGTTTAAACCCACGTGTGTTCCAAGATAGGAACTCATACAGGACCTCGTGTTCTATCAATCATGGCTATTGGGAAGGCCAGTTTCTGCTCAAGTTTGTTTTTTTTGTTGAGGAATTTTTTGCCGGATTTCGTTCGAGTTTTTGGTTTTGACTGGTACTCATAGACTGCCGTAACAATGCCGAGTCAGCCGGTTTTGAGTTGTTTTGGTCTGATTCTGATTCTTTGTTCTGTCGTGAAAAATCTTCATGATCAGGTTCAGCTGAAATTTCGAAACCAAAAAACAAGAGATCATCGCTGGCACTTAACAGAGTACTTCGAACACCTGCTGAAATGATGTGTAGAAGGACCTGGTCCGAAAGTTTTTCTGTAGCATATTCAACAATCTTTATGTCGTCTGATTCGATTGTACGCAGAAGTGGAATGCACTCGAACAATTTCAAGATGTTTGTTCGATTTAAATTTACTTCTGTGTCGTCACTTTGAATATTTTGTAATCAAAGTTTCCTGCACATGAATGCCCCTTTATTATGTTTATTTTCATGAACCCGTGTTGTAAAATGTAAACACTGATTGCGTTGATTTGACGTGAATTTTGGGTTCAACAAGAGATCAATGCCCAACGCTTGGTTTGCGTTTGCTGCAAAAACTGATTTTGTTGTATGTTGCATTTCTATGGATTTCCTTGCAATAGAAGTTACTTTCCGTGCTTTCATCAGGTTGACTTGATTCGTCACTGGTCGATGGCAACTAGAGGATGAAGACACATCATGCTCCTCAGGATTCGAATAAGTAGATAAGTCACATAGATTTATTGAGTCAGATGCACTTGAAGGGCCACTAGACTCAGAGTCGGAGATTATTCTTTGTCTTTTTGACGCTGGTTTTTGTTTGATTTGCATGCAGGAAGCGTGAACCCCTTTTTATGAGGCATTCCCTGATGGTTTGTTTGTTATTCCTTCATCACGTGTAAATAAACTCTGCTTTAACGGAGAAGATAAGTTCCTTATTAATTTCTTGGTTTTTGTGTTGCTGGCCGATTTGCCTTTCTTTGCCAGACTCCGAGCAGCGGCTTTATCGGCTATTTTGTTTTCAGCCACCATAGATGCGGTAGAGGTGGTTTTTGCCACACCAGTGAAGATTCCAAACGATGAGAAAGGATTTTTGGTCATGTTCTTTTTTGCTTGAGTATCGTCTTGGCAAATTATGTCATGTACCGCATTGTTTCCCTTATCACTGCATGTACTTTTCGAGCCTCTAAACGATTTACCCTTGCTGGTTTGAGGTTCCTGCGCAGGCAAGTGAGGAGGCATATCATCGACCAAGATTGTAATCGAGTTTTTCAATATCGGCCGTAGGTCGTTTGTGCATGCTTTGCTCAAAGCGACATTACCGGTCTCGGCCACGAGCACATTCGAATCAACAGTTTCTTGTGGCCTGTTTGAAGCATTCATATCGTCTCTAAGCAGGCGATCTCCATTTTGAAGGCTGGCATTTGCGTATAGGTGTTCACGCATTCCACTTAATGGTGTCCATCATACTTTCAAGCAGGAATTCACTTTGGCTGCGCTGTTGAGTGGTGATCTCGTTTTGCCTTTGTTGCCACTCAGCTGTTTGGGCGGCCTCTGCGAGTATTTTTTCTTTCAGGTAAAGATTGAACTTTTCAGTTTGTTCAATTTTTTGGTTTAAATTTAGCAACATTGCACTTTGATCTTGAATCCTTTCATTTAATGCTTCGTAGAGTTTCACAAATGGTATTAGGGCAAGGGATGAGGCGGCCATAACGTTATTATGAATCTGCATTGCAGCAGCCGATGATAGACTGGCCTTTGCAGGTGTGTGGCCATAATTTCCTGCCCCAGTACTAGTGTTTCTCGATATGTCATCAGTTGACATATGGGCATCCACTGCTTGTACATTATTTTGAATTGACACTGGTCTTTTAGTGTTGTTGCTTTTCCTTGACGATGCCATTGGCGTACTTGTCTTGGACTTTGGATGCTCTAGCACTTGGGAGGACATTGCAGTTCCTAAGGAATTCATTATTTGCACGGCTTTGTTGTTTGGGCTTGCTTTTTCCTGGCCAACTGCGGAAGATTGAAAAGCCACATCCAGTGCAGTTGAAGCGGTAAAAGAGGTCTGTATGCCGGTGCCAAGTGGCAATTTCAGTAATAGATTAGAGGAATCCCGCTTTGAGCGGATAGCATCCGATTGTGGATCAAGAGTTGCAGTACCCACGGAAGTCTGCGTGTGGCGAAGATTCTGCTTTCTAAGCCAGGCATCATCATATGCATTGTTCACACCGCTTTCATCCGGCAGTAATTCCGAGAGGTCTAAGATTTTTCTTATGGACTTATGATGGGTATCACAGGGCATTGCATGGAATCGTAGTGCCTTAGACCCATCAGGCACCAAACCCTCTTCAGTAGCATGCAATTGAATAACATGAGAGTTTTTTTACGGAAGCGATTGACAAGCCATGTTTGTTCCCACTGCATTCAGGCATAACATCAGGTTTATTTGCTGGATCGCTAGAACCAACATCTTGTAACAGTTCTGATGGGGCTGCATAGGGACTTTCAACTGCCCTGAACCCAGCCAATAAACTTAACTTTTGGCTCGTACATGTATGTGGTGCACAATCATTTGGACTTTTCATGATGGTTTTTTCCGTATCATTCAGAAGAAGTTCATTGTTTGGAACTGCCATCAACTCAGCATCAGTGATGTCAAAAGGCGAATAGAAGAGCTTGGGGGTCCCTGGACTAGAGATGGACTCCCGTAATTCACATATCAATTTGGAAACTGGTTCCAAATTATTTAACAATAGCATTGGAAATTGTGGCACCTCTGGTGCAAGCAACGTTTCTAGCCTAGCTGGTTCGCTATGATTTCCGCTGACACTGTGGGGGCTGCTGTTTATTGCAGGCGTCGTATCAGGGAGTAATACAGCTTCTGACAGCACAGCCTGTGGGCTAATTTCTACTAAATCAGCCACAACAGGCTCTGTGCTGTCAACAGTGGTTGCAATCATTGTCTCAGGTGAAATGTCAAGCGGTAAGGCAACAATCTGTTTGCTTACCTTGCACTTTCCGGCTGCTGCCTTATTTGCGACGGTCCAGGGATTCAGCATCCGTCGCTGTTGCAAAGTTTTATGTCTGGTCTGTGGCCCGGATTTCTTTAGCGGACAGTCAGCCATGGAAGCGTCCTATTGCGGACTGCGGCAATGCAGAAAACAGCCAAACAGCATGGTACAACAGAATTCGCCCTTTACGCGGCCGGGCTTCACGCCGCAAGGGTTTTTGGGTCCTTGTTTTATGCCCGCACTTCCTGGATGGGTGGGCTTCACTCCACGGTGCAGGGGTGGTTCTCTGACTCGCTCGATCTCTCACACGCTGAGCATGGGAAGCGAGGGGAACACGCTTATACGCTCTGGAAAAGGAGTTTTTATATGAGCTAATCGGCCAAGGAAACTTCTTGAAAACTCCCACAGCACACCAAATTGTATTTCCTTCACGTCTTTTCTTGGTAACTTCCTCTTTCCCTCCGGATAGATGGTAGCAATCGAGGGACCAAGGGCGCACGGGCAGGGTTCCTGGCCCTGGCCTCTGTCAACTCTGGATAGGCTCAGGACAGGCAAAGTTCCTTGTTGTGCTGATCCTTAGTGGGCGGGCTGGCGTTCCCAGCTGCGCGAGCTGCAGGATTGGCAACAGCAGCCCACAATAGGTTGGTACTTCCCAAGAAACGGGTTGATGTTTCCAATCTTTAGCCCAAGACGAATTGGCCAGTCCCGAACCTGTGACCTCATTAGCAACCGATATATCCGTAGCGTCTAGCTCCCAAAATGATCGACTCTAGCAATGCACTGCCTCCATATCATCACATCTATATATTAAAAAGATGGAGTCGGCAGGAGCTAGAGATAGCAGTAATGTGGGGGGAAAACATAAGAGAATACTCAAGAATCATACCAAGGTTCCAAGTGGATGAAGAAATAGCAAGCGAGCTAGGAAAGGCAGCAGTGGAAGACGAAACCCCCAACCTGGCTTAGTTTGCAATGGTGTATTGTGCCATATGTTTTCTCCTTAGTGTTTTCTTTTTTGCCTGCTTTCTTCTGCTTTTTTACTCTCCTCCTTTAGAATCTATATTTTTAAGTGTGCAACAAATGTAAAAGAACAGATATATTTCTTAACTATTTATATCTTTTTATATATCTTGTTTGTTGCTCTTTTTTTGAATAATTGTGAATGAATCTCTTCAATCTTTATACATTTTGTTATGTAAACAGTTGAGATTCAAAACACAAATAAAAAAATACAGAATAAAAGAAATACTAAGAGAAGCAGGAGGAAAGGAAAGAGGATGAGGCAAGTAAGGATGTGTGGAAATAAGAGGGCTTCCATCTTAGAAGGATTGAGATGGAGAAAATGGCCTGCTATACAAGACTAGATCACGAGGAGACAGGAAGTAAAAACAGAGTGAAGAGAAGGGGAATAGGAAGAGAAGAAGAGGAACTGTGTAAAGAGTGAACCTAAGAAAATAGACGACGTTTGATCAGTCCAAGAGACAGAATACATGCGATTTGTGGGATAGGAACGTACCCATCTTAGAATAGGACCCCTAAAGCCAAAACGAGAAAGAGAGAGGAGAAGGAGAGGGTGTCCAAAGCAGATGACAAGTCCAAAAGGACCAAAAGGGATGATTGCTTTGTGTAACGGGCCGAAAGAAGAGAGTCACAGACAAAAAGGAGAGTGGTTTCTGTAGAGTGCAAAGTGCAAAAGCCGGATTCATTTAATGGGAGGAAAGAGGCAGTGTTGAGATGAGTGGAGGCTTGGAAATGTACAATGCGCTCGAAAAGCTAAGAAAGGAAGAAGTGAGATGAGACGATAGAGGGAGGGGCCAAGAGAGGGCTTTGTGAAGAACTGGAAGGATAGTATCATGTTTGAATGAGGAAGGAAAAGTGGAAGATTGCAGAGATAAATTAAAAAGTATGGTAAGGTAAGGAAGTAGGAACGGATAGACATTTGGAATAAGAGAAGAAGGGAGAAGTTCAGAAGGGGCAGCAGTACGGTGGGCTTTACAAAGAAAATAAGAAATATCCGATGCAGAGCGTGGAAGAAAAAGGAAGACACAGGAGTAGGCAAGGAGACAGAAAGAGAGGTGCTGGGGATGAAGAAGAGGAGAGATAGAAGAAGGGAGGAGAATGACTTTAGTGGAGGAATTAGAGGCCAAGTCAGAAGTAGAAAGTGGAGAGGATAGAGAACGGTTATGAGAATTTTGTTGTCTCATTGCAAAATGTCGACATCTTGCCAAGGTATACACTTGAGGGTTTCCCAAGCAGCTGGTCTCCACCAGCATTCAGAATTCCATTGTCACAAGTGTGTTGTTTTCCAGTTTGTGCAAATAAGGGGCAGGCTAGTGATGAGGGATGCACCTGGGCCAGTGGACACCGTATTCACCATCTACGCACTTTTTCTGACCTCCACTGCGCTGAATACTTGTTTACCAATTCTTTTCCACTTTCAATGCGCTAAAATGCATATGGTAGGTGGGGGTAAGGTATACATGGGGTGAGGGGGGATTTCGGGGGTCTCACCCTGCATTTTTGAGACAATAAAACTGGAGAAATCAGTAAAAATAAATTTGGCGAAAATGTAGGTCGGGAAAAAATAAATGCGGCCAAGGTTCATAGACCTTCATTCCCAGAGCGATGCGCTGCTATTGTGTAAACCCACATTCAGCATTTGCGCCTATCAACCCTTGACTGATGCAAGTTAAATCGCACAGCAGTAAGGGTCAATCCTGGCCTCCCAGCTTCGCAGTACACGCCTGACTCTTGAATGGAGCGGCACATTGCCTATTTTGACTCCTCTTTCACTGTAGCCTCTTTGTATTTATATTTATTTCTTTGTTGTAGTGGTGGGACAAAAGCTTTTGAAAAGGATGCCTGCTGTTACCAGAAGGCCTTGATCGCTGTGCCACCTGGTATGCAGAGTATCCATACCAAAAATCGAATAGTATATTATGTGCCCGATTCATGGAATTTTTTGCACGGTTCAAAGTGACTTTGCACTGCTGAAAAGTGACTTTGCACTGCCGACACAAACCCTGATTCATGGAACTGTGCAAAGTGTATTTTTACAGTGCAAAGTCAGTGCATAGGCATTTCTGCAGTACAAAATGACTTTGCACTGACTTTGCAGTGCAAAAATACATTTTGCACAGTTCCATGAATCAGGGTTTGTGTCGGCAGTGCAAAGTCACTTTTCAGCAGTGCAAAGTCACTTTGAACCGTGCACAAAATTCCATGAATCGGGGCCTAAGTATTTAACTTGTCTTTTTAGTATT
Source organism: Ambystoma mexicanum (assembly GCF_040938575.1). NCBI lineage: Eukaryota > Metazoa > Chordata > Amphibia > Caudata > Ambystomatidae > Ambystoma > Ambystoma mexicanum. The sequence continues at coordinate 649,583,582 of NC_090935.1, forward strand.
TGAACACTACAGTTTTGGGGAATACCAGCGTATAGAAAGTAGTCAATGTGCTGACTACTCATAGGTTACTTGCAGAATACTACACCAAAGCTTGTGTTCCAGTCTTTCAGTTTTCAATTTGCAGTGAGTAAACCACTTAAAGAAGAAAAGATCTTCTGTTTTGACGAGGGCAACAGGAGGGGTGAGCAGCAGTGCACACATGGCATGTTGATGTATAGCTTGTCTCTTTAAAATATAATAATGCATAAATGAGGGGCGTTGCCAGTTAGCCAGGTATGCCCAAAAATGTGCAGCATACAATTGTGAAGTTCTTAGTCAATTTGCTACTCGATCCTACTGCGGTTAATACAATGAGTACTGTTATGATATTATGTTTGTCGCATTTCCAGATCTCCGTTAGCACAAAGTGAACACTTATTTGTTGTATTTTATGCAGTGTTCGGCAGAGGAAGAACTGGACCCTCGCACCCTGGTGTCCTGAGAGGTGTGGCGCAGAAAGAGCCCTTTGACCTCTCGCAGAGGAAAAGAGAAAAGCAAGAGGCATGCCGCTCTGACAGGGAGGGCGCTAACGGAAGCTCCTGTCAAGAGGAGGAGGAAGAGCGCGGCCACAGTCCTGGAATGTACCACCATGATGGCCAGGGGCGCCTGGCTGAAGATCTACTCAGCAAACCCGGGTGCAGCCTTAAAACCTCCAATGAGTCGGACTGTGAAGGCAAAGAGGGCAAGCCAAGTGAAGAAAATAGGCTGCAGGGGCGAAGTGGCCATCAGAGCAACGACCAAGAAAGAAGACGCCGTGATGACGAGAAGTGTGGCAGCTCGAGGCGGTTTGAAAACAAAAGGCGCGTGTATTCCTCCGCTAATTGCCTGCTCTACAAGTACAGGAAGGAGAGCTGGAAGCAGCTGCACAAAAGGAAGATGCAAGGCGGGAAACAGAGTGAAAGATAAGAATCCAACCCGAAGGACTTCAAAATAACAATCAGGGGAAATAAAAATCAGTTTACAATCTCAATTGAGCTATGTAGAACAGCTGGACCAAACAACTCTCTTCATGTTCAGCAAATGTGTTTAATTCTGAAGAAAGCGTATGTATCAAGGGGATGTTCCAAAATATGCATGTCTTAGGGCATCAAGCAATAAAAGAAATATCAGACCACACAGAAAAAATATATTTCATTATATGTTGTACAATAAAATAAAGGCACTGAAACTGCCGTCAACAAAATAGTGTATACGTAATGTAATTAAAGTTAGACATTTTGTTTATCAACTTAAATTAATGATTGTTTTAAAAATAGTCTTTTCTTCTTTGGTCATGGAAGACCCCAGAACTCCTGCTCCTGTTTCCCTCTCCTATGATGCATTGAAACGCTCCCCGACAGTAGGTTTTACGCACTGTATGCGACTGTATAAGCAATCTAAGAAGTATACTCCCACATCACATCTTGCTCCCACTTGCTTACCCTACACTCCAGCCCGCTCATCTGTCTTTACCATACTTTTTTTTGCTGAGTGCAGCTAAAGACTGTGCTCAGAGCCCTCATACCTGCCCTAGGTCCTTCTTAGCTTACAGAAAAGAGGGGTGGACCAGCCTTAAGTGTATTTTCAACTCCCGCTTCCACAACTGTTGGGGGCTGTCCCGGTCCACCGGGCAGCCCCATACTCGTGTCGGGTAGCACCCGACACAACACGCTGGAGTGCGGCGATCACGCCGCACGATGAAGGGTGGGGGTTCATCCCACCCGCTCCGGGGCACCGGAGCGCCACACATGGCCGGCTGGCAACCGGCTTACCGCGGCCCCGGCTCTGGGGGCACCCAGGCCGGGGTCGCCACCATGACCCAACTCACAGGGCCATGGGGACACACAGGGATGGTGTTGCCCGGCAGGGGCACCATCCGGACGGCGTTGCCCGGCAGGGGCACCGTCCTCCAACTGGGCCCCGTCCTTGGGCCCAGCACACACAGCGCAGCACCAGCATGGTGCTTCTCAAAGAACGACGCTGGAGCCAGAATGGGAGTGACTGGCGAGCCGGAAGCAGCTCGCCTATTTTATTATGTTGGTCACGTGGCTACTGCCACGTGACCCATTACAACATCCTGGGAGCTACCATGCTCCCAGGAGGGGTTCACATGCAACACCACTCCATTTTTTTAATGAGCAACAAAACAAAACACACACCACTACTGCCCACTACTACTCCTACAACCACTCTACTAATACACCCTTTATTAACCTGGGTGAGTGGTTTCATGTCACTAAACAGCACCACTGGGGGCTACTGGCACCACATAAAGCACTCCGAGTCTGCAGGTGTGCACCACACAACATTACCCACTAACCGGGCCATTTTTAAGCAAGTCCGTGTCTGCCGGCTCACAGTCTTCCGGGGAATGTCACTCACGATGTCCATCTTCCGTATGGAGTCGCCGGAAACCAGCTCGCACCCTCACCAGGGTTCCATTTCGGACAGTTACAACACAGTCACACAAACACCGGCAAAGCCGCACCTGGGGAGGCCCAGGGGCCACATCGGCTAGGTCTATTTGTATGGGGGCAACACCCCTCAGGGCCCGTGTCCTTGCGAGCCCAGCTGGTGTTAGGCCCGCTGCCTTTGTCCCCTTCTCTCCTTTCCATTGCAGGCCCAGTTTGTGGTGGGCCCGCATCCACTCCCCTCTTTTTTTTCCTCTTTTTTTTTTTTTGTGGGCCCGGATTGTGATGGGCCCGGGCTCTGTTGGGGTAATGGCCTGCTGTTCCCCTCCGTGTCACGGTTGAGGGTCTTTTTTTTTTTTTTTTTTTTTTTTTTGGCGGCGATGTTTGCCGCGGCTTGGGGGGGGGGGGGGCAGGCAGCTCTCCGCCCGCTCCTCGTGACGAGCACTCTATTGTGCTTGCGAGCCCAGCTGGTGCTGGGCCCGCCTCCTTTGTTCCTTTTGCAGGCCCTGTTGGATTCGGGCCTGCAACACATTTTTTTTCTTTCCCCCCCCGCGGGCCCAGCTGATCATGGGCCCGCCTTCCGTTGGGGGCCGCGTCAGCTGTTGGACGGCCCCGACTCCGTGCCACGGCCGATGCCGCTCCTCTGTCGGGGCCGCCTCAGCTGTTCCGCGGCCCCTCGTTTCCCTCTGCGGGCCCCGTTGGAGATGGGCCCGCATCTTTATTTTGGCACTGCTCGCCGTCGCGGGTGGGGGAGGGGCAGCGCCTCCTCACCGCGGCCGATGCCGCGGGCCTCCTTCCTCATCTCCCTCAGGGGACGGGAAGGCAGCACGCCATCTTCCTTTTCCGCGGGCCCAGCTGGTGTTGGGCCCGCCACGCCATTTCTCCGGTGCGGGCCCCGTTGGAAATGGGCCCGCACCAAAACCTCCTGGGGGCACGCGGGATCCCTGCCTTCTGCCGCGGCCCAGGTGGGAACGGGGCCTCAATCTTCTCCGGGGCTGCCTCAGCTTTCCGGCGGCCCCTGCCGACGCCGCTGGTAATGGGGCCGCCTCAGCTGGTCGGCAGCCCCCCGCTTCACATTACTCAACCTGCAGGTGGGCCGCACCCATGGTGTACGCGGGCGCTGGGCCTCCCGCAAAGCGGCCGACGCCGCCATTGCACACGTGGGCTCCCAGCCCACAAGCTCCAGCCTGCGGGCGGAGCACCTTCGTCGCCATTGTTGGGGGCTGTCCCGGTCCACCGGGCAGCCCCATACTCGTGTCGGGTAGCACCCGACACAACACGCTGGAGTGCGGCGATCACGCCGCACGATGAAGGGTGGGGGTTCATCCCACCCGCTCCGGGGCACCGGAGCGCCACACATGGCCGGCTGGCAACCGGCTTACCGCGGCCCCGGCTCTGGGGGCACCCAGGCCGGGGTCGCCACCATGACCCAACTCACAGGGCCATGGGGACACACAGGGATGGTGTTGCCCGGCAGGGGCACCATCCGGACGGCGTTGCCCGGCAGGGGCACCGTCCTCCAACTGGGCCCCGTCCTTGGGCCCAGCACACACAGCGCAGCACCAGCATGGTGCTTCTCAAAGAACGACGCTGGAGCCAGAATGGGAGTGACTGGCGAGCCGGAAGCAGCTCGCCTATTTTATTATGTTGGTCACGTGGCTACTGCCACGTGACCCATTACAACATCCTGGGAGCTACCATGCTCCCAGGAGGGGTTCACATGCAACACCAACCAAGCAACGTCCTTCTTTTGTTTCTACACTGGAATGCTTGCAGGAAGTCTCTCGCAACAGAGGTAGGTATCCCGTGCCATTCAAACTTCCTCTGACATTTCAGGTTGTCTCAGTGTTTTTCTTTGGAATGTCCGCCAGGGGGGGGGGGGACTACATCTGCTCGCACACTATGTAGCCCAAGGAGGACATTTTGCCTCCATTTCAACGACTGGGGTTAGAATAGTACATTTTTGCTTCCTAGAATATTTAGTGGGAACATACTTAAATATCTCTACTGCATTAAATGTACTATTCTGACTTCAGTCCAATGAGCATTTCCAAATTGGGGTCCCGTCCAGGCCTCCAGTGGGTCTGTTGAGAGAACACTTGGGGAAGGAGCACATGCTGCAAACTGCATAGTTTAATTTAGCCTGGAGAAGGGAACTTGGTTGTAGCTCCATGGTGGGTACGTCACTTTGTGATTGTGGCTATGATGACGCAGAGGTCACAATCTTTAAAAGAGGAAATTGAAGAAAGAAAATGAGAATGATAATAATGTGTTCCAATGTTTACCTAAATATTTATGATCTAGTCATAATAATAGCAACGCAATAGTTCTTCCTAGTTCTTCCAATAACATGTTAACCTGTTCCAACATAAGATCCAAATTCCATAATGACTTGACTTGACCTTCACTTTGCCCAAATCGCCGGCACAGTTTCTAGCAGGCAGGGTGGACTTAGAACTTTGTGATCAGGTCACTAGGCCTTTTTCAGCAGCCAACAAAATCATTGCCACACAAATGAATAACGCTGTTCCATGCAGTTATACATGATGCTTGCACAGAAAATGGCTGGAGAAACTGACGGTCCTTCTTTGAACTGCCACCTACTGGTTTGAGCTGTTGCAGAGTGTGGGAGGGAGTTTGGTTTCAGGTCACATTTTAGAATTGCATCCGCTGCGCATGCGCGATTGCATGGTTTGAAATATCGTAGAACGGATTCTTGTGCTAATCGCACGGGATCTGGATAACTGCAGTTCTTTGCCCATCTCTTCTGCAACCGTATTGACCAGGAGACTGTCAACACGTGCCCAGGGAGCTGCCATGTTCTGTGTTAATCTGCAACGTTGCGTGACTGAATGCACCTACATAGTCCTCTGTACAGACTGACACGTCTTCTGCACTTTTCCGATTCATGGTACCTAAAACAGTCTTTCTGGATGACTAAGGATGATATAATTTAAGCTTTTTCTCAAATTAATATGGTTTGAATGTGTGTGTGCTTGTAATGGATGGTAGTTGCAAAACCTGAGTTGTTAGATATTTGTCTCCTTGTGATCACAAGTGGAATTGTGGGTGGCTGAATAAATATTGCTGCGAGGAGTGAAAGATTCTGCGGAGCGTGGACCGAGCAGACCTGTGTGTATTCGAGTGTTAGACATATGGGGATGCCCGATCAAAAGTCTGACAAGAGACTTTGAGCTCAGCCTTTTACCAGACCGGTGGCCCGTGAAGAGATGAGAGCACCATGATGGGTTGGTGTTCTTGGGCCTGTGGTAATGCTGGCCACGGCATTCTGCGTGACATGCAGATAGAGACGAGATTGAGAGGCATCCATTGTACAAGGTATTGAAATGAGCCCGCCTGGACTTTACAATTGCTCATTGGCCCATGAGCAGGTGTTAGTGTCGAGTAACATGGGTTAGTGTTTCTGCAGTGATAGTTTCAAGAAACATCAGGTGCGTTCTGCACTTTGGAGAATGATGGAAAAACGGGGGGGTTTCGCTTTGGAGATGGCTGTCACTGGTTCCCAGAGGATCTCAGATTGGGTGATGGAGACGTCAAATAGATCAAGGTTGGCTTTGCATGCAAAGATTCTGTGTTTTATATATGGCTAGGATTTGAGCCACGTGAAACTGCATGAGATTGACTGAATCAGTCAGATGGAGAAAGGGAACCACGTAGCAATAATCAATATTAACGCGTGGTGGGGCTGTGGCTTCAATCTCCCAGCCAATGAGGAGGCTCAGAACGTGGGCTTTACCACATGGTAATTCACCTTCTCTCAGCCTCCTCAGAGCTGGAGGCTGCATCTTCCCCTGTTGGGTAAAGGTAAGTGTGCTCTCCCCGCTTCCCCGTCACCTCACCTCCATCCCCTTTTCCACATTTCCTCTCCCCTCCAACCCCTACCCCACTTAACTGTCCCTGTTATGTCCCTCACAGGTGCTGGGAACATCAGTGTTCCCGGCGCGTCACTGACCTAGCAATGGCCGCCATGGAGAGGGAGAAAGGACTACCAGTAGCTCCCTTCTCCCTCATCCACGACGGTCATCTTATATAGTAGTTGCTTTTAAGTTGAGAAACAGTGAGCATGTCGTTTCTCAATTTGAAAAGAAAACCACTATTAGTACCCCGGTACAATGTGCCGGGGTACTAATAGCAATATTACCCTCGCAGTGGGTCATTACCGGGGCAGGTAATGCCCCAGGCTATCATTAATGCCCTTGCTATGCTCGAACTTGTAACTGGCCCGGGCCTTTACCTGGCCCGGTAATACCCCCCTGATTGCGTAATATTGATTAATAATGAATTAATCAGAGGGTCTTTGGGATGGCCAGAGATAAGGGTTGGCTATTCTATTTAGGATGGACCCAGTTGATAAAGGGGGTAGGAGATTTAGAGGATGATGCTTGGACCAAAACATAGATATTACATTTTAGGACAGGGCATTATGGGTAGATTTAAACTTGGTAAGAAACAGGAATCCAAGAGAACATATGATCAGCGATTCACCCCTATGGGTGGAAACAATAGGACAAAACGCGCAGCCACTTTAAGCTGAAAGCTTAAATTTATATCTGCCCAGTACTATGTATGGGGTGGAACTCCAGATGGCCATTGGTTTGCAGTTGGAAGGCTTGAAAACTACGGACAAACACTTTAGGACCACTGGCTCAGCATGTATGAAACAGAGGAACAACCACACGCATCAACAAATGACCAGTTCATCATGAATAAACCGAATCCCATGTGTTAAATATGATGTAATGATCATGTGCACAGATCTTGCCCAAATACAAATTTCCTTGCCATTAATTCCCTTATGTTAATAAGTCAAATAAAATACAAGGACTGCCTTGGAAAAAAAGCACTTTAAAATAATGTTGTTGGAGCTGATTAGTAATTGTTTTTAAAACAGCATATGCTTCCGAAGTCTTCTGTCTGCCAGTGGAAGGAATGGCATAGAGTTTAATGCAGCACTAGAGGCTTGAACAGTAATGCTTACAGTTCCAATATCCATACACCACTCTCAAATTCCTTGCTCTTAAATAACTCTTCACTCGAAGAACCAGCAACAAATAATAATAACAACTGGAGACTCTGTAGGACTGTCTGTGAGTCTAACAGAAAAAACAGAAAAAGGATATGTTCCCAGTTCCTGTGGTGTCTCCAAATGAACAACCCCAAAAAAATAAATATGTGTAAGCTGCTTTAATGATGACATTCTGTTTGAGTAACTACATATAAGTATAAGACATATAATGTACACTTTGTAATTTTTTTTTCATCAGTTTATTACCAACTTTTAATACATTCATTTCATCCTTCATTATTACATCAACTCACTCTTTTAAAATACTAAAATGTCTACTAAAACATGAGTAACAAAAGCCACACTTCCATTCAACAGTGCATCTTAAAACCCCATCAGGTTCCTTCTCATTTATTCCATCCACGAGATTATCATTTAAATCAGTGTTTTTTTGGGGGGCGTGGGGAATTTTTATTTTATATTGTGCCCTTGTTAGAGAGGAAACTGATACCTTCCAGAAATCTTATTAAGGCAAACTTCATCCTAAAATGTTCACCCCCACATAATAATTCCCACCATTTTTCTTCCTCCTTTAATGGCTATTCCCATCTGAGTTCGCCTAAACATGTATTCCTCTATTCCTTTAATCCTCGACATCCCATGACAAAGTGTTTCAGTGATTCAACCTGATTTCTTTCTGTACAACCGCTACACCCATTGTCAATGTCGTACCTTCCCGCATTCCTACATCTCAATATTTCCTTGGTGGGAAATAAATTAATGCGAAAGCGAATGAACTGATCTCGATGATGTCTACTCGGAAGTCTTTGCATGTATTTTGACAACCTGTTTAAATGTTTAATATCCTCCCTTAAATGTGTAAACGAAATATACGTCTTCTTTTTCTCCCACGTTTCTCTCCAAACATCTGCCCATAATACTCTTGTTACAGATTCTGGGTTAGCTTTCAATTGTTCTTCCGTCACTCCCAATTTTTTAAAAAGATATTCTCACATGCTTTACACTGCAATCTTAATGTTCCATCCTTTCCTCTATCTCCCTTCAAGATTTCAAATTGAATTTTACTATCTTCACAGATAATTTTCCTGAAAAGTGATCATGTTAACCATACACAGTGACACCAGGCCTAGCTCATACCTAATGGCTGCTATCGGAACACAATTTGGGATCTTAACACTCTGCACCAGAAAATTCCCTCTAGTGAGTCCCACATCTCCCAGGGTACGCCCATCGACGCCTCTGCTCCATAATACATTATTGAGGCGGCTTTTTGCTTATAAAAAGTTGTTCACGGAACCATGAAGAAACTTCCAAATTTTGTGTGTATCTTTCTCCCTAGGGCTGCTAGGCCTTTCGTCTTAGTTTCAAGCTCCCTGATTCTCATAGTGTAATTTCCACAGTTGTTCATATTCATTACCAAGTACTGACTCTGACGGGCGGATAATAGCTTCTACCAGTGTCCATCTCAATGGTACTTTCCTCTTTACCCTTGCCGGTTTAAAGACTAAGATCTCCGTCTTTGCAGCATTTATTTTCAGGCCGTTTTGATCTATATACACTTTCAGCATTACTAATTTCCGCTGCATTCCGATTTGGGTCTGATCAACGAGAACAAAATCATCTGCGTATAACAGCCACCCCAGAGGCACCCCTGATATTCCTGGTTGAAAAAGTTCTAGACTCTTTCATTGTCTCTTTCAAATCAGAGACAAATAAACTAAATAGTGCTGGTGCAGGTCGGCATCCATGTTTTAGGCCTCCTGCTGTACCAATTTCTTGTGCCATGGCACCTGTCTGGCTTAGTCTCACCTGGATTGATGTATTTGCTTATAATGCTTCCATATACATAAAGAGATGCAGTAAATGAACAGACCCAGAAAGGACAATAATGAAAATATTGCTTGAACATGTACAGAGCTGTACATAAAGCCCTACATGTTTCAGTCCCTAACAAAGTACAGGACTTTCTTCAAGGGTGATTAGATGATGTGTGGCAATCAGACTAAAACAACCTATACGAAAGCATCGGACACTACATGAAACATATTTTGGGTAATGTAGCCACCGCACACTTAAACATTTGAAAACATGTCAGAGTTACAAAAGTGAATCTACCACTTACCCCAAAATGAATTCTATGGGCCTCATTACGGGTCTGGCGGTAACCCAGCTGGTGATACCGGCGGGTTGCCGCCAGACCCGAAGAAAATTACTGCCGCCTGACTTCCTGGTAACACTGGGGTATTACAATTACAACCCTGGAGGCCGGGAAGTCAGGCGCAGGTAATTCTGTTAATTCCCATTCCCATCTATGGAAGTGGGGACCACGGAAACACTGGCACCGTTATTAACGGTGCTGGTGCTTCTGTTACAGTCTGCCCACCGTGGCCGCTGTGCCCGGTAGGGTCATACCTGCAGGGCACAGCAACTTCGTCAGGCAGACCCCTGGTCTACTGGTCCGGTAAGAACGGTGCCGGTAGGCTTACCGGCACCATTGTCATCGGACCGGTACACTTGTAATGATGCCCTATGTCTTTGTGGTTTTTACTTATATTGTTACGTAAATAGAATTTCCTCATTGAAGCAGTTTTTATATTTCGTTGCTTGGGGTTTGTTTATTTGGATAGAATGCATGAATTGGGAACATGTCCTTTCTCTTTTAGACCCACGCACTCTCCTACAGAGTCTCAAGTTGTTTGATTTCCCTGTAAATTTCCATGTGACTGTTGGCGGTTTCTTCGACTGCCTACTCATACGTTATTTGCAAATCATTCGGTAACATCCCATTGATAACTACAGTGGTGATTTGGTGCAGTACAACATCATAGTAACATAACAACAATACCCAGTTCAGAGCATGGCCAGGTTGTGTGCATCTCTACAACTGTGCATAGTCTGACGTCAGAAGAACCTTTCTGGCAATTACACTCTGATCCTCTTGCTATGCTTCACCACTTACATATATTCCATTTTACACTAAACACAGTTATGTGAAATGTATTTCCCAGCAAGTTGTATACTTTTCTATTGTTACACCTACTTATACTTAATACAGAAATGAGCTTTTTTTTAAGGAAAGCTCGCTGTAAAAGATTAATGTTGATGATTCCTGTTAAAAAACGTACGCATTTTTGTGTCTATTGATAATACATATAAATGTGACCATTTCTGGAATAGTGTTTCCTTTCAATCTTCTCGTGAACATTTTAACAAAACTATTTTTCAACAATATTTCTGCTAAATATTGTGTGGTGCTTGATTATTAAATAGTATCTTACACCCCTAAAAGCGAAATGTGTTTCTTGCAATATCCGAATTATCAAAATAAGTGGCTATCTGTATTTATAGATCGTTCCGCTTGTATATGATGCCCATCTCTACAGCGAGGAAACAATATTTTTTTCAGCAATGTATGATTGCTCACCTGAGAGCAAGCTGCTGAGATGAACTGATGAATTAGCTGAATATTTACCCACGTGGGAATTCGGAACATTTCCGAGCTCTGCCACGTTGGCGAAGATCACACAGTATGAGAGACGTGTGTTCAGATCCTGTAGCCTGTTGACAGGCTCGTGTGTGGTGCAGACTGAAGAACCTCTACATCAGGAGGCACTGCCTTGGAGGGTTTCATGTGATCAGCAGTCACCTTTTGCACATCCGCACATTCACTTCCTTTCATTCTAAGCGGCCAAACCATGTGACAAGCAGCACTAAGCTTGTGTGCAGGGCGTCAATTGTTAGATAGCTTATAGAGTTCAGCGCTCACTTCAGAGATCTCTGTGCAACATTCAGGCACAGGTTTGAATTCCAGCAGGTCTAAAGCAGCGGTTCAGCCTTCCGAACACCACTAAGTTGAGGTATAATATCACCTCTCATGACAGTGCTTAGAAGCGAGATGAATTTGGCAGGATGCACTATATTTAAATGCAGCATATGTCATAAAGTACATGACATTCACAGTACTTAGAGTGTATAGGAGAGGAACAAGGTCAAGTGCCAAGTTCCTTTTAAGAGGTCAAGTGCCAAGTTCCTTTTAAGGTCAAGAACTCCAGTTTGACTTTCAATATCCTTTTTTTGTGTACACTTAGGGGGTACTTTATAATTGGTGTAATACATGGACATTGAATTATCCCCTTTAATAACTTGATTGATCTGATGCAAAACATCTTACATATATGGATCTGTAGAACAAAAAAATATTTAATGTGTACGATCTGAAAACATAAACACCAATTTGCAGCTTGTAATGTATTATGAACAGACCTTTGAACCAGTTTAATAAAAATGCATCTAAATGCTGGCCTTGTGTTTCTATATAAGTGGAAACAAGCCGATAGCTGCCTGGCCTCCTCTGCGACACCTCAGCAGAGCACTAAGTAAGCAATGGTCCAATAATGCCCCCTGACCAGCTTATTATTGCAAATTGTCTCAGAAAGTTCTTTCTGAAAAATGGAGTCTGACGAGCTAGTTGTGCCTTGGTTAAGCGGCGGCTGGAATTCTGCATAGAGAGCTGATTCTCAAACGCTATGTTGGGTCAGGCCTTGTAAAGTCAAAACCCATCTGTAAAAGGCTATTGGAGTTTCCAGTGCCCGCACAATCTCCTGGGATGTTCGAGGATATTGCACCAGGCTCAGAGTTCTCAGTGTTTAGGACATCGCGCAAGTGCCTCATGGAAGGCTTGATCATACAGTTCCAAAGCAATCATAGTCCCTTGCCTCCATTGATTACCGATGAGGTTACGGAGACCAGGGAATCTCAAACTGGGATGAATGAGGGCTGGGAAAGTCAACAAATGTATGGGAGCCTGAGAGAACTGGATGGGCAGACACCCTATGTAACACAGAGTGAAAGAGATACGAATTCTCTATAGCAAGGCTGGAAAAGCCGACACAAGTATGAGAGCCTGAGAGAACTGAACGTGGCCACGCCCTATGCAAAACAGAGCAAAAGAGCTAGGAACACTCTATACCAAGGTTGGAAAAGCCAACAAAAATACCAGAGCCTGAGAGAACTGATCGGGCCTATGCCCTATGCAAAACAGAGCAAAAGTGATACCAATACTCCATACCAAGGCTGGAAAAGCAGACACAAGTCCCAGAGCCTGAGAGAACTGAACGTGCCCACGCCGTATGCAAAACAGAGCAAAAGAGCTAGGAACACTCTATACTAAGGCTGGAAAAGCCAACAAAAATACTAGAGCCTGAGAGAACTGATCGGGCCTACACCCTATAGAAAACATAGCAAAAAACATACAAACACTTTATACCAAGGTTGGAAAAGCCAACAAAAGTGTGAGAGCCTGAGAGAACAGAACGGGCCTACGCCCTATGCAAAACAGAGCGAAAGAAATACAAACACGTTACATCAAAGCTGGAAAAGCCGACAAAAGTACCTGAGAGAGCTGAACAGGCATACGTGCTACATAAAACAGAGTGAAATAGATACCTGAGCTTCATACCAAGACTTGGGAAAGCTGCCAAAGGTATGAGGAACTGATAAAACTGGGCGGGCATACACTCTATGTAAAATAGACTTTCAACAAGGCTGGAAAAGCCAACTAGGTTACAGGAACCGGGAAAATCCGAGTGGGCAGATGCCCTACTTCGATTAAGTTCATTGAGAGCCAGTGTGCTCACCAAAGAGACACGGGACGCCATGAAGGTTTGGCATAGGGATCCTGCAGGGATCCAAACACTTGTCTGAATCTGAGAAAAGTGAGCTAAGGAGAATCCTTCCTTTCAAAGGGGGAAGAGGAACCAGTACAGAGGATATTTGTATTTTTTTTTAATTAACAGAATCTACAAGAAGACTGTGAACCATTATACTCTACAGGAACTTTGAGACTGAAAATAAGTAATCTAAGTGATTGGGCCGGGCAGAAATACAGAGAGCGGCTATTACTCCAGCCTCCATTTTCTTTTAGTGAGGTTTTCTAGAGTGGTGTGCCGGTTAGTTAACTAGGATTTGGACTCATGACTAGTTCTGTTGGACTAGGGTGAAGGTCCTTAGTTTTTGTAGGCAAGGAACTTTTCTCATAGCAGTAGGGAAAATCGGTATTTTTCTTTTATTTCAAATAAACAGACTAGAATCGTGACCCACTGTAGTCTGAGTCCTTCTTCTGGTTCGACACACATGACATGATATACCATGCCATTTTATTACATGATATATCATAACATGATGCATCATAACCTATCAAGTCATTATTAAGCGCCTAGGGACCAACTCCATTGGTGACGGTGTACGATACAAATACCTTTAACATTAACATTAACATATGGGGTACCCTGATTTGACATGTCATGACTTGATATAGTATGATATGATATATAATGTTTTTCCCATTTCATATCATGAAATGGCATTTCATGACATGGCTTGATATATGAATTACTTGACATGCCATATTATTGCCTTAAATCTTATGGCATGAATTAAAATACATATTTTGGCACATGACATATGACGTAGCAAGACATGAGATGTCATGATCTGACATAATTTCACAGGACACGAAGCAGATTGGCAAACCCATGTGACATACTGACTGGTGGTGGTCAAATGCTTTCATTTTTTACAAGGCTTGGTGGGAACAGACACCTACAAGGTCTTTGGGCCTCATTACGACCCAGGCGGTAAGGGGTTTACGGCAGCGTAAACAGCGCCGACCCTTACCGCCTGATTCCGAGGTCCCTTAGCGCCATGGAGGATTTAACACCTGCTTTTAGCAGGTGTTAAAATCCATGGCGCTAAGGGACCTTGTTGTTAATTACGCCACCGTAATTTACGGTGGCGTAATTAACGCCTTCCCCACTCCCATTATGCCCTATGGGGCAAAAATGGGAATGGGGAAGGGTAAATGGGGATTGGGGACTTACCGCCCCGCCAACCTCGGAATGGGGCGGTAAGTCCGCCAACCACCATGGCGTAAACATAGTTTACGCCATGGTGGTAAAGGTACGACCCAGGCGGTAACTTACCGCCTCGGTCGTAATGAGGCCCTTTGTCTGCTATAGTCATAGCGGGAGATACCATAGTCTTTCCAACTCCAATGTAGGCAGAAATGGTGTTTTGGACTGGGAGTTGCTTTTCAGAATGGGAGTCCTTGTCTCCAAGAGGGGAGTCACTCCCAGTGAGGTCCCACTTGCCCAGACCGCCAGGCAGGGTCGTGCTGGTTGTGCTGCGTGGGTTTAACCCCCCCCCCCCCGAGCCTCAGAGGGGGTGGCTCCCCACTGGGGAGAAGGATTGAATAGTCCAGATTCGTCACACATGATATATTATGTCATGCTCTATCATGCCGTGATATATCCTGGGCTGTCATGACATGATTTATGATCTTGAAATGACATGACATCGTGAGGAAAAAAAGAGAACACCACTAAAAGGTAGGGCAGAAAAATCCATTATTTCCTTTATCTTTAAAGATTCCTTGTAACAAGTAAACGCACAGAGCAGTAGAACAGTAATGCTTTCATCTAATAAATCAGACAATTTCATATCAGCAGCAATGACACACCTAAGTAGATGGCACAGCATCAATAAATTACAAAGCTGTGAGGCACTCGCACAACATGTATTCACAACATTGACGCTTTCTGTTGTGTAAACGAGTGTTAGACAAATTCACATGTACTATCAACATCTTTGAGCAGGAGAAATGAAGAAAGGAACAAGGTGGGAGAGGAAGGATAAGAACAGGGGAAGAAGAGGTAAGTTATTGACTGACCCAATGCTGCTATACTATTGCCACCAGATGGTGCATCACCAAGAGCCTGGCAGATTTCACAGGGTCAGTAAAGGCTGCTTTTCAAGGTGCATTCCTGACCTCAGTGAATTCAGCCAACTCAAACATTCTGCTGCCTGATTAAGAGTGTGGCGGTACTAATAAAACATCTGGCATTTTCGATTACTGGGTGTTTTACCACTACTCACAAATCTGAGTTTCATTACCAAAGCTCATGTGTCTGCTTGCTTTTATGTGTATGCAAATTCCTCCACCCAGAAGTACATCATGCTATAATTACCACATGAGGTAAATACCAAACCACATGGAGTCCTATGAGGTGACGAAATGAGGAATAACAGAAAGGTCTGTATACCTGGACTTTACCACATGTGGTAACAATAAAATAATTTGCCAGTATTACCTCTGGTAATACCACTAGGTCTTAAACATTTTACTGGCACTAACTTCCCAGTGCCACTGGGACATTACAAGTCCCGGCGGACCAGGAAGCTAGGTGCTGGAAAATGTTACTCCCCATTCTTGCAAAGTCCTATTGGACTCCACGGGAATGGGTTCACGGAAGAACCGGCACCGTTAATAATGGTGCTGGTGCTTCCGTGATGAGTCTGCCTACCGTGGGCGCTGCACCCGGCAGGGTCAGACCTGTCGGGCGCAGCGGCCCTGGCAGGCAGACTCGGAGTGCGGCGGTCCGGAAACAAGGGTGCCCGTAAGCTTACCGATACCCTTGTTTCCAGACCGCCACACTCATAATGAGGCCCTATGTGTATTACAAAGTAAACTTCAACACTTTGCAAATGCAAATCCATTTTAATCTTTCCAGCTCGAATGTGCATCATCAGTAATTATTCACCGCACAAATTCTATATTCTGAAAGAAGTAGAAACCCCCATAGCACCACCAGACACCTGCATTAAAGACAAGAACTGGTGCACCGAAATCCAAAATGTCTTAGTCAACAAAATCGCTACTCTACAAAATAAAATATCTTGTAAAAAAGCATCCTTGAACAACCCTGCCTTGTCCAAGCTACCCGAGAAGCAGACTACAAGTGAATATACCCGATTCAATTTCACCAAAGTGACCATACTCGAAGTTGAAAAAATCATCTTGTCCTTGAAGCGCTCTAACTGCCAGGGAGACCTATGTCCAGCACAGCTTATAAAAGACGCTGCCCGCGACCTCTCCCCATTTATCACAAAGTTAATCAATGCCTCCTTCTCCACTGGGTCCATCCCAACCAATCTAAAACAATCCTGGGTATTACCATTACTAAAAAAACCTACACTTGACCCAGCTACCCCTACTAATTACAGACCCATAACAACGGTACCATTCCTCCTGAAAATCCTGGACAAGGTCGCCTATGTTCAAATACAGAAGCACTTGGAAGAACACCACCTGTTAGGAGCGAGACAATCAGGCTTCCGACCCCAACATGGGACTGAGACAGCTCTTATCAACCTCAAAACACAGATCGATCTGCTCAGAGACAATGGCCAAGCAGCCCTACTCCTTCTCCTTGACCTCTCTGCAGCGTTTGACCTGGTCGACCACTCGGTCCTATGCACTCACCTACACACGGCCGCCCACTTTTCCCCAAAGCCATTACATGGATCAGATCTTTCCTCGATGGCAGAACCATGAGGGTTTTTTCGCCTACAGATGCTGCAGACCCCATACCCATCACCTGTGGCGTACCACAGGGTTCCTGTGTCTCCCCTACACTGTATAACATATTTACCAAGCCCCTTTTCGATGATCTCGATCATCTCGGTATCACCTACACTAACTATGCAGATGATACCCAGATCCTCCTTCCGCTTTCTGGAGATTATGGAAAGGATTTGGCCTTGGTGAATAGGGTCTACATCATCATCCAGGCATGGATGGCCACTCATGGACTATGCCTGAATGATGATAAAACTGAACTCATCACTCTGGGCACCATTGCCAGCCTAAAGAAATTAAGCCCAGCTTATTCATCCTTCATGATCGATGGCAACACTATCAGAGTGGGACACGAAGTCAAAACATTGGGCTTCTACCTGAATTCCAACTTCTCCTTTAATAGACAGGTGAACTCACTAGCCTCCTCCACGGCTTACACGTGTAAATTGATCCGTACAGCCAAACCTTTTCTATCCGATACCAGCTGCCTGACCCTGGCGAGAGCCCTCATTCTATCCCGTTTAGACTACTGCAACGCGCTTTATCTTGGGTCCACCAAAGCCACCACCAGAAAGCTACAAATCCTCCAGAATAATGCACTCAGAGCGGCCCTGGGCATCTCCAGAAGAGACCACATCACAGCACGCAGCCAGCAGAACAACTGGACCCCTATCATAGACAAAATCTCCCTAAAAACTGCTTCACTCACCCACAAGTCCCTCAATAACGCGGCCCCCATCTACCTGATCGACAGATTTCACAGACAGACATCCGTGAGACCGACAAGACAGCATACAGAGACTGCCTTTCCGTCCCCAATTACAAACGCTCTACCATAGGTGGCAATAGCTTCCCAGTGAAAGCGGCTAAACTGTGGAATTCCCTACCACCCACTCTTAGAATGGACTTACCCTACCAAAATTTCCATTCCAAGATGATATCTTGGCTGAAGACAGCCGCTGTCTGAACATATTGAGCCAGGATCTGCTTCTCCCTCTTGTCACTTGGACATACCAGACACAGAATTGTTAACTGTATATATGTATATATTCCCTGCTTTCCTCCATTATTACTGTGTATATGCCATGTATATATTTTATTGTCTGCAACTAAGCTTCGCAAATTCCTGTATCTGCTGCGCCCTGTTACCCTAGGGTATTCCGGCGCATTACAAATAATAAACAAACAAACAAACAAACAAACAAACAAACAAAACAATGGGCCTCATTATGAGTTTGGAGTTAGCCATGGTGCTGTTAGCACCATGGCTGCCTCCAAACCCGTGTCCAGGTCCGTGTAGTCGGAATGGGGACTTACTGGGTCATTCCAACCTTGGAAGACCCGGTAAGTCCCCACTCTGAAAACCATTCCCATTCGAGCCCCCACAGGGCTCAATGGGAATGGAGAAGGAGCTAATAACGGGCCCACAAATAGCGGGCCTGTTATTACATCCCTGGTCCCTTAACGGGTCCCGCTAAGGGCGGCTGGTCAGACCAGCCGGCCCCAGTGGGACCGGCTAAGGGACCTTGGAATGCGCCGGTAGGGGGTTAATGGCACCGGCATCCTTACCGGTGCCGTTAACCCCCTACCGCCGTACTCGTAATGAGGCCCAATATATAATTATATTTCACCATACATCAAGGGAAACATTCTCCAATAAATCAGTGCCTTTCTGCAAAAATATCTTTAATTATGGTTTCTGAAGCCCATTACATCTCTTAAAACCTTCTTACTGAATTTTGTTTGAAATCAATCATCTCCTAAATATCGCCAGTGACACAATCGATGATACAATGATCCTAACATGTACATGAACACACATCACCGACACACAAAGACATACATATACGTAGTACATAAATATGGTGCATAAATATCACAGAGTTTACAGATTAGAGTTAGCCAGACACCTCTTCTTTTTACATATATTTACATTAGTCTAAAGACCAGGTTTTGCAAAGATTCCACCCTGTTCATTGACAAAAAAACAACTTAAGTTGCGGCTGCCACGGTCTGATTTTTCCTTGGCCCAGCCTTCCTCAGGGCGCGATATTTCTTCACCAGGGCAGGCAGTTGTCAGAGCTAGATCTTTGAGGCAGTAGGCGTCTGGTTAAATGAATCATTCCTTGTAGTATATTATGCTTTGCTTAAAATAAGAGTCCCCAACCGGTGTGCATCTCTGAAGGGACGGCATGCTTGTTTGAGTTGACTGTAACCAAAAGCACGTTGAAGAACAGAGCTTGGCCAACAGACGAACCCCCTGCACGTAGCCTAATAGTGCCCTGTGTAAAAAGCAGATTCATCTTGACTTACTCCATAAAGAGAACACCCTTGGCAGTCAGAGAACATATGCTGTATTCCCCAGTGCGCTGCAGAGAGAGTCAGCATTCCCCTAGAGGCCTGCCCAGACTCTATTCCTGGTCTGTGGCGGTCCCCATTGGCCCCCCAGTAAGTGAAACGCAGTGTTTGTGTGCTCCTCGCTTTCCTTGATACCTGGAATACGCCTTCGCAATTCCTCTTCCATGTATCTCTAGATAGGGTCATACTGGTCTCCCCCACCCGGGCGTCCTCAATCTTCACACCCGGTGCCTCTTCCCAGTCAGTGCTCACTACTTTGCACATGCCAGCTGGTGTAGTGGTAACTGCCCTCATCAATGGAAGCATAGTGGGAGACCGCCTTGCCCTCCCCGCCCCCACAACACCTACTCTAGAGGGATTCTTCAGCTTATCAAACGACCTTATTCTCGAGCCATCAAATCATTTGAGTGATGCCCAGGATCCCTGCTGATTACCACGTCTTCCAATTCAAGGTCCTTGACCCAGCCTTTATTTCTTATTACACCCGATTCAATCCGACACCTACACGGAAGAGTCATTTCAACTTATCCAATAATTTCTCTGTTCGTTTCTTGCAATGTTGAATTGGGCTATTTGAATTCCCTGAAATTTGGAAACATATTTTGATGTTGCATTGAAGAGCACTGTTTGTATTTTTCTCTTTTTTTGTAATATAGACTAATATTTTTTATAATGTTTACAATAAGTTCAATGCATGCATTCATGGTGGCCCAGAACCCCCACACCACTGTATATATTTCATTAAAGCACCGGAATTAGCGGCACTTACTGATGCCCAACCCTTTGCATAATTTAATGTTAGACCCCTTTAAAATAACAATACCATTCTGTAGCTCGGAAATCTTTTACCAATTTGTCGACAGAAGTTAACAAAGGTCAGAGAGTAATCAAGTGATTCAATAGATCGTATGCGTCTGAGCCGAACAACAGACTTTATATAGTGTGGCATACCAGTTGTCTTCTGACACAAAAGAAGGACTTTTATGCAGCGTAAAAATGAAGAAGGTTTCATAAAATAACGTTTTCTAGTGTTACTGGGTGCTGTAATGTCTCCACCTACAGGATGCAAGCAGACCATTTGCCCCCAAAGGTCTCCCACGTCATCAATGATCACCGTACATTCCTCTATGCAGTCACTGGGTTTGCCAGATAGTCCTGGCTGTCAGATGGGGTCTTCAAACAGCAAGCCGTCTCTTGGAACAAACTGGTTTCTGATTTTTCTTCTTTTGAACATGGTTTAATTCTTCACACCAGGATTTCCTCGAGAATCCCCAAAAACCTATAGGGCCTCATTATGATTTTGGCGGTAGCCATGCTGCAATTGGCGGCATGGCTGCTGCCAAAATCAGGTCCGGGTTCCAGAATGGGGAATTACCGGGCCATTCCAAGTTCGGAGGGCCCGGTAATTCCTCCCTCCAGGAACCCGGGCCCGGACCTTCCCCATTCCCATACCTCGTAATGAGGCGGTACGGGGTTAACGGCGTCGGCACCTTTACCGGCGCCGTTAACCCCTAACCGCCTCACTTATAATGAGGCCCATAGTCTTCGTGTCGTGTTATGCTGTATTCTTCTGTTGCTTGCCAGACTCCGGCACTGCTTACTTGGAACATTCTTCTAGATTTCTTAGTGAAGTTAATTTTGGACTTAACAAAAGTATGTAACGCTTCCCGGATTCACAAGTGCTTACTTCACATACATTGCTCTGGGTACCTTCCACGAGTGTTGGACCTTATCACTTGCACTCTGCAAAGACTTTATGCAGAAGGTTTTCTATGACTTTTAGACGTAAACAGTTGTTCACCTCGTATACTCTGTGTGTAGTAGATTCAATTATTCAGCCCTAGACACTGTATTGAATAGAGGCGATTACTCTTAGACTTGGTCGATTGTGCCCTTTGTACACTCTGTGTGGAGTAGCGTCAGTGACTCTCAGGCCTAGATAACTCTGTGCTTCACGCACTGTATTGAATAGAGGCAATTACTCTTAGACTTGGTCGATTGTGCCCTTTGTACACTCTGTGTGGAGTAGCGTCAGTGACTCTCAGGCCTAGATAACTCTGTGCTTCACGCACTGTATTGAATAGAGGCAATTACTCTTAGACTTGGTTGATTGTGCCCTTTGTACACTCTGTGTTGAGTAGCATCAATGACTCTCAGGCCTAGATAACTCTGTGCCTCATGCACTGTGTAGAATTGCTTCATTGGCTCTTTGACTTAGACAGTTGCTTCAGTGATAGGTAGATTTAGTCACGTGTGCACAATAGGAGTGTGCATCTCTCGGGACAACAATGCTACTATCCAACCTTACAAAACTTCCAAAACCTCACCCCTCTTCACACACGAACTAAACACAACCACACCTCTTAAACTGCAGCAACCAGCATGCACTTCACCACACTGCAAAAACAAACACACCACACGGACCCTCACACAACAGCACACAACGGAATCTGACCGTATAGCACACCAAATAGCTCAGCGAACAGTGTTAACCGAACTGAAGCTGCCAACAGTAGATCACAGCTCCCTTGCTCCTCTCCAAACTTTGTCCTACTAACACGCCCTAACCTACCAATCTTTTCTTTCAGATCCGCCAAAGCGGCAGGGGACCACTCCGATGGCGATAGTGCGCGGTACAAATTTCCGTTAACATTAACATTAACCTCCTATGCTCTGAGTTGAATAGCGTCATTGACTCTCATCATTCTTCCCACCTTTCAGACGGTAGGTGTACAGTATCACCGGGGCATATATGAAGCACAGTAGAAGGCCTCAGCTCTGTACATATCTCTCATACATTAAAGGGGCTCTGGATGCCTTTGCGCCAACAGATTAGTGCTGCATCAGTGAATTCACCAAACCCAATGGGAGAAGTCAGATCATTTGTTTCAATGCAGCAACATACAATTGAAAGCAGTGACAGACACCATTGTCCGGGAATAACAAGGCCCCCAAGGCGAACATTAATGACGTAAAGATGGAAGTGAACGTCTGATATCGAACCAATATATGATATGATATCGCATTTATAACGCGCCTATACACAAGTGTTTCAAGGC
The DNA here is from genome assembly GCF_040938575.1 of Ambystoma mexicanum. Taxonomy (NCBI): domain Eukaryota; kingdom Metazoa; phylum Chordata; class Amphibia; order Caudata; family Ambystomatidae; genus Ambystoma; species Ambystoma mexicanum. The sequence goes on from NC_090935.1 coordinate 649,605,890, forward strand.
GTGACGAGGCAAGGGAGGGGGAACAGGAGGAAGACAGACAACGATCCTACTAGGCCAGGTATCATTCAGATCACGCAAGTGCGAGGGAGGGGGGAGGGGTCAGTGCAGTACATGGGAGAAGAATAAATAACAATAAGTGATAGTAGGCCAGCAGGTTGCAAGTGCAGGGGTAAGTGCAGGCATCAGGTGTCAAGTGCTGGTAGTGGGACTGTAGGGATACAGAAAACAGTCACCAAGTGCGGGGTTGAAAGGAAGGAAGTGCAGGTGTGCGACTGGCGAGGGAGGGGACCTGGGCACTGAGTTCAGAGGGTCGCCCAGTAACCAGCGCCGATTCAGGAAGGAAGTCGGCAGGGGAGAGGAGGAGAAAAAGGAGAAGCAAAGAGAATGGGCAGCTCCAAAGGCTGATCCAAAAGCTAAACAGGAACCCAGAGTAGATGAGCTGTGGAATCTGAAGTTAGACTACTTGTGAGCATGGGATCTGGATCAAGTTTCCTTCTGGGTAGTTTAGGCGGAGAGATCTCTGAAGCCTGCACTAAAGGGATTACCTTACGTTGACTGATATCTATCTTCTGCATGTTATTACCCAAATGTTGGGATTTAGTCATTTATTCAATGTGCTACCGCACTCAGTTTCCCATTCATTTTGTATGCCCTTCGTGATACCCCACCTAAGACTATCCCAAAGTTTTTCATGAAATTAAGAGGCTTGCAGCTGCTTTGTGGGGCACGTCAGGCCAGGGGCTGCCATGTGACTGGCAGTAGAGGTAACTGAGCGTTGCGAGCATAGAATCCCCAATCTATGGGGTAGAAACTCACAGTCCTTTTTGGTGACACTCATTGAGCTACTACCTACCATCAGTGCTCTGTCACTTTTAGCACCCTACTTTAGTCTGGTGTGTGAGTAGCAGAGGTTCAGTCCTTGAAGGTTATACAATAGTTTCAGCGCCAGTATATGTGCAGATGAGCTTTTTGCTGAATATTTTTAAATGAAAAATTCATCAAAAAATATAAGGGGATAGGGGGTAAGACGATATACGGTGTAGGGGGCATGGGAAATAGGGAGTATATAATAGGGGAGAGTGGGTTGTGGGGAAGCCCCCAAATATAAAATAAAATGCAATGAATTTTTCGGTAAAAAGGTATAGGCAAAAAACCCATTGAAAAAACATTGGGGATGAAACAACATAGATCTCCTTAATAAATTGTGTTTGGGTCTCTGTGACTTGACCATGATTGTTTCTCTGCTACCCTCATTCCACCCTATTAAAATGTTTAGTCTCCCGCCATTACCTACATTATAACCGTGTAGCACTACAGCAACACAACGCCTAGAACCTCCACACAAACACTGACGTATCATGCATTCGCTGATGTGGGTCAGCACACAAACCATACTCAAGCAAAGATACATACCCACAGACCACTCCTGACAGCCGTAATGCTCGAAGGCCACGTAACAGACATCAACAAGTCACACAATAGGTGTATCCATCCCAGTGTACATACACACTGTACACGCTGAAAGCTTGCCCCACACATAGAGCCGTATACGTACGATCAGCATGCATCAGGACAACATCAATGGGATCTGTGTGAAATGACCGAGTTGAAAAGTCCGACTACCAAAAGTCTTTTCCCCCACCCCCATTTGCTCGCATATATATATATATATATATATATATATATATATATATATATATATATGAGGGGAGACCCACCACAACCCCTCACCTTACGCCTATACATTTTCTATTAACTTTACCCTCCCCCCACATATACATATGCAAACAAATGGGGGTCAGACTTTTGTCACCTGGCCTAACCCCATCACAGCAACCTTGTATTGCTTCCCTTGCTCCGACTAACCATACTCAACCCTGTCTCCTGTAGTTCCAATGATACCATGAAAATGGCTGCAGGTGTGGTGTGTTAAAGCCAATAACATTCCAAACCACCCTTCACACTCAATGCAACCTTATCACAGCAAATGAGGCAATGGATTTACCCTGGTACAACTGATGTCTTTCACAGTCTCTTATTGCACCACATCTTTCACACAAAAGCCTACACGTCAAAACACATTTTTTATTGTTGTACGGTATACTCTCAAAGTGCTACCTACTCACCGCATTATATGAAAGTGTACTATAACCTCTTTGCACCGGCTGATAGTGTTTTAGACGCACTTATGTTTTAAAACCTGGCCCTAAACATTTTGGAGGAGAGAGAAAGCAAAGTATCTCTTTTGCACGGTCGTATCGTATCATTTAAAGGGATGGTCTAGTAAAAAATTTTATTTAAAAAATAGATAGGCCACATAAAAAAAAAATACTAGCATCCTCCGTTTTAAAACTTCCTATGTAAAATTTTGAGCTATTCAAGCTCAAAATTCGAAAAAGCAAGCACAGGGGCGCAGCCATTTTGTGAAATGGAGGCCCTCCTGTGCTGGCTTTTGCTTTTGCGGCACTAATGAAGGAAAAGCCAGCCAGCTGTAGTAAACAAAGTCTACCGCTGGGTGGCTTTCCCTTCATTAGTGCCGGGACTCGGAGGACGCGGACCGGACACCAGAGCAGGAAAGCTGCAGCTGAATATCGGTAAGTGCTATTTATTTTTTTTTTACAAAAAATAAGCACTAGCTGCGGTTTTTTTTCTAAGTTTTCCGGGCTGGAGGAGCCCGGAAAACTTAAAAATAAAACCGCAGCTTTAAAAACGTATTTATGTGTGCGGTCGCTTTTGAAGCGACCGCAAACATAAATACAACGTTATTGTGTTGGAAAACGCTGCGGTTTTAAAACCGCAGCGTTTTCCAACACAACCGCGTGTGTTTCTGCCTGCTGTGGCTATCACTTTGGGTCTCCGGTGCTCCCAGGGGAGCACCGGAGACCCAAAGTGAAAGCCACAGCAGGCAGAAACACACGCGGTTATGTTTACATGCCGCGTAGTGTTTCTACCTGCAGCTGATTTCCCATTTGGGGCTCTCGGGCTCCCCGTGGGGAGCCCGAGAGCCCCAAATGGGAAATTCTAAATGCTGCGTTGTCTGCCTAAATCTGCTTTCCCATTTGGGGCTCTCGGGGGAGCCCGAGAGCCCCAAATGGGAAAGCAGATTCAGGCAGACACAACGTGGCTGTTTTCCACAATGCCGCGTTGTGTCTGCCTGAATCTGCTTTTCCATTTGGGGCTCTCGGGCTCCCCGTGGGGAGCCCGAGAGCCCCAAATGGTAAAGCAGATTTCAGGCAGACACAACGCGGTTGTTTTCCGCAATGCCGAGTTGTGTCTGCCTGAATCTGCTTTCCCATTTGGGGCTCTCGGGCGGTTGTGTTGGAAAACGCTGCGGTTTTAAAACCGCAGCGTTTTCCAACACAATAACGTTGTATTTATGTTTGCGGTCGCTTCAAAAGCGACCGCAAACATAAATACAACATTTTTAAAGCTGCGGTTTTATTTCTAAGTTTTCCGGGCTCCTCCAGCCGGAAAACTTAGAAAAAAAAACGCAGCTAGTGCTTATTTTTTGTAAAAAAAATAAATAGCACTTACCGAGATTCAGCTGCAGCTTTCCTGCTCTGGTCTCCGGTCCGCCTCCTCCGAGTCCCGGCACTAATGAAGGGAAAGCCACCCAGCGGTAGACTTTGTTTACTACAGCTGGCTGGCTTTTCCTTCATTAGTGCCGCAAAAGCAAAAGCCAGCACAGGAGGGCCTCCATTTCACAAAATGGCTGCGCCCCTGTGCTTGCTTTTTCGAATTTTGAGCTTGAATAGCTCAAAATTTTACATAGGAAGTTTTAAAACGGAGGATGCTAGTATTTTTTTTTATGTGGCCTATCTATTTTTGAAATAAACATTTTTACTAGACCATCTCTTTAAGGGGGATCACATAGTGGCTTGATGTAGGGCAGGAGCTTTACTTAAAGTCTTAAAATAAGAGACACCTACTCCCCCGTCCTCCAGGTGTCCTTTAACATAGGAAGGGCAATTCTTGCTTTAATCTGCCTCCACATGAAATCTCCCAGGACGCTGTCCGCCCTCTTAAAGAAGCTGCTAAGCAGGGGGTTGTGAGCTCAGTCAGAGGTACAGTATAATGGGCAAGATCATTTAGCTGTATACAGCCTGCCGCCCTGCCACATGTTAAGCCACTGACATTAAGCGCTTATCTTTTGGCCCTCATCCAGACTATGAGCGGCATTGTGTCACACCGTGTGTTCCGAGGTTCTGCGGTGAGTGAGTGAAAAACACATCCTCTTTTATGAGGATGCCGAGTCCTATGGGACTGGGTTGGTCTGGCTGCTACCTGATGTGCTTCTCAGAGGGTGGATGAAGTGGGATTCCATGGGCTCGCCCGCTCCTCAGAAACATAAAAGCATAAGGATCTGTCTTAATGCATAAGGATCTTTCTTTGTCTGATAACGTAGTCCAAGACTACAGGTCCCAGCATGCCTCAGAATGGATAGAATCTATTATTATTATTATTATTATTAGATTTGAGTGTGGAACTTGCTTCAGAAACTAGAGGGGCACTTTACAAATAACTGGGGGAAGGACACATTGAGGGAAGAAGAGATACAAGGAAGTGGGGTACTAACATCTGGGAAGGGGTAAGGCAGGCAATTTGGCAGAAAATTGATCTACAAACAGCCAGGGGAGGAAACAGGAGGAAGAAGATCAATCATTGTCAGGTTGGGTGGGGAGTGGAGGGTGTGTGGACCTCTGTGTTATGGAGGGCCGATTCTTTGAAGAGGGTCTTGAGCTCCTTCCTGAAATTTAGAAGCGAGGTGGCTAGTATGGTGTTGACGGGAGGAGGTTCCAGAGTATTGGGGCTTAGATATAGACACATAAGGCCTGTCTTTCTGTTTTATTCTTACCTGCACCAACAATGTTCGAGTCAGCACACGTCCTTACTTCTGGTGGATCGTAGGCCTCTGGAGATGCTGAGTTTCTCAGTGAGGCAGCTTGTGGTCTTCAGGGCTACGACCTTGCAGATGATGCAGCAGGATTTAAAGATGATGCATGCTTGTCGCGGGAGCCAGTGCAGTTTGATGATGGTCGGGGTGATTTTTTGAGCAGAGCGCCCTTATGGCGCCGGTCCTTTTGGTGCACGTTATAAATAAATGAACATAACATAACGTGTGGTCGAATTTGAGGAGTCCTTCGATGAGTCGTACTTCATCATGTAAGATACATCTCAGGGGTGCCAAAGTAGTTGCTCAAAGGCCTTCCAAAAGGGCATTGCCACCCTCTAGATGGAATGAAGGGCTTGATTTTCCACAGGAGAGAAAGTTGCTACCAAACCATTTGTGTCTTCCTTGTTATGTGCTGTTTGGTGGACAGATGTCTGTCAGTATCGAACCCATGAGACTTGGTGCAGTGGCCAGCTGGGGTGGGATGCCATTGAGTTTCATAGCAGTGTGCCAGGTTTAGATGCCAGTGTGTTCAGTGTTGTTAGTCAGCAGTAGGAATTCAGTCTTAGAGGGACTGAGCCTCAGGTAAGCACTGGCCATCCAGACTGGATCGGTGTGAGGGAAGCCTTGAGCCTGGGGATGACTTCAATGGAAGAGATCTCCAGGTAGAGCTGCGTGTCATCTGCGTATTGGTGGATGTGGATGTTGTGTGGAGCCAGAAGGGTTCAGAGCGGTTCCATGTAAAGATTGAAGACCATGGGGGAGAGGATCGATCCTTGCGGGTCTCTACAGGCGATGCAGTCAGTGATCTGTCGCAATGTATTTGTACGAACTGGTGCAAATATTAAAGCTGACAAATGTAGATATTTTTGAAAATAAAAAACATTACTAATATTAAGAGCCTGAAAGACAGAATGTGCTTTTTGCAAAGGGGACGCTAACACAGCATCCCTTTAACGCAGCTGACTATCCAGAGAAAAGCAAACTGTGGGAGTTTGCGGGACGCAAAGTATTGAAATTAATTAATTGCGAGAACATCAAGAAAACACTATACCTTTTGGGCATGGAGCAGATAGCTTGTGGGCAGTTGAAGCAGCAATATCCCCAGAACCCTGAATAACACAGCCCACTTCCAGATCGCACCCACAAGCATTCCAAGATCCAAAACGGCACTGATGATGTGGGACCTGTTCGGAGCTGGCCATTAAACAGTCTGTATCCCAATTAAAACCTAAACAGTCCCAAAAGAGAAATAATAGTGATGTTATGTTTCAAATGAAAGGTCATTGGATGCAAAACCTGTCGCTCCATTGAAGGATCAATCCTGAGCCAGGTTAGGCGGGTCCAGCCACGGGTCCAGCACTATAAAAAGGAGTTGGAAAAGCTCGGTGAGGGGGTCAATACTGGGAGGAAGCAGACGTGCTTTCATCAGCTCCCCGGTTACAAGGAAAGACTGATATTGGTATGAAGTAGATCCTTTACTGGCAGTTGTGCAGCTGTTACTCTGGCAAAGGGATGCCAGAGGACCTACCTCAAGAGTTGGTAAAATATTAAGGGAAGGGCCAAGGGAAAGCTCCTGCCCACCTAATGAGTTATCAGGAGGAAGGCCTGAGGATGGGGCACTTCCTTGAAGAACCTGAGAATAAGAGGAACCCCTTGCGAGAGAGCCAGAGTGTTGTCTACCTGAAAAGATGCTTCAATGAGGGCCAAGAAAATACCTATTGTTGCCAAGGGTGTTGTGCTGAGAGAATGATAGGTCCTGGAAGGACCTAAGAGAATTCTGAGAGAATGAATAGTCCTGGAGAGACTTGAGAGAAGCCTGACCGGAGGTGATGAGACCTCTGAGGAACAGGAGGTTGTGGAGATTGATTGTGTGTTAAGAGAAGCAAGAGGCCACGTAGAGGCCGGAAGAAGAGTTGGCCAGAGCCCTGCTGAAGGCAAACTGTGAGTAACCCCGGGCAGGGACTGCCCAGGAAGGCATCTGATCTTTGAATCCTTTCTAGAAAGGGGACGGGCATCAGAAGAATAGGTTTATAAACATTTTGTGTGGCCAAACTCGGAGAGGCCTTTGTTGTGGCTTAGGGTTAGCCAGAATCCTAAAGGACTTATAAAGAATAGCTTTCAACTTTCTGTTGGTTGCTTTCACATCCAGGGTTGGACTGAGAAAAGAAATAAGCCCGGGCAGCCGAAACAAAATGGTCCACAACAAACAATAAGTGGCCCTCATCTGCGAATTGTAGTGACTTACAACTTTTGTCAGCACACAATTTGGGTAGATGATGGCGGGTGCAGCGCCGCGCACTTTTATTTTTAATGCCTATATTGAATGAACATGGGGTAAGGCAAGGTTTGAAATGAATGCAGCTGCTTGTATAAAGAGTGCTGCATGACCTGCAGGAATCCACCGAGATGTGCCGCTGCCTACATCCCACCCTGTGCTGCAACGTCACGGATCCGGCAAGTAATGTGATGCGTGCGGAGAGTTCCGGAGGCCTGGCTATTCCATGCTCAATCTGCACTTCACTTTGCATGCAAACAACAATGATCGTCCTGCCCTCCAGACCACAAATGGGACTAATTCATGCAAATCAAACCTATCAACTAAAAAATTAATGCTCTCCCAATGAGGCCATTCTTTTTGTGTTCAGGAGACCACTGAGTGCTTCAAAAAAACACACACATAATAAAATAATGACATTGCCAAGTTAAAAATGGACAGACTGTGCCCCCTGTCAGCAAATCATATTTCCTAATAATATGATGGCTGGCGTCGTATTTGTGTGACACCTTGTGTGTGTTTTACCCAATTCATGACATAGTAAATGCGACTACCGACGAAGAAAATGTTTTGCATGCAAACAATCAGATCGGAAACAATTTCTAGAAGTTGCCCTTCACTCTAGAAACCCCCATGCACTGAAACAAAAGGACTGGTTTTCCTTTTCTGTGTGCATAAGACTCCACTACTTCACAACATCCCGAGAGGCGTTGCTTTAAACTGCTAGAGACATGTTTCCTGGGATTGCCCCAATGACCACAGTTGCATTGTCTGAGCAGCGGATTGCCACTGTGCACTGATTTTAGTGAAAATATTTTATTTCACCAACTATATATTATTTGGAGACGCACGCCATTGGTGGCAGGGACTGCTTAGAGGGATCTGAACCTGCAAAGCAATTTGGAGAAAAGGACCATTGGACGAGGACGATTGAACCCAAGCTTTTGGAATTATAACGAAATATCGTACGAATTACAAAATCCACCAGTTATAAATTACGAAATAACCATAAAGACTTCACAAGAACTATTTCAAGTTCGGGCCTTGAGAATGGCTTAGTTGGTCGAAACACGTGTCGGCTGTTTTTTGCTTATCAAACACAGAATAAACATATTTGGATTTCGGAGATTGACAAAACTTTTCGTGGACTTATGAATTTACAATTTGTGCAAAAATAATTTATTGAATGATTACGGACTTCTGAGCGCGAATATTATCTCCTAACTGATATTCTTGTCAACTATATATTATTTTGTAGCTCTGAATCCTAGAGTGCAAGAGTCAGAATGTAGTGTAGACATACCAGAATAAAAGGTTTACACTTTTTATTCTGTCATCCCCACACTACAGTAAGACTCTTGCACATACCCATTGCCTAATTCAACATAAGCCGTTTCTGACGGTTCTGCAACATGTGGCTCTCCAGATGCTTTGGACTATGACTACCATGATCCCTCAACATTGTCTGTGCTGGATAGGGCTAGTGGGATTTGTAGTTCAAAACATCTGGGGAGCCAAAGGTTGCAGACCCTTGCTCTGTGATGTCAGACCTGGTGGGATTAGTGTATTTAAATGTTGGCTTGTGTAACGGGTGTCACTACCTGTAAAACAATCAGACTCCACATAAAAGCTACTAATTGCATTTCAAAATAGGCCATTGGTCTGGGCCACAGATGCTGGACTCTCCACCACACCTCAGTGTGTACACGCCAATATAGAATCCCTTCTAATGTGCTAAAAATCATTCATGTGTGCATTAGTGAAGACCTTAACTACACTAAGACTCCGTTTCCTGAGCTTGTTGTAAAATAAGAAAAGTGTCCTTCGGTGGTGGAAGGACACTTTCCTTATTTGCTCTGTATTCTGTATCTAAATAAACATAGGTACAGAATATGGACAAATAAGCCAACATGCCCCAATCCGCTCGTAGATGCTGGTACAGTCCTGGCTTTAACTTTACATTCTGGGACCTGTAGTCATGCACTTTTAATGGAGTAAATCTGGTATTACAAACCACAGAATGCGAAGTTAAAATAAGAACTGGACTAGGTATGGTGTATGTTGGCATTTTTGTATGGAGCAAATAAGAAAAGCGTTCTTCGACCACGGAATGACACGTTTCAGATTTTGCATGGAGCTCAGCATGATGTCCGAAGTGTAATACACAGCCTTTGCCTCAGAAAGTAGAAGCATCTGAGTACACAGTTTTTGAAAGAATACATCCCCAAATGTTCTTAGCAGGTGAAACCCGATACCAGGTCTCCATCATACAATGGCAATGACTCTTATATGATTTTTTTTTGGCTGACTTTATTTTTCACATGCCTTTGTTTGGTCAGTGCAATTAGACTTCTTCAATTTAATAGCACCATTAAGGAAGGTACCACGCCCTTTCATCACTAGGCATCTCAAAGACTGAAATTTAAACGTGTACAAGATAACGTGAAAGTTCATCACATTTTCTGGGGGGTAGGAAAGGGCAGATAAGTGGTTGGGGGTGTCGGGTAGAGTTAAAAATAGGTGCAGGAGGGGTGGGCTGGGGTGGACCCCCCCCAAAAAAAGAAAAAGATTGGATGAACTTTCGTTATTTCATACACGTTTAAATTGCAGGCTTTGAAATGCCTGACGATGAAAGGACATAGAACCTTTAGGAATACCATACGGCTGTATCCTGCCTCTGCAGCTTTGACTTCTCTGCTCCTTTCTGACCTCTGCTCCTGATCTCGAGGCTGAGCTCCGTGCGCCTTCCTCGGCCCTGTGTTACTTCTGTGGCATTCTGTGCAGGTCCTCGAGACCCTGATATCCCGTGCTGTTGTCTCACCCTGTTCCTGACACCAGACAGGCTCAACCAAAGAACACACAGTGCAGTTTACTTTTTTCAAAACCTCTACTGGTGCCATGCCCCTTTACTGATGCACATTTTTTCAAAGTCTTTTTCTGCGATGAAATTACTTCGAAAAACTCACTCATTTTTAAAAATGTTTAGGAGGATTCCCCCAGACTTCTTCCTTCACTATACTATCACCCCACAGCTCCCACGCCTTTTATTTCCCTACCCCAATGTATTTCGATACGTTTTTTCAAAGTAATTTTTGTGTATAAAAAGTTATTTCAAAAAATACACCTCCGTAAAACAACGTAATACTGAGCAATCCACATTGTCGTGGAGCATACTTTGCTATATGCGGTTCATATATTCAAAATACCGGCCAAGATGAAGTAAAAATACTACCAGCCCACTCTGTGGTGTAATCTCATTCAGCCAAAGGCCAATCCAATCCAACTCTGCCCAAATGTCTTTGTTGCAAATCTGTTGCATTACGGTTTTAAGCACAACCATGCCCCTGTTTCCCTACACAAGCCCAATGCCACCGAGGAGCAAGCTAAACACATGTCCACGCCCATGTTTTGTGTCTGTTTCTAGGGGCCATTGTGCTATTGTTGTTCTTTTTCCAGGGAAATGTCCTTTATCATGTGCCCCTGAAAAGACCCACATCCCCTCAGTTGTGTAGTGAAACCTCCTCTCTGCATCGCCACTTTAAGGGGTTGGGTCCCTCCCCCATGTATTGCCCTTTTAAGATGGGCCATGATGTCGTCATGGCCCAAGCTAATAAAAGGGAGCCCTCCAGGCACGTGCGGGAGAACGGCTGCAGGCACCATGACTGATTAACTAGTGTGTGTCCTTTATTGTGGCCTGCAGGCCCGCCTGCAGGCCATGTTGCCATGGGGTTCCCTGCAGAGCATGCAGGACAGGATCGGATGAAGTGGCACGGTCAGCCGTGCCACTCACTGAGGCTCTGAAGCCTACCCAGTGCTGTGCCACTCACTGAGGCTCTGAAGCCTACCCAGTGCTGGTGTCCCATAGCACTGTAGGGTGGGGCTGGTGCGATGTCCCTGGCCAGCCCCCACCCTTTCAACCTCCAATGCCCTGGGCCTCCCGATGCTGGTGTCCCATAGCATCCGACGGGGGAGCTGGTACGATGTCCCATGGCCAGCTCCACCCTATCACACCCTCCACCCCTCCCACGCACCACTTCCCTTGCACCTTCTACACCCTCTCCCCACCCCCTGTGCACTCACCCTTCCTGCCTCTTTTCTTGACGTGTAGTTCTTTTCTGGGAAGCAAGTGTGGCTTGGAAAATACCCCAATGCATTTGCACTGCAGAAAAGACCTGTCACTCTGTTGGCCATCAACGTTGGACTTTTATTGTTAGACTTGTGTGCCCCTTAAGAGGCAGAGGCTTATCAGAATAGGTGTAAGACTCTCATGCTAAAGGATCATCACCTTGAGGTACAGGGAGCCTTTGAGGAACCACATGTGGAGCTATCCCATCCTTCACACGTATATCCAATCTTATATCGTCAGTCTTAAGAATACCGTGGTAAACTATACTCTGTGTCATTGCTCTAAATACGCGGAGCTCTCCCAAAGTATTTACCCACAAATCTGATGTGTCTTACTTGCAAACAAAGGTAACACCCACAAATCATTACTAAACCTTTTCAATTGCATTGAATTCAGATTGAATAGATAATAACAAATCAGCTACAAATGACAGATGGAAAGGGTGCACATAACAGTTATATTTAACATGCATGTGTTTCTATGTAGACTCCACAGAGCTCAATACTACTTACAAAAGGTTTGATTTACATTTTTGTCATGCTTATTTACGCATCACTAATTGTTCCATTTTTAATGCCAAACTGAATATGCTCTTAACGGATATGATTTGCTATATTTCATTTTATTGTTAAAAAAAGAACACAGGTTTCACGGATTAAAAAAACATAGAAAAGCTATTTGATGAACAATGGGCCTCATTACGACCCAGGCGAAGGACCATGGCGCTATTAGTACCATGGTCCATGCCGGTGTCCGCCATGGCGGAATGGGGAATTACCACCCCATTCCGAGGTTGGCGGGGCGGTAATTCCCCATGCCGCCATGGCCCTTCCCCATTCCCATTTTTGCCCCATAGGGCTCAATGGGAATGGGGAAGACGCTAATTACGGTGCCGCAAATTGCGGTACCGTAATTAGCACCGAGGTCCCTTTGCGGCACCCTACTTTAACGGCTGGTCTACACCAGCCGTTAAGGTCGGGTCCCGCAAATGGACCGCGTAATTAGGCGCTAATAGGTTAACGGCGCCGCAGCCTTTTACAGCGCCGTTAACCCATTAGCGCCTGGGTCGTAATGAGGCCCAATGTGTTATTTCAAAAGGCTTTATTGTAGATTGTAGATTATGAAAAATGTTTTTACATTGGGCCTCATTACACGGAAGGCGGTAATCCAGGGTGCTATTAGCACCCTGGACCATGCCGGTAAATTACCGGCACCGCCTTGGCGGAAAGGGGATTTACCGCCCCATTCCAAGGTTGGAGGGGCGGTAAATCCCCCTTCCGCCATTGCCCTTCCCCATTCCCATTTCTGCCCCATAGGGCTCTATGGGAATGGGGAAGGCGCTAATTACGGCACCGCAATTTTGCGGTGCCGTAATTAGCTCCGAGGTCCCTTAGCGGGTTGGTACTTAACGCCTGCAAGAAGCAGGCGTTAATTCCTCCAACCCGCAAAGGGACCTCGTAGTACGGCGGTAAGGGTTAACGGTCACCGTTGCCATTAACGGTGACCGTTAACCCTTACCGCCGTCCGTGTAATGAGGCCCATTGTCTTAACAGCACATAGCCCTGAAATCGGTATGAAAGGTGGCTAAACAACTCCCAGCCTCATGCAATGCATGTTAACATACAAATTGGACATCTGCCATTTTGGAGATCTGACAGCATGGAAAAAACATGCTTGTCCACAGATGTCAGTTTTATGGGGCAGATTATGATTGGCTGCAATTATAATGCACCCTTACCTGCAGCTGCAATGGAAACATTTTGCGAGAAGCCATATTATTCCATGAGAAATGGAACTGCCCGGCCAGATTAGCTTTTTAACATGAGCCGAAAGAGGCCTGGAGTAATAAAGTACTCATCTGAGTGTGGGTGGGGACTGTGGGGGTGGTGGGGAAGGCGCTTTAAACACCTTTGCAGACACTATATGCAGGGTATATTCTGCTAAAGCCCATGTTATCCTATGAGAAGCACAACCTCCTAGTGAGGGCAGCTGATCAAATCTGGTCCTTAATAAATAATGCACACAAGTTAGAGTAGGCTGACAAGGGTAAGGGAAAACCACCCACTGGTCAGGATTAGCTGCCAAGGATGTAAGGTTGATTCAATTGGGCATGGGAGGTGGGTCTGTACCCAATATAACTAGCTACACAAGGGAACAGCGGATCACAGGGTTGGGGGATCTAGCTGATTCACAAAGCTTGATTGCCATGTAAGGGAAAGCAAACAGCTATTTTAATGCATGGGCAATGAAAGTAGATCTCTCTGTGGTATAAATTAGCACTTCACCACTTCTTCCAAATTCTGATTTTTTTTGCATGCACCAATAATTTGTAAAAAAATGTTCGTTCAGTGTGCCATCACTACATTAGCAGGAAACTAATATACAACTTGCAGCTTTATATGTGCAGGTTGACCATAAAAGGATCAAAATACAAAAGTAATACACAATTAAATGGTGCATAGAATCAAGTGCATCTACAATCCACAGTATTCCATTGAAATCAATATTTGTTTTCAATAATTTCAACATTAATCCATGCTAATATACTACCACCCTCCCTCAGGATAATATCATAATACCTTTAAGAAGAACTATTAGGTTTCAGAATGAATTTCGCTCAGCTAAACAGCGTCTCAAATAACACCAAATGTCCCCAGGTCTAGCACTTGCATGCAATGTTTCATGGTAGATCTCTCCTACTTCATTAGTTTTCACCAGATCACACAACAATTGGTTAACAGTAGGTGGTGATCTATCCATCCAATGTAATGCTATACACTTCCTCACCAAAAGTAAAGCAAGCACAATATATTTGCCAAGAAGGGATGTGAGTTGAGGAGGAAGACCCAACAGGCAGATTAAGGGACAATCTATGGCATCAGTGGCAATAATATCAGTAATTCTGCTAGTAACATCTGACCAAAATGCGCCAATCTTAGAGCAGGACCATGTCATATGAATGCTAAGTCAAACTGCTAACATTTAGAGCAGGGTCAGATGCTGTGCGGTCAAATGAGTTCATCTTCAGAGGGTTATACTATGTTTGGTGTAAAACGCAATACTGTAACACACAGTGTTAATAATTTAAAGAAATGAATCTTGTTTGCTAGCCTATTTTATCCAATTTGTTCATCTCAATCATTCGATTTAATGCAGTTTCCCATCTGCTTTTGTTTATTGAGGTATCTGCAAAATCATGGCCTGACTAACGAGTTAATTGGCCTGGAGGTGGCATCAGATATTTCACGAAGATGCTACTAGTTGGTTCTACCGTGACACACAGGAATCTGGTTTTCAATTCACTCTTTATGTGATTGTAGAGTAGTGTATTGGTCATGCTGGTTCAAGGAATGCATCTATAGGGATCAGCCATCCCTCAGCAAAAGGTCCTCAAATCTTGTAAACCCTCCACCACTTAAATAACCAATAACACCTTTATCAGAGGTAAATGGAATCCCTGTCAAGTTATCCAGAGAAAGCAAAGGCACATACGGTGGCAGCAGGCTACATTTAGGGTGCCATTTCAGTGACGCCCATCCAGTGTTTTCGACAGGGTCTAGGAATGTGTGGTGAAAGGCACTGCCAATAGTGGAAATGATTGGGGGCATGGCTTAGATCCATGGACTGAGGACGCACTTCTCCCGAGCTCCTGCCCCGATCCTGAGACTGATCCTTAAAAGAACTTCCAGCCTGATCCGAGGACGAGAATAATTTATATGTCCAGCTGCCTCACCCGATCCTGCATCACTCGAAGGTGAATTTAGAGGAAAACGGAGCCGGTAACATTTAAAACGCGACCTCCACGCTTCCGTCCCCAGGAATCCAAGATGGCGGCCGCGACTCCGTCTTGAGCCCGCCGACGAGGAGAGCCCGACAACTGAGGGAGACGGCACCCGCGGCTCCGGAGGGTGCTAAGTCGCTGACCACCTGCGCCACTGACGGCGCTCGGACATCTGCGCCCCCCATTCCTGCGCCGAGACTATCGCGAGGCGCCTGCCGCCCGGGGCGCACCGCCACTCAGAGGTGAGGAGGAGAAGGCGGGGGCTGGAGACCAGGGCCGCTGCGGGCCCCTAAGTGAACAGGGAGCGCCGCACGGAGAGGCGCACTAAGCCTTCCGGGATACCAAGGCCCTTCTTGGGACCCGGCGGCTGGAGGACTTTGCCGCCGGGCAATATTCATCCACGGCGGACAATTCGGTCCGCGGCGCTCTGACCCGGGCACCCCAGACCACCACTGAGCCCTAACAGACACCGGCGGGCCCTGCAGGCGGCGACCGCCATACGGCCTGTACACACGACCCGGTGCAGACGACCCTGCAGGACATGAGCCCCCCCAGGACACCTGGATTTAGCCAAACCGCAACGTAATCCTACAAGCTCCGTGGCAGAGGCCATCACACAGCCTACCCACGCAGCGCAGCCGGAGGACGGACACTTACACAGCTGGAGTGCCTGGCCCCAGCACAAGAAACACCCCGCACCAACGGCCAAGAGAGGCTCTACTCCTGCGAACACTCCCCCACCTCCTGCCTGAATGATACACACATAATGGGGGAAAACAGCACAGCACCATAGATCCTTCAGCACCGAGAGGGGGAACTACCCTTGGTAATAACCGGATCAATATATCACAAAAACGAGGTGAGTGAGGTGGGGCCCCTTACTGCACGCAAAATGGCGGCGCCCGTAACAAACCAGTGAACTGCACCCTCCCACACAAAATGCTGAGAGGCTGCAGAGCGGAACGCCTCCCAGGGCCCAAGCAATTACCGGAAACGGTCTGAGTAGCCATCAGGCCACAAGACTACCAATCTACGACGGCCCCAGGATAGACATAGGCTCCCTATATACCTGACAATTAGAGGTCTCGAGAAAAGAAGTGCTGCGGAAAGTAAGGTGCAGTGTCAACGGGACGCCCAAGAGACGCCACGGGTCTGGAAGAGGGGAGGCACACCGGCTACAGTGCCCCACACCCACCACGGCTGGGACCACACCTGCGGGAGGCCAACATCACGACTGCCTAACCACCCAAAAAAACAGAATCCACCAATGCCCCAGTACCACCGGTGCAGGAGAATAAGGCCGTTGGAAGGGGCCACATCACTGCGGGATCCAGCGAAGACAGCCACCGGCCCTATAGCATGAGAGCACGCGAGTGAGTCCCGAGGCCGAGCGAGGAACAGGAAACCCAGCAGCAGGGGAAGTCAACTCCCAAAGACAAACTGAAGGCCGCATCAAGGACTCCCTCACAATAGACAGGCCCAAACAGCAACAAGTAACAGGGGTAACAGCTGCACAAATGACTCAAGAGGAAGGCCCAACGAACACGCTACTACCACAGGCAACAACGGCACTGCACATACCTCTCAGAATACTCAGCCGTAAGCCCTGGTGAACGGGCGACCCACAGGGTTCCACGGTTACTTCACGCCGATCACGAGCTTGAAGCGGACATCACATAGCATCTCACCAAAAACCGTCTTTAGAAAGAATGTCACCTCCAAGGCAAAAACCCAAACTTGTCACAATGGATTCCTTCACCTCAGTCAGACCAAAACAACAGATGCCACAGGAGACAAGCGCTGCCGAAGAATTTCTGACTCAGGCAGTAGATCCTCGAGACTCCAAAATCCTACAGGCGATAGCAGCACTGAGAACATCCATGGAAGACAAGATTGGCGAAATAAAATCGGACATTCAACTGATGAGACAAGATGCGCGAAACCTAACCGACAGGATGGTCACCGCGGAAGCCTCCCTGCAGGACACCGCGGAGACCACACTGGAACTTAAAGCGAAAGTCAAAGAGCTGGAATCTACAGTAGCTTGACTGGAAACGCGCTCAGAAGATGCGGAAGGCCGAGCCCGCCGCAATAATGTCCGAATACCAGGGATACCAGAAGATTCAGAGAGCCCCGACCCTACCGAATACATTGAATCGCTGTTCCTGCAGGAAATCGGGGCAGGCAAACTCACCCAGGGGTTTTCCGTGGAGGGAGCTCACCGATCCCTTCAAAAGCGGCCACCCCCCGGTTCACATCCGAGACCAATAATAGCAAAAATCCTAAACTTCAGGTATCGGGAGGCCATACTGAGGTTCTCGAGAGAAGGCGGAGAGATCAGAAGAGGTGGGGCGTCAATAGTCATGTACCCCGATTATACCCCTGTGGTACAACGGGCAAGAAACTCTTTCATACCAGTAAAGGCTACTCTAAGGAAACTCAACCATAAATACATGCTGCTATATCCAGCGAGACTCAAAGTGCTTCACAACGGGAAGGCAATCTTTCTGGAAACCCCGGCGGCGGCAAATCTATGGCTTGAACACAACAACCTGGCAGAGGATGCGGAAGGAATGGCGAGAAGCAATAAACACCAGGGCAAGGACAATGACTACACGAGAAGCTGAATGACACATCAACTATGGTTACAACCTCGGAATGAACCGCATCGCCACACCAGGAAGGCGACACAATCGGGCAGGATCTCGAAGGACCATGTGCAAAACTACCGATGACCCACCTCAACCGAAGCGGTGCAGGTAAAATGCCTGCACACCACCCGAGCCGGAAGACCTGGAGAGGACTGGAAGGCCCGGGAGCCCCCGAGCGTCGTGAGTTTGTATCGACTGCTGGGGGCAGTTTACTGTTGTTCTTTTTCGTTGATCCATTCCACGGGATGGAAGTTGTTCAAGTTGGTAAATCTCCGAAGGCAATAACACAACTGGCGAGATGGGGGGCTGGCTTGAGGGCCGAGATGGTCTGGACCTTGCAAAACAGTGCCGAATTGGCAGCACCAGATGTCGCCATCTGCACTTCCGCTGGAAGAAGCGGTTCCCTACGCACATTAGACTATTGACTTGGAATGTAAGGGGCCTGGGGACCTACCTCCGTAGGAACAAGATCAAATCTTACCTATACAGAAAGAGAGTGGACATTGCTCTCCTACAAGAGACTCATTGCACTGTTGAAGCTGACGAGAGACTCAGAGAACACTGGGAGGGACAAGGCTACGGATCCCCCTACTCTAGGAGTGTTCATCTGGTTCAACCCCCAGGTACCGTTTCTCCTACGTAAAACGGTGAAGGACCCTGAAGGTAGATATCTGATCATATGGGGAACTGTAGAACAAAGAGAAATATGTATAGTAAACTCATACTTCCCCAACAACAATATCCCAGCCCATTTAAGGGTACTTAGCCCCCAGATGTCACAATATCGGGACAGTTTCTTCTTATGGGGAGGTGATTTCAACTGCGTCCACAATCCTGAATTAGATAGGTCTTATCCACCGGTAAGCGGCTTTCCCGCTGCCACCTCATCCCTGAATGTTATGATCGATGAACTAGATCTGATTGATGCTTGGCGGGACCTTCACCCGGGCGAAAGGACATACTCATATTACTCATCCCCACACAAACTTCACACGAGGTTGGATTATTTTTTCATAAGCAGAGAACACATGCCTCAGATAGGTAATATGCAATATCTGGGGAGGACCATCTCTGACCACTCCCCACTCCTGTTAGACTGGCAACACAACAGTCCTAGACCGCCCATCCCTATGTGGAGAATGTCTGCCGAGGCCCTGAAAGATCCGACCTTCAGGGAGGAGCTCCAAGAGTCCATAGAGGATTATGTAGCGGAAAACTCAGGCAGTGTAGACCACATAAGTACGCTATGGGATGCCCTAAAGGTGGTGATACGGGGTGAAGCAATTGCAAAAGCAGGGGGCATCAGGAGAACACTTCGGGAGGAATTGAACCAGAAAGAGTTGGAAGTCCATTGACTAGAGTCCACCCCTATCGACACATCGGGGAGGGAGGAGGAACTAAGTTCTCTCAGAGAGGATTGCTCTAAAGCATGGGACAGACTGGCTAAGTTCGATTTTAGCGTTAGAACTAACAGAGCACATGCAGAGGCCGATAGGCCGGGTCGGCTACTAGCATGGCTCTGTAAAAGAGAACACCCTAGGCATGCAACTACAGCACTACAGGATGAACAAGGCACAGAACATAGAACCCAACAGAGCATGAACGACACCTTTCAGTGCTTTTACGCACGACTATACTCCCACACACACAAGGTCCCACAAGATCAGATACTAGATACCCTGGAAGAAATCGGCCTGCCCAAATTGTCGCCAACACATTCCGAAACCCTAGACTCCCACATCACACCGGAAGACATAACAGAGGCTATCAGGACCCTCGCTACTTGTAAGGCCCCAGGGTGCAACGGGCTCCCCCCAAAATTCTACAAGGCATATGAACCCACCCTGACGCCCTTATTAGACCAGGTCTTCTCTGAGACATTTGAAACTAGTATCCTACCTGACAGTATGAGGGAAACCTTATTGGTCCCGATGCTCAAACCCAATAAACCCTCCGATAAATGCGACTCCTATCGCCCGCTCGCCATGCTTAACTATGATGTTAAAATATTAACGAAGATACTGGCAAAGCGACTATCTAGAGTGATAGGTGACATAGTGCACGAAGACCAGAATGGTTTTGTACCTGGGTGTAACACGTCCCTAAACCTACGCAGGCTTCAGCACATTATAGCTGAGACCAATACAAGCGAAAAACAACTCACATTCCTATCCCTAGATGCAGTTAAAGCATTTGATTCCATTTATTGGGAGTTGCTGGTAGCGGTTTTGGAGGGTTTTGGAGTTGGCCAACGATTTATCAGATGGGTATTGATCCTGTATAATGAACCTAGGGCCTTGCTGAAATCTGGGAAGTATGTGTCAGACGCATGGGATATCCTCAGGGGCACCAGGCAGGGCTGCCCACTTTCCCCCATGCTCTACATCCTGGGTCTGGAACCCATTGCAATCTTCCTCAGGCAGCAATTTTTCGATGCAGGAATTAGTCTGGACGGGATAGATCACATTGTCTCACTATATGCAGACGATGTACTGATATACGTTAACAACCCTCATCTCAATGTTCCGACAATACTGGAGGTCCTTGATAACTACGCAAAGTCTCGGGCATCCAATTCAGCAAAACGAAATCCTGCATGGTCCCATTAGCAGCCCTGAAAAATAAAACCACAGAAGAGCTTCCCTCAGTGGGCATAAAGTGGGAGACTGAATCTTTCCGTTACCTTGGGATCCAGATAATGCACACCCCAGAACAAATGCACATACAAAACATGAAAGCTGCGATACCCAAACTGCGCAAGTCCATAAGTTTCTGGTCTAAGCTTCCACTATCCATGCTGGGCAGGGCCTCAATAACCAAGATGATCATTCTACCTAGATTCCTGTACTGGTTCCAGAATGTGCACTTTTATATCACCAAACCCTTCTTCCAGCTTTTGGACACAATAATTAAGGAGTTTCTATGGGGGAAAGGCAGACATCGGGTGGCACTATCTACCTTAGTATTACCACACAGACAAGGAGGGATCCAATTACCGAGCCTTGAGAAGTACTACCTTGCAGCCCACTTAAGTGATGTAACCAAATGGTTAGCAGACGGGACTATTTCAGAGAACCCCCTGCTACAGGCCATGATCTCCCCAATCCGTCTGAAGGAATTGATTTGGGCCCCTCAAACTTTGCTACACGATCAGCCTTTTCTGGCAACCCTGGTCAGGAAAATATGGTGTAGAACTGAGATGACACTACACTGGAAGCAACCATACTTCCAAGAAGTACCAATACTTTCGGGACTCGATAAATCTGTCACCACCCTCCACACCATTAGGCTCTGGGAAGACAAAGGTGTATACACTTGGGGTGATCTATACTCCGAAGGCATATTCAGGGACTTCACTGAGTTGCAGGAGGGAGAGGTCATTCACGCTGTCCAATTCCTGTGGTACCAAAAAATTCGCAAGATAGTACGCACGAAATGGGACACCTGGCCAGAGGAGCCGGAGGCAACCCCCTTTCTGACACTACTATACAGCCTGAGTGAGGGGGTAAGGGCAATATCTCAAATCTATAGTCTTCTCGTTGACATCCCCAATCCCCGCAGTGATACACTAAAGACCCGCTGGGAATCAGACATGGGACAAGAGCTGTCCGAAGAGGAATGGAGTAGAGCGCTGTCCTTTATGAAAGAGGTCTCTAGAAACCAGAGATCTCCTAAATATAACGCTAAATGGTACTATTTCACATGTTATCTCAACTGTTTCAATGCAACTGCTCATGGCTCCTGATTACGCATTCCTATACTTACGTTACTAACCGAATGACCATATGTATATACAAATGCATGTTTTTAGTTATTACAGCAATGGAAAAATCAGCTTTATGAAATAACCTATTATACCCATCTTCCCCCTATCACCCTGCTCCCTTCTGTATCCACTATGTATGCTGTCTGTTTCCATGTTATGTCTCCCCATTTCTCTACCCATATCTCCATAATAGTTACTCATTACAGATATGCATTAAATTAATCCAGGTTTAACTAGTACTATCTCTAATTTCTACTTCATTCTTGTGCAACTTCACACTTCAAACTAATTCAATGTTCATAAATCTTGGATACAGCTAGTATCCCCCCATGTTAAAAAAAAATGTTCTCTCTGTTTCATTATGTATGGTTACCAGTTCTACTCAAAGTCTGTAATGTGCTAACACATGTAATTATATCGTTACCTTGAACAATAAAAATTATTAAAATAACAAAAAAAAGAAACCAGAGATTTCGGCTAATCCAATTAAATGTACTTTATCGCACATACATAACCCCGAGCAGGATTGTGAAGTTCAATAAAACCGCCCAGACACAGTGCACCTGGTGTGGGACAGAGGGAGCAGATTTAATCCACATGCTATGGAACTGCACCAAAACACGTAGCCTCTGGTCAATGGTGAAAAGAACCTGTGAAGAGGCGGAAGTCACTAGGTATAAGTGGACCCCAGCTGAATGCCTCCTCGGCTGCTACCCCAGATTGGCCAAACTCAAATATGCGGTTAAGCTGATGGACTTGCTATGCATAACAGCCAAGAGGACCATCGCCATGGCATGGAAACGGCCGGCAGGGCCGAATCACAGAGCATGGCGCAAAGAATTTGAAAGATGGGCGACCGCCGAAACAAGAGCTTGGGAGGACAGTACGGCCCTTGCTGCATGGAAAGACACCATGTCCAGACTGTTTCATTCCTCCGATGATAAGCCCCCCTGAACAATCCGCCGGCCCTATTACATGACCTAAATGGTCGACCAAGACACTCGAAATCAGACCCCTCCAGCATTAACATTCTTGGAAAGCCCATACCCACGACCGTGGCGCCCGGCCACTCCCCCGCTTGCGACCCAATCAGCCATCACTTGCCCCCAGACCGGAGATAGTTAATGTTTGATGTTCTTGTTATGTAAATGTTGTTTATTTGCAAAGACAGAATTTCAGTGACCAAGTCGGTCAATCTGAATAGTGATTGTAACTATAAATGCCAATAAACAAATTTTAAAATAAAATAAATAGTGGAAATGATTTTTAACGCATGTGGTAACACAATCATCTTCTCAAGTTTTATGCTCTGCGGTGTCGGAGGAGGTCGGTACCAGTACATTGCATGTTGTAACATACATACCCATGCACATACTTCAAAGTTAGGAACTCCCAACTCTATGAAATGGCAATGTCAATGTGTCCCATTTTATGCGTGGTGTTTTCCCACACCAGACAAGATTGGTTATTATTGTTCTAAGTGCTCCAAAGAAAGAGGCGGTGAGGTGAATGTGGAAATTGACAAACAGGTTTAGAAATTTGGGGAGGAGTATCCGTGCCATAAAATAGATGGGTAGATTAAACCATCTCTCGGCTTCAATTCGTGTCTCCTTCAATATTGATTCATAGTTCAAGGAGTACAACAACATCGTAGTGGTGTGTGCAATCTTTATTCCAAGGTACCAGACCTAAATGGAGACTATTTAAACCACTCATGGAACCACCCCTGCTATGTGGAGTCAGTCAGTGGAAACAACTCTGATTTACTCCCGTTGATTTTCAGCCCAGAGTTTCAACCAAATTCCATTATTTCATCCACTATTGGAATTAGACTTTGCTCAGGCCTTTTCACAAACCCACCAAATTGTCTGCATACAGTGATAGAACCACATCTTGATCAAATAGTCCTAGACTCCTATCTGCATGGTATTCCCTGTGGATCACTGCAATGCAAATAGAATTGGGGATAGGGGACAGTCTTGTCATGTACCTCCAACTAATGCAAAATGCTCAGATGTGACACCATTTACATAGACCCTTGCAGTATGGTTGGTGTACAGTAACAACACTAATGAAATAAAATATGAGCCCCTCCTCCCCATCATAGTAAGTAGCCTCCTCATGTATGACCATTCTAATGAGTCAAAAGCCTTTTTGGCATCTAGAAAAGCCACCATGGCTGTAATTGCAGGACTTATTAGTGCTACAATATTAAACATTTTCCTCAAGCTGTGAGATGTTGAGCAACCAGGAATTAATCCATATTGATCATCCATGACCATGTCCGGAAGTAGAGGAAGGAGTCTAGAGGCCAGTACTTTGGTGAATATCTTGTTGTCAAGATTTAACATAGACATTGGTCGATAGGATGGACAATCTTCTTCTATTGGGCTTCAGGAGTGCCACTATCCTAGCTTAATTTGTGCTGGGGGAAATTCACCAGTTTCCACTGCCACCTTATATAAGTTTAACAATTCTGGAGCCAGCACTTCCACAAACCACTTATAAAATCCGACCAAGAGACCAACAGTGCTGGAGCTTTGCCTGATTGTAGTCCCATGATCACAGTCCTAATCTTTTCCACCTGTATTGGCATATTTAACAGCACTCTTTGTGTATAGCTTAGCCATATCAAAGTAGCCATCTATAAATAAGCATCCAACTGTTTCTCAGTTTTATTCAGACAAGAGGAATATAGTGTTGAATAATACTAGAGGAAAACTGAATTGGTGCCCTCAGCATGTGTTTCGTTTACACCAGTTGGATCAATCAGAGAAGTAATGCCTGTGTTTCCCTTGTCATATTTGACTAGTCCTGCAAGTGACCGACCAGGTTTATCAGCTTCTGCATACCTCCTAGCTAGTGGTCTGCGATTACACAGCTTGAATTCCCTGTAAACCAATTGGCGGAACTCAGCAAGGTGTGTATATATCTCTAGGAGGATATCAGGTTGCTCAATAGCTGCATGTGACTCATAAAGTGCATTCAAGCAAGTTTCTGCTGCACTATCTTCAATATCAATATCCCAAATTCTTTTGCTAGGCACACACCTCTAATGAACTCCATGAAAGTGTCCCAAACCACTCTCTGGTCATCAACCAAGTGTTCGTTAGTCAGAAAGAACTGCATAGTCTCTTCCCTCACATTCGTTCTGAACACTAAGGGGGTCATTACGACCCTGGCTTTAAGGGTTTAACGGTGCCGTAAAAGGTGTCTGCGCCGTTAAACCCTTAACGCCTGCTTACGAGGTCCCTTTGCGGGACTCGACCTTAACGGCTGGTTTTACCAGCCGTTAAAGTAGGGTGCCGCAAAGGGACCTTGGTGCTAATTACGGTACCGCAATTTGCGATACCGTACTTAGCGCCTTCCCCAGTCCCATTGAGCCCCATGGGGCGAAAATGGGAATGGGGAAGGGCCATGGTGAAATGGGGAAATACTGCCCCGCCAACCTTGGAATGGGGCGGTATATCCCCATTCCACCATGGCAGACTCGTTACAACACCGGCACCAACCATGATGCTAATAGCGCCATGGTTTAGCGCCGGGGTTGTAATGAGGGCCTAAGACTGACACAGATTCTGCTTTAAATCTCCAGGCAGCTGCCCAGGGGTCCTCGCTTTCAGTCAAACGTCCAAAAGGACCAGTGCATGGTCAGACAATTTTGATTGTCCGGCCCAATACAGCTGTGGACCCCAACCAAAAGTCCAGTCTAGAGTAAGAGTTGAGAACCGATGAGTAATAAGTATACCCTTTCAACATCATGTGTAATGCCCTCCAGATATCTACCACATGTAGTGTCATACAGGCCTCATTAATAGTGCATTTCGACCCAGTGTCCGTGGCCCACTCCTGAAGATCTAGTAAGGAGGTCCTATAATGTAACATTGAATACCCACCCAGTATTAATTCATGACTGGTATATAGCGTACATCTATTAAATAAGGTTTGAAAGAAGAGAGGATTATCCATGTTAGGTGCACAAACACATAATATCAAAGTGTGCACCGTGTATAGGCGACCCACCACCATGACGTATGTACCCTTAGGGTCCTTTATCATTTCCTCCAGGTTAAAGTTGACACTTTTGCACATGAGGATCATCACCCCTTTCGAGTAAGCAGAATAGACAGCACACCGTACACAGACTCCCCATTCCCGACAAATAGTAACAGGGGGTTGTTTCAAAAGATGCATTTCCTAAAGAGGATGACATCTGCACCATGACGTCGATGATATGAATTTATTTTCTCTGCGAGTTTTATTCAGGTTGTTTAAACCCCTTACATTCCACGTAATATATCGTAATGAGAACATGGATACTATTTAAAACTTATCCTGAAATTACTATTGCTTGACACATAATGGACAAATACCAATGATGTCAAATGTAGAACACCCATAGAAGCAGCTAAAAGCCGTAAGATATTTGCAAAGAGTATGCATGGCACATTGATTGCACTCTCAAGCCCCCACCCCATACGCAGGTTTACCCAACTTGCCAGCAAAAATCCTGCTCATTTGCTCAGATCGAACAGTAAAATAAAATAAAAAGGCAACCAAAATAAAAACAACCAACAAATCCCATTTGGCCTTTTGGGGGCAGTTTGGTGCTCCTGCACCCACCAACACATAGGTTGCGAGCGCAGACTTACCGATGGATATTGCAAGGATCCCTTTTTCTCTGGCTGCAATGAGGATCAATTCTCTGTCACGAAGTGAACGATTTTTATGATAATTGGGCCTGGTGGTAGTCCTGGGAACAGTCTTGGACTCAGCGATCTGTGTGCCCTCTCAATTTGAAATTGGGAAGAAAATAACAGATTACGAAGAATTAGAGGCAAGTAATAGTTCTAGTAGGCCTACAGTGGAAGACTCTGGAAGGCCCAGGATACGAATGTTATTTTGTTTGGATCGGTTTTCCAAGTCGTCCGTCTTAGCGAGTACTGCCTTAAGATCAGCGTGCAGAGTCTTCACTGTTGTTTCCAGGCCCACAATCAAATCTTCAGGTTTGGCAATTGTCTGTTGGGCCTCCGTCAAGCGACTACACATCTTTTCAATCTTGGCATTTGATGTTTCCATTTTCAAACAAAGAGTATCAATCTTGACACCAATTATTCCAATGCTCTCTTGTAGAGTATGCAAGTCTGTCGCAACAGGGTCCTCCAGAGCCCACTCACTGATATCTTTATCTCACTCCATGCCTTTGGATTGCTCGGGCTCACCACAGCTTGTTGGTATAGCCATCTAATTTAGCTTGTTTTTGGAGGTGTTTGCCTTATTAGCCATTGCTATTAAAGACAGTGTAGGGTCTGTCTGTGGGATCTGAAGTACTGTGTGACAGAATGATTCGAGGTGTAAAAAAACTCTCATTTAGGCTATGGAAGTGAACAATTACAGCACCAATCACCTCCAGAGACCTACCCACTGTGCTCCCTCAATAGTATTCTAGGCTTTCCAACAGGACTAATAAACGGGCAACTTAGCCAGAGATGTAGCCAGAGATTACTCTGAAACGATAGCACTCAAACACCTTAGCTCTGTTTGCCTTTAGGAGCTCCCCACTGTGAGAACACAATACCTTGTCAGCAACAAGCGCAGGGCTGTCATGTATTCTGCACAACCAGCGATATAAACAAATGTGTTATTCACTGCAGCACACTATTCTGGGAGTAAACTGCTGGTGAGCAGTGCATGTATCTCTTCACTGTGCAAGCTCTCACGAGCAATGTCCATGGGCACGTCACTCCAAACGCTTTCAGTTTAGCATTAATACTCTGTCCTGCATAGCCTGTCCTTCCGGCGTGGTCGCTCCATGTTTAACATCAGCGGTGCAACAGCTCCATGCTGAAGTGTGTGATCCTCTGCCTGAGATCACAATTATGCAGATAGTCAACCGTGGCCTCCGCCAGTGTGGATCCCCAGGTTGTCATCTCGGCAGGCCAACTGTAACATGGCACTTTGCACTCTCCATTGTTCCGGATAAACAGGTAGTCGAGGCATGGCCATTGCAATCTGCTGCCAGTCTATGACACGCTCCAGCAGTTCTTCCTCCAGGCGAAGAGTTAA
The DNA here is from genome assembly GCF_040938575.1 of Ambystoma mexicanum. NCBI lineage: Eukaryota > Metazoa > Chordata > Amphibia > Caudata > Ambystomatidae > Ambystoma > Ambystoma mexicanum. Next base: position 649,633,449 of record NC_090935.1, read on the forward strand.
GCAGCCATATTCAGTGGAGATGTTCAATGGCAGTCATAGAGCAAAAATCTCATTAATATAGTACTTGAGCAGCGCTGGTACAGCAGGATATTAACAGGGTAATGAGTGCAGGCTCTGGGCTCTAAGTCATGTCGGCCATCTTGTCAGCTGCGCAACAGCGTCCCCCTTTACCCCAAAAATTTGAGACAACTATAAACGTCAGCACTAAACCGCTTTGTTAAGGAGAAGCTAACAGCTTTCAAATGCCTTCCTCGTGATACAGCGGGTTGTCACATTTTTCAAATTCTAATATTTTGACTTTTTCAATATTTTGGAGGCTGAACCTATTTTGTGCAAAATATTTCCCCTTTCCATGGTTACACCAGTAAGAGACACCATACTGTATTTTTCTTAGGTAGCATTTAAACCATTCCTGTGCTGGTGACACACTAAGTTTATTGGGATACCACATTTTGGAACAGAGAATAATACCAGCCTGTGCTGTCCCCAGTATTTCTTTGGCCAGATGAGTGAATCCTCAAAGCACATAGGATGGTAGGGAAGAATCCTTGCAGGGCATTTTAAAATCTGTTACCTGTAATTATTTTAAGCCATGGCTTTAAGCTGTTCTTAGTTTCCCTTATGAGCCATATACAGTTGACAGAGTTTTAAAACCCTTTCCATTTAATGGTTTTTATAGGGTATGTGTAATGTGACGACCAGGAATGCGACACGGACACCGACACAGTCTCTCCCCTTCTCACCCTTCTCACCTGTTTTTGTTGTTTGCTTGAGACCTTCTTTGGTGACTGCTTTCGCACGGTCCGGGATTTGTATAAACCCGTGTGCTGGTCTTCGGATTCCAGCGTGAGGATTATAATCCAACTCCAGGATACGTTCAGATGTCCAGGACGGAGACGAGAAAGGAACAATGTCCGAGCTCGGGGACATGGAACGCCGTGAACCGAGCGCAAGCATAAATCCAGGAAGTTCGGAGATAAGTTTTGAGGAAAGGAAGGAAGAGGGGTTCAAGGAACCGGGAAACAGGATTCAGAAGAAAGCCCAGAGCGAACTCCGGCAGCACACGTCCAACTACAGCAAGCAGTAGTGTTGAGGCGCGCAGAGCCGCGGGGTCATGTCTGTTTAGTAGAACGCAGAGCGTGGAACGCAAGGACTGGCAAGCAGCGTTCCGTAGCAGACGGCCATGTTAGAAGGATTGCTGCATTCAATCCCCTATGAGTCAGGGACCACGAAGTCCAGAAAGGACGTAGACGACGGTTCATGACACACAGAGGACTCATAGTGATTGCTATAAACATCTATTCAAAATAAAAGGAGTTGGAAAATGCCTCACTGTACCTACTCTAGGAGTTATTTCCCGACCTCAACCAAAAACTAAGGGTCTGTCCTGCATCAAGATGTCCAAAGAAAAATGTCCTGTGACCTACATCCTATTCTAACCCTCACAATCTAAAAGTAACTCTAAGGTGCTAATGGTATTGGTTTAGACTTGAAAGTGCACAATGTTCAAAGTTCCAAAAGAAAAGGATAACTCCAACAAAAAGGTTCCCAAATGGATAGTGTTCACAGTTCCAGGAGATGGCTCCCTTCCCCAGGTACAAAATGTTCAAAGTTCCAAAAGAAAAGGACAACTCCAACAAAATGGTTCCAAATGGATAGTGTTTCACAGTTCTAGGGGATGGCTCACTTCCCCAGGTTTCTCTCCACCACAAACAATAGTTCAACAAGAACTATAGGCCAAGAGGTCAACTCCCTCTCTCGGTATTTGGAATTTACTTCACACACTTGGCTTTGCCTGGTATACTCTCCTGCCAAGGCTTTCTTAGACAGTTCACTCAATTCACAATCCCAAGGGCAGGGGCCTTCCTTAGGATTCTCATTATACACTTGGTTTTGCCTGGTATACTCTCCTGCCAGGGCTTTCTCAAATCACATATCTCTCTTTCAATATGGATACAGGTCCCAGACTCGCACGGTTTCTAAGGCTGCAACCTTTTCCATGCATTCAACATCCAACAGGTGGGAGATCCTTCTTGAAACAGTCTCTCTCTTCCAGGTCTTCTCGCCCTTCCCAAGCAGCCTTTCAGCTCTTTCCCTGGTGTGCAGCAATCCTTCCGAAGTGCCCCAGCATCCCACCTTCAGCAGCTGTACTCATCGGGTGTGTTTGGCTGCTCTCGTGCTGTACCGTGAATGCTGCAGTTCGCTGGTTGATCCGGAGAATGATCGCTTCTTCTCTGCTCTCTTTCTGGTCACCATGCTTGAAGGACAGCCTCCTGCTCTCAGCCCTGCCACAGCAGAGCACCAGCTCTTCCGTTCCTTTCCCTCAGGAATGCCTGCCACCCCTTAGAGTCAGATAGCGGGTGGCCTGATAGCGGGTGGCCTGTTCTTTCCCATTCATAGGACTTTGCCTGGCACCAAGTTCTCCTCAAGCTTCTTCCAACGCGAGCCGCTTGCTCGTGTAAGGTATTTCTCTCTCTCCTGCATCAGCTGTGGAGAATTTAAATGTCCCAGCATTGCGTGTCTCCTTCCAACAACTGGAGCGTGTTGTGAGCTTCTGTACTCTACTGATCTTCATAGCTCCAGTCCACCTCCTCATCCCAGTATTTCCAAAGGATTCATATACATGGGATTCATAGCTCGTTTTTGTCATTCTATTTTCAGGATATTTAGATATTGCAGAATGTTATCAGCAAGTCTTGTGGTTGCTGAAGGGGATTACCATAATATGCCATCAAGACATGAGGAATGGAAGGGGTATCCCTAAAAGGAAAAGGGGATACCATGTCTCATCTGATGAAGCCTGACTCCCCCCCCTGAGGGTCACCTCCCCCATGTAGTCTTCCCTCATATATCCGCCCCCAAGGTCAGGATCAGGTAGTAGCTGGCAGCCCCTGGCCACATGGGAAAGGAATGATGACATCATCAGATTCATCGCAGTACCTAGCTGCCCTCTGGCTCGCCAGTCCTGACAGTACTATTATTGTGTTTATAATTTTAGATTTTACTGTGACACAGTGGTCACACACACATTGCTGATTGGTTGTTTATTGCTTTAATATTTTAGAAGTTTATAGATGAGTAGGATGTTGGGGCCCTATTCAATAGTTTATTGTTAATATTGGGAACTGCATATTGTTTGACTATTCTATTTGTAATGCTTATATGTCATCTGTACAAGAGAATAAATATACTTTAATGCGGAACAAGAGAATGAAAGCATTCTTAATGTGTTTCCATTTATGAAAATAAAAGACAATTTATTCCAAGTGTACATATTTGCTGGTTTAGTGATAAAACAGTGTAGAGAAGATATTAATAATATCTAATGTTTATCATAAACACTTGGGTAATAAGCATTGGTTTTTAGATTCTCTAGTAGATCTAAGGCAATATGGCTGTACAACTGTAAGCCTGTTGGGGTCTCAGGGGTAGTGCTTTTTCTTTCACACAGCACAAAGGTCCAACTCTCTTTAGAGATTTGTATTGGGTACAGCACTATTCTTTGCTGCAAAACCTGCCACAGTCCAAGGTCGGCATTTAGACCACCTTTGAGTGGCGGTAAGGCTACAGGATGTAGGGTATGATGAAAAGTATTATATTTTGAAACTTGTGATTTTTCAAAGAGAAATCTTTTAGGGTTAATGATACAAGTAGAGTCGTACTACTATTCAACTACTAGCATTATGGTCATGTTCACACACTTCTTCATACACCGTAACCCCTGATCCCACCAACAGCTGAACCCACCTCACCACTAATAACTGCTCCTGTAGTTGTAATATAGCACAGCCCTGTTGTAACTTTGTCCCCTAGCATGTGAACCTATTAACCTCCCACGTAATGTGCACTGCTGCTTCTCGAAGGTAGGTCTGCGCTCAATGCAATAAATTCAACAATGAATATACATGCCCATTTCTTGTCAGCTAGACCCTTATATTTCGTTTTTGTAGTTCGTAGCTCTCACAGCATTGTGATGTATTCCTCCTGGGCCGGCCATTCCCTCACCTTCATTGATTAGACGCCATCATATAATATGTTGGCAAACATTCAAAGCACACAGATTGACAGAATCCTACCCCATCCGTTCTCTGATTGCCCTTAATGCTTTCAGATGTGACTGGCAAGCAAACGTGGGGCATGAAATTTGTTTCAAAGTGGCCTCACATTTGCCCTTAAAAACGGGTGCAACATAACAAACATGTAACATAAACCATCTATAGGTTAAGAGTGAAGAAACACATACTGAAAGCTTCGCACCAACTCTTTCTCTCCAAAGGGTAGTGGTGGATGGTTGGGTAAGAAGAGCAGGAAGACAGGCATCATTAAACCTAGGGCGCTAATGTGTCACGTAAGACCTCATTGAGTCTGCTACAAAGTGATGGAGAGCAACCCTGGGAAGAGGGGAGTTGGAGTGGGTGACTAAGTGCATTTTCAATAATTAGGTCATGACGAATGAGGGTTCACAGGTGTTGCTTGCTAATGGAAGTGGAAGGCAGAATTTCATGTTCTGCTAGTCCTGGTTTTAACCTTTACACTGACCACACAGAGTCCATGGGGCCTTAATATGATATTACGATATTATGCTACCGGCGGGGCGCTGCCAACCTCGTAACACTGTTTCTGCTGCCTGCTATCCCGGTGCCACCAGGACGTTACAGGACCCAGAAGCCCGGGATGTCAGGCAGCGGGAACTGTAAGTCCCCATAGGACTCCACGGGAATGGAGACACGGAAGCTCCACGGGAATGGAGACACGGAAGCACCGGGCCTGTTAGTAACAGTGCCGGTGCTTCCGTGAAGACCATGCCTGCAGTGGTCGGTGCTCCCGGCAGGTCAGACCTGCCAGGAGCACCGGCCCCTTCAGGCATTCTCATAGTCTGGCAGACCGGGAAAGGGTGTTGGTACATTGCTGCCGGCACCCTTATTTTCGCACATCCAGACTTGGAATGAGGCCCCATATCTGCAATAAATTCTACCCAAAGTAACAAAAGCTGACAATAAAGACTGATGAGGAACGGTCTGAGCAACCATGACATCATTGTGAAATAGTCAACCCCTAAGAGAAGCTAAACAAAGACTGAGAGTTAATCAGTGAGTGTTTACAAGCAGTATCTGCCTGACCTAACAGACCTGTGACTGAGAGGCAGCAGAGTGCCACGGGGAAAGGTGGTGCCAGCCGTCTTAATTCAACCACTACAAGAGCAGAGTGACATGTTTCGACTCCTGCATCGATTATTGGGGACCCAGCATTTGGTTTTGCTATTTCAAGGGTTCCTATCCCATAAGTGTATATGGGCACATTGGACCCACCTACAATTTGCCCATATCGGGCAAGCACAAAGATTCTCCCAGTATCCAAGGGGTTCCCACCAAGTCCTGCTTCATATGCATGGGCGTAATTTTAGAGGGGACGGGGGTGTTTGTCCCCCCCAACTTTCATGGCACACCATTTTGTCCCCATTCATTTGGCTGGGGCACCTTATCTTCAGATGCCTTGTCCCCTCCACCAACAATTTCAGCAAAGTTACTCCACTGTTCATATGGGTGTAGGTGACCATGATTTGGAATCTGGCAGTTTAGGCGAAACCTTGGTTTTAACCAGGTCAAATCCAGACAAAATATTCTTCTGACCATTGCCCCCCATACCTAGACATATACCATCACACATCAGGGCGGTCTACAGCACCGCTCAAATGCCATTTCTGCAAATCTAAGCTCAGGCATGAAGTTCTTGATCTCTCTGCAGCAAAGGTAATTGCCTAGAAATATGTCATTAATCTTAAGTGTGTAAGTGCGTGTCCATTAATGAACCTATGCTACTGCCACGCAGAGCCTCTCCACAATAGGAACACAGCACTGTCGAAAGCTGCCTGAAAGTCCCCCAATAAAAGAATGCATCACTATCACACTAACATGCTTCACCCTCAGAAGCAGAAGCTATGCTACTGTCAGATCGCCTCAGTTCTGCACGGCATTATTCCCACAAGCAGGAAGCAAGTCTCCCTCACCCAAGAAATCAACACTGCCTTCATGCTACAAATGAGTTGTAATGTACTTGCTCTCTGGCCCTTCCACAGTAGAATGGGGTGCCTGTTTGTCACGGGTGTAACATAATGAGCAATCTAGTTTCATGTATCCTTTCTTGTGAATAGCTTTTTCTGTATCTAGAGGTTGACTTTTCATGCTAAATAGCATCCTTTAGACCATTTAGAAAGGAGGAACTTCTTAAGCAATATGTTTATGTAGTCCTTAGGGGATAGGTCTTGACCAGACTGTGTACTTACACAGAGTATACTAGCAGTGTACAAATAATTCAAATCGTCTGACACTCATTACACCATATAATTTGATTCCGGGCTAGTACTCCACTTGCATTTTTTCTGCAAGCACTAGATAATATAAATCATGAAATCCTGCTCTCCCTCCTCAAAGAAACCTTCATTCAGGTACTCCACTAGTTTGCCTTTTCTGAGCGCAGCTGAAGTAGAGATTTCCTGCCGTAGCAAGCCAGGACCGTCACAGATAACTTCCTTCCTTGCAGGTCTGCACGTTCAGGTAGGGTCTCACAGTGGCCCTACTCCCAGTCACGAGCCACCGCCGTCTGCCCGGCCCTCATAGGACGCATATCCTGCCAGCTCCCACACATGCACATTGGGAAGGAGCATCTGTGCTGCCCATCTCCCATTCTCCCGAAACACACAGACCTCTTCCTATGCCACGGTAGGGTTGGTTTTTCCTCACATCACCCCCAGGAAACCTCCAGACTTCCCTAGAGGCCAGTCCACATCTCAATTCGTTCCTCCCACATTCTCCTTTTACTCTTGCCTCTGCTACTCTTGGCAGCTATGCTGATCGTTCCCTGGATAATTGTTCCATGTTTTGTTCTGGTCAGTAGCAAGCCCAAGCAATACAGCATGCGTACCACAAGGGTCCACTTGAGCACATCCACACACAACATCTACCATGATAAGATTATGAGCCAGAAACTGCCTTCATGAAACCTCCCTTACAGGCACAAGAAAATTCCCACTCTTAATTCGGCACTCTCTCTTCGATCCACGTACTGGATCAACAAGCATCTGATGTTCACAAACATCACTGCTTCCTCTCATCCTGGCATATCTTTCATTTTTATTTTTCCTTTAAGTGTGTCATAGTTAATTAACCTTTCACACTATATACATGATCAATTACAAGCATATCAAAATAATTTAATGTGTGATTGATCAACAATGCTGTTATACACTTAATTCTATCAATTTTCGAGAGCAATTACATTACAGTTAAAATTCACATGGGTGCTTCATGACCACCGACCAAAGCCCACAAAGGGAGCCAGAGAGGGATATAATAGTATGCCCAAAATGCATTCGAACAATGGATTGGACATTATGTACATATTTGCTAAGTGATATCATATGGAAAGACCTCAGTGAAAAAAACACTGGCTCAACAGATGCCAAGTTGTTTTAGCACAGTTTGCCACCGCAAATTACATGGAAATACCCAGATTGTTCGAATTGTATTGATCGTTGCATACATTTGATTGTATTTCCCCTGTCCTTTTTTACCTTCTTGCCACTTTGCTCATTTTTCAAAATGCTCTTTTAATCAATATCTACTCATGTAATTTCATGTCCACATGCCCTTATACTTACCCCCCAATCCAATTAGTTTGAGTTCAATAATAGTGTATGTAGCGAACCGGTTAATTGAAGTTTCCCGCACAAACTCCAATTAGGTTGTCTTTCCTTTCCAGCATATCACGTGATCAGTGACCGAGTGAAACTGACTTGTTGAAGGCAACAGACTTCACAGGGTAGAGGGAGCGTTCAAGCTTGTTTTTACTGAAATATAATTATACTGAGTACCAGCAGGTGGTGTGCGAATGTAGGATTGTTCATTCATTTTTACTTTCGCCACGCAGCATAAAATGTTCAAGCAAATACTGTTGAGAAAAGAAGGGAAGCTTCTCTAGGAAATACAGAGCACCAGCAGGTTGCGTTCTAATGAACGTAAGATTTATAATTCTTTTGAGAGTTTTTGTCGTGCATCACAGGTAAATAAGCAAACACAGTTCGGCCATTAAGGAAAGCCTTACTTACCATTCTGCTGTGAGGGAAGTCTCCCGTTTGGAAAATTCGATACTTGACATTTGTAACCATCGAAGTGTTTATTTACAATGTTTGCAACCACGAGCAAACTGTATATTCGGACTATTATATTTCCGTTTGTTTATCCGCGGTCAAATCGTTCATTAACAAACAACCCAAATCCAATTCCAGATCGGGCACCAGTTATCATTAGTGATGGGAACAGGTTGAATCATCGCAACAACAGGATACACCTGTGCATGTTAACACTGGAGACCACAGATAAATAAGTTTGAGGTTTTAAATAATCGAAGCCTTCCATCGAGTTTCCAGTTAGTGTACATTTTGCTCATAAATAAGGGATATTATTAAGATTGCTATCCCATAATACAGATTTCTTTTTTAACTTGACACATAATGGCATGAATCCCATTGTCATATTGCAATTCAAATCGATCTTTGTGTGGAATTTTTCATGACAAGAGCAAATTCCTGTATTGCCTTGCATTTAGTTGATTGTAATCTTAAAAGATCCCCAAATAAACTCACTAATCGGATTATCATGGGGAACAAGCATTTTCAAATTTAGTATACTCTCCTTGATTTCTATCAGAGTTTATATCAAGACTACTCCCAATTCTAGTCTAATGGTCTGTATGGGGCAGCAAGAGGGAAGTCCTAGAGCAACCATCCACAGTTTCTATTAGAAATGCTCCGTTATATTATGGTTGGGTCCTCTTTCCCCCACCCGTACCTCACACACTTCCCCGACCCTCCATGCCTTACTGTTCTCGAGGGAAAGGTCTGCGCAGGCATATCTTGCCACCTCAGAGATGATGGGTGCAGAGAGTCTTGCAGGAATGGCATCTGGCGTGGTGCCTGCCCTCAAGATGGCAGCCCGCCAGGGGTTAGTAAGGCACTGCAATGAAAGCAAACCGGAGGTGTTTAAGACAACCTCCGGTTCACTGATACATAAGACGTCCAGAGATGTTTATTCAGCGACTTTGCAAGGGCTGACTTCCAAGTGGTGTGTTGGGGAAATAGACACCACTCCACTGTGCTATGACAGTAAATTATGGGAAGGTTTTCATTCTTAGGTACTTGTTATTTGAAGTTTTGTTTGATTGCTAATACAGACTATTGGGTGGGGAGAGCCAGATACAGGAGGTAATGCTTCTGCCCTGCAATCTGGGAGAAAGAGCTGTTTTATTACTTTCCATGACCCTGCCTTCATCACCTTTCAACGTTACAATCCGGTCTTCCTTCAACAAAGGTACAACTTTATATAACACCAAGAAAGTTATGGTGGGTTTAAAAAGGTTTGAAAAAAGAACTTTCACCTCAAATGTGAAAGTCCATTTCAGCGAAATCACACATTCCACAACACCACCTACTAGCCATCGCTGGAAGTTCACCTTCAGTTCTGAGGCACAACAACAAGGCATTGTGGGTATGCAAATTAGCTCAAATGCAAACCTTTTTCTCCAGGAAATTGCCTTTGTCTAAAAGGACAGTGCTACTTTATACATAGCTTAATCAACCCAAGACAGACATTTGCAGGGCTGCCAGGACATCTACATACCTGCTTTCACCCTTATCAGTGCAGTATAGTCCTGACAGTCTTGTGGTTGTGAACTGGAGGAGAACTTCCACTGATGGCTACTAGGTGGCATTGTGGAATGTGTGATTTGGTTCAAATGGACTTTACATTTTTGGTGAAAGGTTTTTTTTCAAACCTTTTTAAACCCACCATAAATTTCTTGGTGTTGTGAAAACATGGCCAAATGCTCCAACCAGAAGGTTGTCAGGACAATACATATATGGCCAATAAGCAGGCAATACACACACAATTCTTTTGAGTACTTGATGATGATAAGTTATTGACATTTTGTATTGATGTTGTTTCTGTCTACTGTACTGTGTTTTGCCAGTATGTGCCCCGAATGTGTATGCATTGTGGGTCTTTATATGTATTGTTTGCAGTAACACACATACATAGTGGGTCTTGACTTATTACCTATATATTAAATGCTTAGAATTACTGAAAACTCTGCAAGCATATCTTTCATTATTTTGCAAAGCAAAATTAGCAGAATAAGAATATTGTACTGCTACAGTGTATGGTGCACCCATTTCTTATGTGTATGCATGAGTAGGTTCCTGTATCAAGAACAACACTGTAATATGAAGTTTTCTTTGCATAAGTACATTCGTTCATATGTTAAGTAGTTTTGCATAGATCTTCCCATCACCCGTAACACCGTGCTACCAACATTGTAAACAGAACCCCTTGTAAGGACCTGAACATTGTGATGTCATCTTTGATGTCCTGAGTGTTAGTCTTAGCAGTGCACAGGGGTGGTGTGAGTTATGGTTGCTTACCTTACCATAACGGGCACGTTTCTGGGGTTTTTCAGTTTTACTTGTAACACTAACATGGCTTTAACAACCTTTTTTCACTGATTTTGATATGCTTTTATTAGCACAACTTAACCATAACGTCCCTTTAACAACGTTTTTTCACTGAATTTGATAGGTTTTTATTAGTGCAACTTAACCATAACGTGCCTTTAACAAAGTTTTTTCACTGATTTTGATACGGTACTAGTGCAACTTAAACATAACATCCCTTTGGCAACGTTCTTTCACTGCATTTGATAGGTTTTTATTAGTGCAGCTTAACCATAAGGAGCCTTTAACAATGTTTTTTAATGAATTTCATGGGTTTTTACCAGGAAACCTTTACTTATTCTACATGTCCCTTACATCATATTCCCTCTCCCCCAACATTAAAGTCACAGAGTCCGCGGACTGTGCGAATGTCTGCGGATTTCAGACAGCAGTCACACTGCCCAAAAGCAGCACAAGGGGTTATCTTACGTTGTTGTATCCTGCAACGGGCAAAAACATGCAAATGAAACTTTAAGAGATATATGTGCCAATTGTGTACTTGGGAAACTAGAAGTATGCTGTCATAGGTTGCACAACATTATGGAATGCACCAAGCACAAAGGTTAACTATACGCCTAGAAATAGCACTTCACTGTAACCTTCCTTACACACTGAGAAGCAGCTGGCAGTTATTCCAGAAGAAACCCTTACAACAATAGTAAGTGGGGGCATGGCTACAGGGCCATGTAAAGAGACGTGTTCCCGGAGGAGCTCATGCTGATCCTTCAATGATCCGGAATCAGAGTGCATATGGAACTATATAAAACATTTGAAACTACTGGTGCATGCCTGTGAAACCGTGGGGCTGACCGGGAGCGTGTATTTGTCTCACGGGACCCTGTGGCTTGAAGGTACTGAGCCCTGAAAGATCAAGACGGCTCGCTGAGGAAGAATCCAAGATGGCAATCCACCAAGGACAAAGGAGCGGAGCACCGGAGCAGCTGGTGCTCGGAAGATACAGTGTGGTGGCAGGGCTCAGAGCAACATAGTGACACACGTGGGGACTAATGGTGCCTGAGGATGGACATAGCAAATGACGAAAGAGAACAAACGGAAACAGTTGCAGAATGAGTGGAACGGTGAGCGGAGGAGCCTGTGTTGGCACGTATAACGAAAAGCACGCAAGAGTTTACAAAAGGAACGGAAGCGCAAACACTGCTGGCCCATGGCGGTACAATATAAGCAGCAATGAGTCTACCCACAAGATTGCAGAAGGCACAGGAAACTGTGGCAGACTGTACAGGCTTTCATGACGGTGGCAAGAATGAAAATAACTCAGCCATGGCTTGTGAGGAATAGATGATTGACCTGTAGGCATAAACGAAAATGGCACACTGCACCTTCCCCAAGCCACCTTGGAAGGCGCTTAACGCGAGCTCATACGTGTGCACACAACACCCCCAAGGGCCGGCATTGGGGTGAACCGAAAGTGCAGACAAAGGTACGGTGGACTGTGCCTCAAAGCCATTTGGACAGAGCTGGGACCCTGCTTGCCACAGAGGGGAGCCTAGGATACAAATCAGAGTGGGGCAGAGGTACATGCCAAAGGGCATCATAACAATCAACAGGAGGTGGCTGTGTGGAGTTTATAAGGCCCACGTATTAATCACCCCGAATGCCACAGCATGGTGTAATGGGACCTTGGCACATGTACTGACATACATCTGTTAGTGAAGAACAGGTGCCCAGGCAGAGCGCAGAAGTGCAACGAGGCGGAATAACAGTTGCATTGCAGCTAGACGGGAGAAGCCTCTCTAGGAACAGGGGGCTCTGCTGGATGGGCAAGCGTGGTCTACGTCGCCTCATGGCATGGGAACTATGACACCACAGGGCACAAAGTAAGAAACCATCCAAAGAGTGGATTGTACACTGCAACTGAGACGAGAAGTACCGTGATGCGAAACATAACACCGCACGGGTACCGAGAGCAGGTTGCCCTGGTGCACAGCAGTGGGATTGGGGACATGTACAGTTACAAGAGTACTAAAATGAGGGCAGATACAGCCAAGGCGTGGGAACGGAATTGAGCAACGGGGATCCACACAGCGGGAAGGGGGATGCAAGACGGGGAGCCTCCACTCAAAGACGCAGATACTCGAATGCACAGGAGATGAGAAAAAGGAAACAGCTCGATAGTATATCACAGTGGCACCGCCAGCGAACCCGAGAGACACCCACCGACACGCCTGACAGGCGAGAGAGCAAAGAAGCGGAATGAAGTCTAAAACAAATAAACCAAAGGCGAAAAAGCAACCTATAGATATTTTTGCTAAAACGACCCATGCAGCAGTCGACGCAAGGACCCCGGAGTGGAGCACACAAGGAGAGGCAACTCCAGCACATGAAGATCAGCAGATCCTGGCAGCTATTGCGGAGTTCAAGGCATTGTGGGGTTCTAAGATCGACACCGCTATTGCGGAATTGAAGACGGCACTAGAATCCAAGATAGTGGCTGTCACTGTGGACGCCAACCTCCTCAGACAAGATGATAGGGCACTGCCCGAATGCACAGGAGGGCTGGAAAAAGAAGTGAAGGCAAACAGGACCACCTGCACCGCTAATGCCAAGGAAGTTCACGTGCTGCAGCAACAAGTGCGTCACCTGGAGAACAGAGTGGAGGAGGCTGAAGGACGTGCACGCAGAAACAACATGCGCATTGTGGGACTGCTGGAAGTAGTCGAGAATCTGTACCCAACAAACTACATAGAAAAGAGAAATAGGTGCTGGAGTGCTCCCCCAGGGGTTCACTGTACAGAGAGCGCACAGCGCCCAAATCAGAAAGCCGCCACCGGGGACCTACGTGGCCAATCATCGCCAGGATACTGAATTATAAGGACAGGGAAAAGATCCTGGAGTACTTCCGTTAAGGAGGGGCTATGAGCAGAGCATCGGCGAACATCACAGCGTACCCAGATTACACCTTCCTGGTACAGAGGCAACGGCTGAACTACGTGTCGGTGAAAAGAAGGTTGCGTGAGTCTGGATTTAAGTACATGTTGCTGTTTCCCGCAAAGCTGAAAGTGCTGCACAAGGATAAGGCATGTTTTTTTGACACCCCGGAGGAGGTAACTACATGGCTAGACATGATAAACTCCCAGCGGATGCCGATGACCAGGCGGATAAGAGTCAAGAGGAGTGAGTAGATGGTCCTGCAGAGCCGGAACTGCGGACAGTGTGGCCAACGACGGAATGAACATTGTTGGGTAACGCCTGAGTTTAAGACTTGTAACTATATGATATAATTGGAATCTAATATAGCTATGCTATGAACAGGGTGCGATACGCACAAATGGACTAAAGGAGAGCAGGCCGGATAAGTGAACCAGGGTTTCTCTGAGACGGGCTTTGCACTAAGCAAGGGTGGTGTTATCTATATATACCTATGATACGGACCTCAAGGCTAGAATATAAAATGTAATATGGGCCATTTAAGTGATATGTGCACAGTATGATATGATATGATATTTTATTTGTATCACGCTCGTACACAAGTGTTTCAGAGCACGACTAGGCAAGGGAGGGGATCAAGGGAGAACACAGCACAACATAAACACGATCTTACTAGGCCCAGTGACATTGAGAACGTGCAAGTGCATGGGAAAGGGAAAAGGGAAAAAGTGCATGGAAGGGGGAGAGTGGAAAATGCAGAAGCCGAGGAGCACAGATAAATAAAATAAATAGAAAATTGAGGCAAACTGTGGTAGTGCAGCCAGCAAGTGGCAAGTGCTGTGTTTAAGGCAGCAGACTGGGTAAGTCTGAATAAGTGCAGAAAAGAAGAAAAATGGGAGGGGGGGCTGTATGGGTACAGATACAGTCCCCGGTGCAAGGGGTGGCCAGGAGGCAGTGCAGGAAGGTGGCAGGGTGAGTAGGTACCTGGGCCCAGGGGACAGAGGGTGGCCAGGTGCACAGTGCCAAGAGAGGAGATCAGCAGGGGAGAAGGGGAGCGAAGGCAGAAGCAAAGAGGAAGGTTTTGAGGTGCTTCCGGAACCGGAGATGGTTCTCCTCAAGTTTTAGAGTGGCAGGGAGGCTGTTCCAGAGGGAGGCCCCAGCCGAAGATAGAGATCTACACCCAGCTCGTTTCTTTGAAAAACGACTGACCCTGAGGGAGATAGAGGTAGAGGAGCGAAGAGCTCGAGAGGGGAGGTATTTGCGGTGGGATAGCTGAAGGTATTCACAGTAGGGCTTAAGATGTATGAGTGCGTAGTAAACTGTGGCACTAGTGTGGGAAACATGGAGGGAATGCATTCTCACCACCAGTAATTAGTTTAGTCGGGATACTAGTAGGGGGTATCCCCCTACTGAGTTCCAAGTACCGGCAGAGGCGGAGAAAGGGACTTGATGCAGGGTAGCCTGAGATCCAGGGATGGAGCCGGACAACAGTTGGAGATGGTTAGGGTGGTGGGTGGAGGGAAAGTTGGGGTGTTTAAAGGGGGCAAGTGGTGGGAGTCTGGGAAGTTAAAAGGGAGCGAGCCTACAAACACAAGCTACGAAGTAAGAGGAGGAGGGTGGGGGCAGAGATGGGAGGGGTAGGAAATGGATAGGATGGGAGACCTGAAGATAGTGACCTGGAATGTGAGGGGTTTAAAAAGCTACATTAAACGGAGCAAGGTCATGATGTACCTGAGGAGAAAGAAAATAGGCATTGCACTGCTCCAGGAAACTCATCTGTCCAAGGAGAAGTAGTGGGTGGTAACAAAAAAATGGAAAGGGAGGGGCTGTATGGGTACAGATACAGTCCCCAGTGCAAGGGGTGGCCAGGAGGCAGTGCAGGAAGGTGGCAGGGTGAGCAGATACCTGGGCCCAGGGGACAGAGGGTGGCCAGGTGCACAGTGCCAAGAGAGCAGATCAGCAGGGGAAAAGGGGAGCGAAGGCAGAAGCAAAGAGGAAGGTTCTGAGGTGCTTCCGGAACCGGAGATTGTTCTCCTCAAGTTTTAGAATGGCAGGGAGGCTGTTCCAGAGGGAGGCCCCAGCCGAAGATAGAGATCTACACCCAGCTCGTTTCTTTGAAAAACGACTGACCCTGAGGGAGATAGAGGTAGAGGAGCGAAGAGCTCGAGAGGGGAGGTATTTGCAGAGGGATAGCTGAAGGTATTCACAGTAGGGCTTAAGATGTATGAGTGCGTAGTAAACTGTGGCACTAGTGTGGGAAACATGGAGGGAATGCATTCTCACCACCAGTAATTAGTTTAGTCGGGATACTAGTAGGGGGTATCCCCCTACTGAGTTCCAAGTACCGGCAGAGGCAGAGAAAGGGACTTGATGCAGGGTAGCCTGAGATCCAGGGATGGAGCCGGACAACAGTTGGAGATGGTTAGGGTGGTGGGTGGAGGGAAAGTTGGGGTGTTTAAAGGGGGCAAGTGGTGGGAGTCTGGGAAGTTAAAAGGGAGCAAGCCTACAAACACAAGCTACGAAGTAAGAGGAGGAGGGTAGGGGCAGAGATGGGTGGGGTAGGAAATGGATAGGATGGGAGACCTGAAGATAGTGACCTGGAATGTGAGGGGTTTAAAAAGCTACATTAAACAGAGCAAGGTCATGATGTACCTGAGGAGAAAGAAAATAGGCATTGCACTGCTCCAGGAAACTCATCTGACCAAGGAGAAGTAGGGGGTGGTAACAAAAAAATGGAAAGGGACAACCCTGGGAGCGACATACTCGGCGTATGCCAGATGAGTCATAACATGGGTAGCACCACACGTCCCATTTAAGCTACTGCAGTCTACTATAGATAAAGATGGCAGAATGGTGTTAATAAAAGGGATGGTGGAAAATATAGAGGTGAGCATCATCAACGTTTATGCCCCTAACCAGGACACTAGAGGGGATTTTAGGAACTTATATACTAAAATAATCTCATATATGGATGGGGCAGTCATATGGGGAGGGGACTTCAACTGCACCTTGGACCCAGGGCTGGATAGGCCGGCGGGAAGGCTGGAAGCCATGCCCCAGCAGCGAAGGCCCTGGGTCCCTTGTTACGTGATTTTCAATTGGTGGATGTGTGGAGAACGCACCACCCACAGGAGAAGGAATACTCACATTATTCTGCCACACAAAATTTGTATACCAGATTAGATTATATATTTATCGGCAGGAGTTAACACAAGAAGTGACATGGACATAATATAAGGCTATGTTCCTGTCGGACCATGCACCACTGATAGTAACATGGCAGAACCTACCCCTCAGGGCAGGAATCCTGACATGGAGACTTAGGGCCGAGGCATTGAAAGACAGAGCGTTTAGAGAATACCTGAGGAATGGGATAAAGGAGTATTTTGAACATAATACCGGCAGTCTAGAATTGGCAGGGACACTGTGGGAGGCATTTAAAGTGGCGGTGAGGGGGGAGGTGATATCGAAATCGAAAGGGCTGCAAGGTGGCATAATACAGGACTTACACAACACAGAGAGGAATTTAGAAGAAATGATGCAAGTGCGCACAGGGTCCCCTGAGGAGGCCGAGACCATATATCAATTACGGCAAGAATGCAGGAACCACTGGGAAAGGCTATGTCACCTAAATTATAAAACATATGTGGAGAGGCAACACGCGGAAGGAGACAAATCAGGCCAGTTACTAGCTTAGTTATATAAAAGCGAGTCCCCCAGACAAACAATTAGAGCAATGCAAGGGGTAGATGGGCATACACGGGATACCCAGGAAGTATTGAACAAATGTTTTTTTGAATACTATAAGAAACTATATGCAGATATTGCAAAGGGTGAAGAAATAGACGTGCAAGGGGAATTAACAGAGATTACTCTCCCTAAATTTGGGGCAGCAGAGAGAGAGAACCTGGAGGCCCCAATAAGATTGGAAGAGCTAGAACAAATGATCAAGTTACTGCCTACTAATAAGGCCCAAGGGGCAGATGGACTCCTGAGTGTGTTCTATAAAGCTTATAGGGCTGAATTACTTCCCCCACTGCCAGCAATGTTAAATGATGCGTTTAACAAAAGCACATTGCCTGTGTCCCTACGAGAAGCGATCATCATCCGCTCCTTAAACCCAACAAACCGGACACGGAATGTGGGTCCTACAGACCGCTCTCGATGCTCAACCAAGATAGTAAGATACTCACAGCAGTGATGGCGAATAGGTTGAGACCAGTCATAAACAAACTTATACACTCTGACCAAACGGGGTATGACCCATGCAGAAGTATATCTGACAACTTGAGCAGACTCCACCACGTTATAAAACAGACACAGGGAAGTTCCCAGGAGGCAGCAATAATCTTGCTAGATGCGGTGAAAGCCTTCGACTCGGTCAAGTGGCCTTGGCTGATAGCTCTACTAGAGGAATATGGTATTGGGCCTGCATATTTAAAGTGGGTCCAATTACTATAAGACAAACCGCTAGTTCGAGTGAGAACGGGAACAACCATATCAGAACAGTGGCAGTTGGGCAGAGGTACCAGACAGGGATGTCCGTTTTCCACAATGCTTTTTCTTTTGGCACTTGAACCCCTGGCAGCGTACTTGAGGCAGCAATATGGAGAAGTAGGTATCAGCACTAAGGGTGGGCAACATTTGGAGTCAATGTACGCTGATGGCATTTTGCTGTACATGAAGTACCACAAGGAGAATTTACAGTATATTTTGGAGGTTATGGAATGATACACAATGCTGTACGGCATAACAGTAAACCCAAAGCAGTCAAGCATATTCCCCCTGGGTAGATATGTTGTGGTACGAATACCACAACATATTCTGCCGGTACCACAGATAAGATGGGAAACAAAGACGTTCATATATTTGGGAATAGATGTATATCACAACACTGAAGTTGAACACAAGCAGAATACCAAAAGAGCAGTGTCAAAAATTGAAAAGAGCATGGTATTTTGGGTTAAGGTGCCCTTGACAATGATGGGCAGAGTGGCACTGTTAAAGATGGTAGTACTGAGCTGGCCACCAGGGGGCGCATGGACGATGAGCACCGCCGTGTGAGCTCCGCACCCTCGGGTCCCAAAAGCGTTTTGAGCCCCTGCTTTTGACCCTCCGTGGAGAATCAACTGCTGCTCATGCCACCCGAAGTGGCCCCCCACCCGCTGAGCGAAGTTTGGGTGAAAAACGGACTTCCCATCCCGGAGTAAAGTCCATCCAACAGCAAGGCCTCTCTCCGCCGCATACGCAGCAGCCGGAAAGCGGGACGCGACTACGCGCCACATCGAGGAACCCGGCTCCCTCTACGAGCCGACTGCAAACGGCAGAGGCCCTGCTGCGAACCCTCGGCGGCTGCAGCCCTTCCGCCTGTCCCGCTTCGCCTGCGGAGCGAACGACCATCTGGGGCAGGCGGGTGTGTCCGCACTACCCGCGCAGCTCTGGGCCACGGGCGAAAGGAAACTGTGGAGAGGGAAAGTGACCCCCCCTCGGAGCACGCAGCGGCGCTTCGCCTGGCTTGGGGCCCTCCCTATCCCACTCCCGGCACTCTCCTCATCAAGGGCCAGGGGCCGGAGATAGCATTTGGGGCGCAGACAGGAACTGCCCCCCACCATAACCGGGCCCCTGCGACAGGTGGCACGCGGCCTCAAGAGGGGCCCCACATCAAGGCCAGACATGCAGGCCACTGTATATCTGAACGCGGCCTACGCCTTTGGCCCAGCTGCTCCGAAGGACAAGCACAGTGCCCTGGGAGACTTAGACGCCATAGCCAGCCACGGAAATCAGGGCAAGGGACTTGAGCCCGAAGTGAGGACAGTGCAGAGGGTTGGGCCCCCATCTATGGGGCGTGTGCCCTCCTCTGCACAACCACAAGTCTTTCGCCCCCTTCGGGGCCTGAACCTCAATCTAAATCAAAGCTACTGGTCAGGAGATAAAAAATGTAGGTGATGGTGGCATCAAAAACAGCACTCTTGCGTGGGAAAGTGGTGGCTCTGAAAAGAGTCTTTTTTATTTTTAAATTTTTTTTCAAGTTTTAAAGTAATCTAAGCAACATTCTACTAAACTAAACCTTTTCTTTCAATGTGCAAAACAGTAGGTATTTTTTTTATCATCGTGCTTCTATGCATTTATTTCACCTACTGAAAAATGCTTTCTATATTTACAAAAAGTGCTTCAATGCATTTTTACTATTTTGCAGAAAAAGCTGATTACCGGCATCAGTCAAATGTACTCCATCTCTGCCCTGTCAAAGTTTATATTTTCATTCCGGAAAGATGTCATGCCAACATCTCCCAAAAATGAACACACAGCCTTGTTGACATTGTGCCTCACTTTCTCCATTTGCAGACCAAATGAACTGAAGCACACCCACAACTGTCTCTGGGCAATGCAAGAAAAAATTAGTCAAGAGTTTGGGAACATTTCTTCCAGTTTGCCAAATGCCTCTTCTTTTAAAAATGCAGTGAAATTCCAGTTACATACCCTAAACTGCATGTGCCCATCCGTGTCTTTTGAGGATGCCAGGCATGGAAATGGGACAGTGCAGCACAGTGGATTAGACAATCAGGTTTCCTGTGTGCGGTATGCAAGGAGAGAGTTTGGCAGAAGGTCTGTTTGCTGAGAGGTGTGCAGATGGCTATGGCTTTGGATGTGTCTTTCAGGAGACAGAGTGTGTGGATTTTGAAAATAAGACATACTCTCACAAAAGCAAAGCAAGCTTGTCCAGTTTGAGCCACAAACTGCATGCCAGGAAACTTCCACTTCTGGCAGCCCGATATTTCCGAGCATGCCATGATTCTTAGCATGTACCTTCAATGAATGAATTGAAGAGGCCCCATGAAACCACACACTCTGCCTCCTGAAAGACACAGCCATAGTCATCTACACTCCTCTCAGCAAACACGCCTTCTGCTAAACTCTCTCCTTGCATACCACACCCAGGAAAACGTATTGGCTAATCCCATGGGCTGCACACTCCCATTTCCATGACTGGCATCCTCAAAAGACCCAGATGTGTGTCATAATTCCTGCCCCTCATGTCCCCAGCCCTCCAAGATGTCAGGCTGGAGCCAGGCCACAATCACCTACATGGCCCTCAAGGGCCTCTCCATCCCTCCAAAGACCCACTTGGAGTCAGACTTGGCGCTTGTGACACCAGACTCACTCACTTCCATAGGATAACATTGGGGATTGGACTTGTAGTGCTTTGATGGGGACAAGATGGATGCCCCCACATATTTCGGTTCCCAGACTGCATATGCAGTCTAGTCTTTTGGGAGTGTTTCAGCCCAGAGACACCTGGGATACCCAGAGACTATTTAAGCCACGGCCAGGCTGAGAAACATGCTTTGTGTTTTCTGCACCTACAGCGTGACACACACTGTGTTCGGATCGGTCTCCAGTAGGCCTGCATCTTTCTTCTGCGCTCAGCTCCTGCAAGAACAAGAACACCATTAGAAACAGCCTTACCTTGCAGTGCTTCTGCCCATCATTCATCGCTTCTTCCGTTCTGCCGGCATCTTCGGTTGTGTCATTCCCATCCTGGCACGCCGCTTCCTAAGGAAAAGGGAAAAGAACAGAAAAAAGACATTAGTAAGCATTCAGCAAATCTTTGCTTATTTTTAAAGACTGTATGAGCTTCAAACGCTTACCTGGATCCCAGCCTCTCTGGGGGAACTCTGTCTCCGGAACTTCTCATCCAACTGCAAGAGGGAAAAGACACTCCACGTTAGCATGGAAACATCTAGAGGTGCCGCATACCGCGCTTACTCGCGCATCGCGCTCTCACTCACCTTCAGCGCTACTCATCTCAGAAGCAGATCGCCATCACCGGACCCCTGCCATCATCTAAGTAAGGAAAAGAACAAAGTTAGAGAACTGTTCAAAAGACTCATTATACTTGCCTGTTGGACTCTTGCCAGCGAAGTAACTAGGCAGCAACGAGCCTGCATCAATCAACACGCCCCTGCACTGAAAGCAGGACGGAGAGCACACTTTCCAAGAAAACAAGGTGAGCTGTGGATCAAAGGGAAGGGTTGGACCCGGGGGAAGAAGGGGTTCAAGCACACAGAGACAATAGGGAGTTAAACTCTACCAATCCTGTGTTTCAGGCCCAGTCTCCAGTCGAGTAGACTCTAGGGAAGGGTTTGAGGTCGTAAGAGGTCAGAACAGGCTGAGTGACGTCCCCGTGGATACCAGGTGAGCGTTACAATGTGGCACGTGCTGTCTGTGGACCACCACAGTGTCCGTGGACAGATTTCCAATTCAATGGGGGGGGGGAGAGAGAAATTAAATGCAATGTAAGTTATTTACTCTTTAGTAGTGGCTCTGAAAAGAACCTTTTTTTTGTATTTGGATTTTTTTGGGGGCTTTACAGATTTATTTTCCTACACCTACTCACATGCACTGTACATCATTTTCACAAGAACTTTCCGAGTGCATTTTGAATGTTGTCAAGTATGATTACATGGCCACAATCAGTAAAAGTGATGCCATCACTGAGCAAAGTACGTCCACCATCCACCAGAATGTTCTTATTTGGGAAGGATGTCATCCCAACTTCATACAAAAATGAACATACCCCTTTGTTCACAAGGTGCCTTCCTGCGTCTTGTTGAGGACAAAAGACATTGGGGCATCTCCATAGTGCCCTAGGAGGTATATGTGAAAAGATTACCTTTCCACATGGAAACAGTTCCATTAGTGCCTTCAGCAATTCTTTCATCTGCAAACTTATTGCACTGATATACCCCAAACTATGTCCACCACAATGCACCACAATGACATCTGGACATTGGAAAAGAGACATATATTTTCAATGTGCAAATAAATTCTTTCAGTTTTGCCCAGGCACACCACACCAAAAAGTGTCCACTCTCTCCAATCCAAGGTTAGCAGAAATTCCACACATTTCTGTGTACCTTTTCACCATGAAAGAATCTCCCACCATCCACACAGTAATCCTTCTCATCTATACAACTGCAGCCATCTTCCCTACACACAGCAATGAATGAAAAGAACTGTCACCCTCTCTTCCTATAAAGCACAACCAGAAGATCTCATTGGCTAATCCCCACAGTCCCTTTTGAATGCCAGGCATCCTTAGAAGACCCGAATGTGGCAAGCCCTGTTCACAGACTAGCGTGCTGTCCGCAGACACCGTAACACAGGACAGCCCTTCTTCCCTTTCCACTTCTATCTGTGTAGCACTGCCTCATTGGCTACTTTCAAGCAGTCACACACTCATCCACCAATCACAACCAAAAACTCTACATATAACTCTGTCATCTCAGTTCAACACTTCAGATGTACTGTTGAACACTCAGATTAAATGTCTCCTGTTACTCCCAAGCACCTACATCATAATCTACTGTAGAATTCTCCAAGATATCTATTTGCAGATTCAACCACATCTGCATCTATCAACACAAAGTACAGGTATGCATATATTTTTAAAATTACATTTCCAACTCTTCTACAAATGCATTTAAACAGGGTTCCTACCACTTACCCTGCATTACCTACTCAATAATCATACTCTCATTTGTCCCACCTTCTGACATCAACTGGCAATTACTGTCAATGCTGTGTGGTTGCAAAGCTTTCTTTTAATTAGCATTTTCATAACAGTTTCATACACATATTTGCAATTTCAGCAGCAAAGTGTGTCTTTTTTTGGGAAAGAAAAGACAACCACATTTAAAACATTTCAACGGCATGATTAAGTGTCAGATCCTCTGTCAAAGTTCAATGTTTTACCAGTAAATGCTTACTTGCCAATATGACCCATTACAATATAACACGTGTTATATTTTGCATTCATTCTATCACTTTCAATACCACTTCTCCCACAAAGTGACACTAAAATTCCCACAATGCAAACTTAAAACAAAAATGGCATGCATGTTACCAAAGCATGGCATTACATGGAATGAAAAATGGAAAAATGCAAACTTTTTATTTCAGCACCATTTCAAGTAAAACAAATAAATGCATGTATACATTTACAGCATTGCTGTGTGTAATTGTTCATTAATAAATGAAAGAAAATGGAAATGATTTCTCCAACATATTGCAATAACACTCAGTGTGTGAAATTTGATTGATTAACTTTCCCATACATGCATACTTGCTAACATTCCGCTTTCTAATTTGTACATGCGTATTGGCTTCTCGATTTTTCTCGAAATTCTGGGACTTGCAGAGCCCCTTTTCTAATGCAAATAGTGCAACACAACTCTCACAATACAAACAAAAGAACCATAATTTAATAGGCAACAACATCTTACAATGCATCCCATTCACAATTATGCATGTACTGACAACATAACAAATCTTCACACGAGTGCCACTTAAAAGTGTTCTACAAATATTTTTCATCTCCATTTCTTTTTTTTTCTTTTTTTTACAAAAAAGTTATGCACAGTGCTACTATAAATTCACAAAACCATTTTTTAACTTTCATGTACAGCCTCCCAAAAAGAACAACTTTTTAAACTCTCAGCATTTTCCATTTTGAATTGTATGAAAATGTCACACTTAGCCATACTTATCACGGGACCACAAGCCCCATTAGCAACGGTGCCAGTGCTCCTGTGTCCCCATTCCCGTAGAGTCCAATGGAACTTCACGGGAATAGGAACTAACATTTTCTGGCGCCTGACTTTCCAGGCCAATGGGATGTTTAATGTCTTGGTGGCACCGGGAAGCTAGGTGCAAAATAATTATTAGGAATCCGGTTGCTACCAGTCTGTAGCAATGGCAGAGTTAACACCATACTCGTAATGTTACAACTCTTCAATCCAAATACTCCTCCTTATATCCCAAAATAATGTCTTCTTGTACTAAAATTACTTCACCATTACCATGCATACCCACTAATTCTCTTCTTTCCCAATTGCAGTGAAGAACAACCTCCTGGAGGACAACAACCTGAAGAAAACTACTCTTCACATCCTACAATGTAAGTGCACTAGTTTAGTAGTATTCTTTCTGTTAATCATACAGTACAGTGTAGCCGCATAGTAGCCTACACAATTCCTTTCAAAACAACATTTATTTCACTCTTATTCATTACACCTCAGCATGAACCCTCTTTGTAGTCTCATCCCAACACCATTTTCATAACACCCACTATTATCCTGAAAACATTGTAATGTCCTTACTTATTCATTAACACTACCACTCTCCTATGCACTAACCCAAGCCCTTCACACATCTACACACACAGCGACTCTTACAACCTTACCAACCAGAACTAGCATCCCATTGCACAATCACACAGCCCTCTATTTATGTCTGCCCTTATATTCACACACCCATTCACAATGCATGCAAATATATTCCATAACTTCTAAACCCACAATTTCCCTTTTTCACCAACAGACAGAACAGTATGCCTACTAAAAGAAAGCAGATAAAAATAAATGCATGCAAAATACTCAGCCACCTCTAGCAGAATGTATAGCAAATATTCAAACCAAACTGCTAATACAGTCAGTCAATAAAACTGAACCAGCAACCACTAAAACATCTCGGGGCCCTCTTCCAAAAAGTACAAATTAAAGAAAATGTATAAAGAAGAATAAAACTGCTATTAACTTACCACTATACCTATCAATGTTAACGTAGCCACATTTAAGCATTACAAAAAATTAATTTTACAAAAAATGTTCCTCCGTAGAGTACTTCACAATCTTATGTAAACAGCGGAAAAGTCACGCTCGACCCATAAAAATTACCACAGAAGGCTAATCCTGGAAGCTCTCATTGACAGCACAATTCTCCTCAAAAGAAAATTATTTATATTAATTTTAACCAGAATGAAAGCACTAACAAAATTAATCAGTAAACTACAAAAGGTACATCTAAACATGCACAAGGTCATCATAGATACCTTTGCAAACTTCTGTCAAGGTGAATGGATTCACACAAGCAGCACAGAACATTGTTCCTTCAGTATATAAATAAATAATTAATAAATACTATTGGTTGTCACTTCTACTCCTTCTTTTTACCACAACCCTGTAATCAACCCCTTAAAGCTTAATGTTTTACAATAGCAAAGATTTCCCTCAATCAGTACTTCTGCAAAGGCCTTTTAACGTTTGTAGCTGGAAAAACAAAAATCAATACAATAATACATTCATGTGTGGGATCTTTTTTAGGCAAATTCAGAGAGAATTGAGGAGACAAGATTCAAAACCATATCCCGGCTGTTTCCTGTTCAGACTCGAGTGTTTAAACCACGTCACTATCAATGCCATGACCATGAAGCCGGTAGAACCATGCATAGGCTTGTTCAAAGCCCTCCATATCATCATGCTTCAAGATGAGCCTCGTACCATCTGGGCTAATCAACACACAAGCACAACAGCAGCATGGGCTTCATTTCTCTGCCAAATGCAATATGGCACATGTAGTCCTTATTAATTCACATGATAGAAATTAAACGTTTCAGCAAAAAAGCAGCCTACATTCCATTAAAGAGCTGTGTTTTTAATTGGTAGTATCTTGGCAAGCCACAAACACATTCGGTTCTCAATGTTTGTGTATGCTTGTTTTGAAACACACATTTTCGGCCATTAGAAAAAAACGAATTGAACATGCAATTCGAGCTTAGTCCGCCGGCTGCTTCCTTTTTGGAGACAAGTGCTCAAATCCTGCATCAGTAAGTCTGTACAATTGCATATAATGCCAATACTTGTGCCTGGCATTGCAGTTTGCTTCTAGCACCACAGGTCGGAGAGGGTACAGGGGTGCAATTGCTTTCCGTCTAAGCGTACCCGGTGATAATAATAATAATAATTTCACATTTATATAGCGCTACAAACCATCAGGTATCTGAGCGCTGCTTATTATTACCCACAGTGTGTGGTGCTCATTTATCAATCTCGGAAGGATGAAAGGCTGAGTTTGGCCCTGTCGGGATTCGAACCTGCGCTAGCAAGATCTGCACGGATGTCAAAGCGAGCGCTCTACTCACTGTGCCACTTGTGTGATGGGGAAAAATACAATTTGCAGCCTGTTCGCTGAGACAAAGGGTCTCGTGCTGTGACTAAGGATGCCTTCGGTGTCCACTGATAGCACAAATGTGGATGGCAAGCACTGTAAGGCATCTGGGTTGTCATGACCCACAACTGTTTAAGGCTCTCGATGCAGGAGGGGACAGGCAAGCTTGAATCAAAGAAAGCGAAATACTGATTGCTCTGACAACTGGCAGCATATCTGATGGCAGATGCGTGCATTAGAAAATCTGTGACCAGTGAAAGGGTGAGGAATCCAATAGGATAACAAGATTAAGGGCAAAGGAGGAAGGTGACTTAAAGGGAGGCCAGAAAAGAGATTGGCGGAAAGCAAGAAGGAGGAGTATTGTGTCAGAGTGGGAAGCATCCCTGCAGGGCCGGTTTTACAACAGATTGCACCCCAAGCGGGAAGCATCGTTGGCGCTCCACCCGTCCCCTGACCTGTGATCTCATGCATTGTCATGGGCTGAGCAGTGGGAGTGGGGACTATGAGTTAACAAAATTGTCAATGCTGGCATCTGCTGAGTTTCATGAACCTCAGAAAACAGCAATAAAAGGGTCAAACCCGAACAGGCTTAGTTATGTTAGTCTGGTTTTGCTCTTCATTTTTAGTAACAATGACCAGTTTGCTGCTGTGACTCAGGTCAGAGAATCGACAATTTCAGATCTACACTAATGTCATTCGTATGACCTCAAACATTTAGCCACTCTTAAAAGGTGATGAACCAGTCTTGAACAGTGTTACTCAAACCTCCAAGAACAAGCACCAGCAACATACCCACCGATAGCTGTACAAGCCCCTCTATCTCATCATTAAAATACATGCATTTATGCAATATGTATTGCATCAAATATTTCACGGGAAGTTAAATATATTTAGGAGGGACACACGTAAACAATATCACTACTCCATGTGAGTGGTAAAGTCTTCTTTAAACATATGCAGAGAGTTAACATGCATGTAGAATTCAACATAGCTCACAATGTTAATGTTGGAGAGGTGGCGTTCTAAAGTTATGACATTACAATGTGGACTTTACATTGCAGTGCATTATCGTGGAAGAGAAATGGCAGTTTGAGTATTGGGGTTTGTTTCACTCATGCTTGTGAACTCTCCAAATTCTTAAATATTTCCTTTGTGATCACTCATTTTAGCTCCCGACAGCACCATGAAACTGTAAAATCGCAAAGAAAAACGACGTCTATCATCCCAACATAAAAACAAAAACAATCAAATTCTTAAAGGGTGGAAGATGACCTTTTCTTGGGACTCGTTAAGTTTACTTTTTGCAAATTACTAGTCGCATGCTGCTTGAATACCAGTGGCCCTTGCACATTGTGCAGTGTATAGACGAATTTCATTTCAAGGGATTTGGAGTACTGTGGATATGAGGGGAAGGATCTCCAGTGTACCCCAAGCGTAGTGCGCTTTGCCCTCTACCCTCACCCCCCAGCTTTGCAGCCCTGCGCTTTTTCACATTCTCCATTATGGTAAAGAACATTGTCCCGAGCTTGGGAGAGAAATGGACTATGCAGCAGGAGCTCCCTACCCAGAGTGTGTTTAGCTGCTGGTGTATCAAATGCAGAAATGGGTGGCATCAAGAGCCCCACGCTCTAAAACATCTTTTGCGCACTGGTTGGTCACATGACAGAAAGTGTGAGCAGGTGATTCCCCAACACTTGAACCATTCTTTAGAGACCTGGCTTTGATTAATGTGGCGTTAGCTAGTCATGGCCATATCCCAGCGTTTGTGTTAAAGGAGATCGGAAGCTGCACCGTGCAGGGTATTTTAAAGGCAATGAATTGATGCTACAGCATGTCGCCCCCAATGGAACAAAGAAAGTGAAGCATGCATCCTACAAGTCTGGGTATTTGCATTATACGGAAGACGGGCCAACCGTCCACGGAGACGGTTTCTACTGTAGTTGCTGAGTCGCTTTCCCAAGCCAGCTGCTGTGCACACTTTGCTCAGCTTTTGGTCCAATGCCTGCATCCATCCTTCACATCATCATTCACAAGGCGCGTTCGTGTAGTTGTTTGTTAGACTAGCGTGATTGCTATTACAAACAAAAAGAGCACAACGACAAAGAAGAGTATAAGACAAGTCTGAGCGAACAGTGAAATGTATGAAACTCTTGCACTAAAATAAAGTCAGCACTGCATTCCCAAGGAAGAGGGAACGACGAACAATATGCTCGGGAGCAGGAACTAAGGGGGCGTAGTAACCCCCAAACCGGCCCAAGCGTGGTAGCGGCCCCCAGGGTCTCGCCCTCAAAGTGATTTTGGCCCGGCCAACGGATCGACCAATCCAACCCTGCTGGAACGTGCAACTGTCTAAGATCTGCTGACGGTGACACTCTGCCCAGGTCTTCCGAGAACCGGCCTTTTGATCTCCTGAGGAGAGTCCACCACCAGTGCTCGCTTCCTTTTTCATGACTACTTGAGCCTTGACAAACGTGTCTAGCTTTGTGGCCTCCAGAGGCTGTTCTTGGATGGCCCAGTCATCTCCGCAATACCATTTTAAAATAAATAAAATGCCTATACAGCAATAGGCCTCGCCTGCGAGGACGGGAGCAGGAGGAAAGAAGTGTGCTTGCCTTGGCAGGCTGTAGTTACTGCTGGGTTTCACTGAGGGCAGGATGCAGAAACTGTTTGTATTTGCTGATTCTGCTGCTGCTTGGCAGTGTGTATTTGTGATGGGAACAACTTCAGGATTTAGTGACCCACTGTAACGCTCACCTGATTCTCGCAGAGGCGCCGGTCTTGACTGGGCGACTACCGTATCTTCAAAGGTGATGTGTAGCACCCGGTTGGCTCTTTGGGCTGGACCTCTGTGCACTGTATGCCTGACGTGTAGAGTAAGATGTCTTAGGTAAGTGAATGCCGAGCTCTCCATCTGCCTCGGGGCAGGGTGCTGTAACCAGTTTCTTCACTGGATAGGTAGCGCAGGCCTCTTGACTTCAGAGGACTGCTGTCCGTCGTTTACTGCACGAACGGTAAGTTTCGAGTCATTCAAATGTCTTTAAAGTCTTTAGTAATGATGTCTCTTGTTTTGCAGGGTTCCGGCGATGGCGGATGACGGGCTGAAGTGAGTTGAAGATGGAGCCCGTGTGATGAATAGAAGCGCCTGGAAGCACGTAAGTAAGCGCTTGTTGCCTGCTTCACGATGCGCTCTAACTGTCTTTTTATTTTGCAGGTACGAGTTCGGAGCGGCTGCAGGGTGCCGGAATACCCACTGGATTAGATGTGGAAAGGAGTAATGGCACGTGAGTATTAAAGTTCCCCAATGTCTTTAAACGCACCTTGTTTTGTCTTTCAGATGCGGGATGCAGCGCCGAAGGCCTCCGGAGCGTGCGAAGAGTTGGTAAGCTTTTGTCTTTCAGATGCCGGAATGCAGTGTGAAGATCTCCGGAGCGCACGAAGAGTAGGTAAGCCTTTGCCTTTCAGATGCCGGAATGCTAACCTGTTCTTTCTTGTCTTTATAGGTGTTGCTGAAGACTGGATTCAGAATGGTAAGCCTTTGCCTTTCAGATGCCGGAATGCTAACCTGTTCTTTCTTGTCTTTATAGGTGTTGCTGAAGACTGGATTCAGGATGGTAAGCCTTTTTCCTTAGGCCCAGGACCGGATGCAGAAGACACGATGAGCGTCCTGCTGCAGAGGTTGCAGAGTAACGCAAAGCAAGATTCATCCACCGGGTGTGGTTTAAATAGCCTCCTGTAGTGCTTAGGTGTCTCCTTCCACAGCCACGCCTAGGGAAGAAAAGAGTTCCTGGTAAGAAAAGAGTTCCTGCCTTCCAGAAGAGTTCCAGTGTTCTGAATCTAGGGAGTGGCTCCAGCCCCACCCAACAGGAAAAGTAGTTCCAAACAGAAGAGGATCAGAGGCTCAACTGGCAGGCAAGTAAGCAGCATGGTCTGCTGCAGGTAAGTCCACCCAAGCATTATGAGCCCGGCGCTTCCAGCGCTGGGACTGGGCATATTTATGAGCCTGGTGCCACTGGCGCCAGGACTGGGTCCAAAAGGTCCCAATTGGGACTGGTTGGCACTCGTAACCTGGGTTATGGATCTGCTTCCAAGGGAGTTGGGAAAACCCTGACCTTTTGGAAGCAGAGATCATGACACCCACTTGGTCCTCTTTTCTATAATGGCCGAGGCCGACAACACCAGCCAGCCAGCCCCAATCGATCCACAATCGATCCACACATCAGTGTCAGTGCGCGCCCATAGCCTGGAGGAGGGCACACGGTACGTGCGCCCATGGGCCTGGCTGGCGCCAGCAGAGCCGGCGCCACCCGGGGCCGGGGGAAGGTAATAAAGCAACAAATGTTGCTAATTTATTTGTCAATTGCCCTGCCTGAGGGCCGAGGCCAGGCCTTTTTCTTGGCCCGGACGAGGCAGGCAACTGCCCAGGGCGCAATAGCCCCAGGGGACGCAATTGCCCCGGTCCCTGGAGCCTCTGGAGGGGATGGAATTCCCTAGTTTTTGGGGCGGCGCATTGACGTGGGAAAAGTTCTGCAGGTCCGGTGCTGGCGCTGCCCCTTCCGACTTTAATGTCACGTGGTACAAAAGTACTACGTGACATTACAGAAGTCAGAGGCTCCTTCTGACCACTTTTGCGCCATTTGGGGTGGGGGCATAAGCACACCAATAAAAACACTTTAGGTCCCCCTGCAGCTAAGACCAGCCCCTTCCATCACAAATGCCGGCAGGGAACTGCTAATGGTGGTCCATTAGTCACTAAATGGTTTCGTGCTGGCATTGAGATGGGAGGGGAGGTGCAGTGGGCTGTGGGGAGTGTGCGTACCTTGCAGGGATGCACCGTGGGCCCCGACCCATTTGGGCCCATGGTGCGTCCCTGCAAGCCCTGAAAATGGCCAGAATAATAGTTTAAAGCAGCGCTATTTCTTTCATGCTGCTTCTTTTCCAAACTATATATCAATTACACTTTAAACCACTTCCATGGCACTGGTGATGAGTTACTTCACTATGCGAATAATAGTTTTGACCAGTGTTGCTGAGCAAATATTCTTTAAGCTACGAACCGGTTTATTTATTTATTCATGCAATGTTTGTCAGGTACATGGAGACGGATAATTTATTTATTTATGCAATGCTTGTCGGATACCTGTGTCCGACACACATTGCATAAATAAATAAATATGCAGGTACCCGACAAACATTGCATGAATAAATAAATAAACCGGTTCGTAGCTTAAAGAATATTTGCTCAGCAACACTGGTCAAAATTATTATTAATCCTGGTCCATGTATCCTTACAACAGTCAAGACTTTACTGTATCAAAGCATAACCCTTGATTCCCATTCAAAGAATGTTAAAGTGATTGTTTATTGGGTTCAGGTGTCTCCCTGTCATTGCCCTTTTGGGTTAGGTTGCCTCCAAACCCCCTTCAGCAAAGTGCTCAATTGGGCGTAGTTTAATGCAATTCAAACAGCAGCCGACGCGTGTTTCGAGCAAAAGCTCTTCTTCCGGGCTCTATCCTATCAGTCGGGTGGAAACGCCGCTATGTTTGAATACACACATGCGTTTATATAGCAGAGCCGCAATTGAAAATTTATTGGATATCTATCTACCATATATAAAGAACTAGTGCCAAGCCTCCTCAGCCTTGGAAGAAGAGCTTTTGCTCGAAACACATGTCGGCTGCTGTTTGAATTGCATTAAACTACGCCCAATTAAGCACTTTAATTTTTGGTTTTGTGCGCAATTCTTGGGAGCAAAACAACCCTCATCATATTCTATTTATGTGTACACTGTAGGCAGGGTGTTCACACAGTGCTCCTATTTGCTGCCCGTCAACAACTCTACTCTCTGTCAAGTGCGTCAAAACCTCAATTGTCCTTTTCTGCCACAATCTCTTCTTCACGTGCATTCTAGCACTGCCCTGCCTGAGGGCCGAGCCTGCAGCAGTGGCAGTGGGAGAATACATGTGTAACACGTTCGTTTCCTAACATTATAAAAATAAACAGGCACATTAATTTTTATAATGTTAGGAAACTAACGTGTTACACGTGTATTCTAGCACTGCCCTGTCTGAGGGCCGAGGCTGCATCTTGCATCATTGCCAGTGGTAGAATACATGTGTAACACGTTCGTTTCCTAACATTATAAAAATGAACAGGCACATTAATTTTTATAATGTTAGGAAACGAACGTGTTACACGTGTATTCTAGCACTGTGGACTGCTGGTGCAGCGCCCCCTAGAGGCTGACTCACGTCAGGCAGCCACCTGGGCTGCCTGATGCAAAGACCGGCCCTGCATCCCTGCTTGGTTCCATGTAATAATGTCCCCGCAAAAATGTTCTTTGACAAAAAAGTAGTTGTTCTTTGCTGAGACATTATTACATTGAACATGCAGGGGACACGCCCACAACCCCTGTTTTTTTTTTATGGGAGCAGGGGACATGCCCGCAACCCGTCCCCATACATACTGTTATCATATATAATGTCGCCAATTGCTTTTCCCGGCGACATTATGTATGGAGACATTATTACCTGATACCCCCTGCTTTTGAGGGCTTTGCCTGAAGGAAAAGGGATTCCTTTCAGGATGCAGTGGCAGAATAACAGAGTTTAAGATGGTGTGTTGCTAGGTCTGGAAAAGATCCAGGGCTACGCTAAAGTTGGGACTGTTGGGACTTGGGGCTAGCTAGCCTTTTGGTTGTAGCTCCGGACCTTCTATCTGGGGCTATAACAAAAGGTCCTGGGGCTATAGCCCCGTAAGCCCCCCCCTAGAAATGCCTGTGGTTGACAATAAGAGGGGACCTTCTATGGAATCTGGACACTGACCCTGCAATCCAAAGGAAAATCAGGATCCAATGGAAACGCCCAAAACCATGGCTTAATGTGAACCAAGGCCAAGTTTTAATTGAAATCCTTTCCCATCAGTAGCATTTCAGTTCAAAGCTCCCATGAAGCTTTCGTCGACTGGTCAGGTAGCTCAGTGGGGTAATGCACTGTAGCTGGAGTCTGTAAAAACCTCAAAATTACTTGTTAACAGTTTGCAGCAGTAGATAATGGAGACTCAGCTTTTAATGACTCAATTAAATAAGAATCCGTTTCAATTGGATATGAATGATTGAATCCTAAGAGCTTGCTTTTATATAGAACTCCATGCCCGACTCCTGTGGCTTCTAAGCACTGTAATAGTTGGTGTGTTGATTAACCAAATCTAATGGTACTCCATTTATAGACCTCCGCCTGATGAAAGTCTCACTCTTGCAACCCCGTGCCTGTAGATGAAATCCAAAGAGAGATCTTACAATGGATTGTAACACATGAACAATATGGTTCTAGTTGATTTGGCTGAATTTTTTTAATCTCATTTCTTTTTTTTACTGGTTGATTTTGTCACAAATATAGGTGGGGAGACGCCCGTATACCCCCTTAAGTCCCTTAAATTAATTATTACGCTAAACCCACCCCCACATATATTGGGGGGGGGGGAATCCAAAAAAAGAAATTAGATGAATTCTGCTTCCATGGAATCTGCTGCGGCCACAACCGCTGTTAAGGAAAAATATGACTGCTATGCCTAGAAGATTTATTGGGCACTACCGCTCCATCTTTACGCAATAGAAATGAGGAAATATGATGACTTATTTGCATGCTTGGTAGGCAATGCCCAACCTACAGTTCAAGCCAATGCTCAGCCGTGCTCAGAGCTGTTCCTGGGGCATATTTTCTTGTGTGATGTGTTCAACTTAATCGTCAGAAATGACCACACGCATGTGACTTTTGACAAAGGTTATTCTTTATGCATATTTTCATCATAGTACATTGGTCAGAATCTCCGGTTCTTCCAAGCAAACAAGTCTTGGTTTCTAAGCTAACATGCTGTCACATTCAGCTTTTTGAAGGCTTTGTATTATAAGCCTGAACATAATGCAAAATGGTGTGCCAACAATGCTAGGACCTTCAGAACATGAATTGGGAGCTCTGCTTTAGCCGTTAGGGCACAACAGTCTGAAGGAAGTAGTTGGGTGAAAAAAAAGTGGGCAGTGGTTTCTCTAAATTACTTGCGTTAGAATGTTTTCACTCTGCAGTTATGTTGCATACAGCTTGCTGTTGTGCAGCAGATGAAAAAGCCTTTACCTGTTAATATGTATAGGACTTGTATAGGACTCTGTCTAGCAAGCAATGGGGCACCGTACAAAGAGCGGGAGAATCCAGAAAGAGACCCCCTGGCAGAGCCGGGAGAGAGGAGACCAATTATTAGGGTTGATTGAACCCATGGGGCCAAGTACACATGCATGCCTCTCTCCAAAGATCTTTCTGGAACCTCCTCACGTATGTTTCAATTCTGGCGAGTATCATCCTTGCACAGTTGATTAAACAAGTACCATTTGATCGGGAATGATAAGATCTGTTATTTACAATGCAATGAAGATGATCTATAAAAGCTCAAACTTCATCCTGGTCCTGGTCGCTGGAGCACACAGCAGTAAACACACCATTTGAAGATATGTCCCTTAGTTTATGGGGAACACTGTCCTGGGCCCAGATGTGTATGGTGCAGGCCCAGACTGTAATGACATTCTGGCCACAACACTGTATTAACAAAGCATGTGCACAGACAATCAGGCCCGTCATATGCATCACTGATGAGGGGGCACACGCACAGGACTCCCACATGGTACACTTTTAAACAATGGGGGGGGGGGCAAGAGAGTTCCATAAACCCTCCGGGGGACACCCACTGGGGTTTAGTTACATACTGATCACCCCTCTTGGTAGAGGGCCGTGGTCATCTTAATAAATGTATTTGGGTTTTCTGGCACTCACTACTGCTGTCGGTGGAGGAGAGTCACACTGACAGGACACCAGGGCATGCAATGTGGCTCCCTGCTCCTGCTTGTGAGCTCACTGCCATTTTTGTTCGGACTTCAGCAAGGAGGGAGAAGGCCTCTGAGGAGGAACACAAAGCTTGTAGCTGTTGGTTGGTTTTTTATCCACCCACTGACTTCCCGTTGAGCAACAGAAATGTTGCATATGAAATGTGCATCAAGTTCTGTGGTTCCCTTGACAGTTGATCGTCCCGCTGGCCTTAATCCCTCTTTTCTGTCACGTTTCGAGGATATGGCTGGACAGATCCTCCCTTTTTGCTCTTGGCTTGTGTTTGGGGGGGAGTTTAATGTTTGATGATCCAAATGATGGACAAGCAAAGTAATTTCTGGACTCTCTGCCCAATCTGGATTTGTCCCAATTAGTGACACTTTCTACTCATAGAGCAGGTCATACCCTGTACTGTATGTTCGGTCATTATGGTTCGGTGAAAATAGACTGACCTACTACCCCTTTCCCTTGGACTGATCATGCTGGTATGTCCCTCCCATTTAATTATGGAGAAGCAATATCTCTCTGTACGCCTAAATCACCTCCCACTCTTTTCCAAAAATGGGACACTATCCTTGTAGAACATTTTTATCAAACAATCTCTGCTGCAGTTCAGAAGTTAGCTCCGGGTGTAGTGAAATCAGCAACACGTAACAAAGGGAGCGATAGACCTGGATTCTCTCAGGAACTCTAAATGGATTCTCTCAGGAACTCTAAATGGATTCTCTCAGGAACTCTAAATGGAAAGAAGAAAATTGAGGCAGTTGGAACGTAAATGGAGGAAAGATTTTGGCTCCAATTCAAAAAAGGTCATTTTTTCATGCTACTCTTCAAAATCTCTGGATTTTTGTAATAACTTATTTTATTGATAAAATGACCAATATCCGAAAGGACTAGTCAGCATGTTCTGATAATGACAATATGACCGCTCTGGATAGTCAGACAACTAACAAGCCTTCACCTCACATTTTCTCTCTGATCACTGTGGCCTCCTTTATACATATCATGGAAGCACGTCGTCCTACTGCCTCGCCACATGAACCTTATTCTGCCAGACCTGTAGTGGTCTCTTGTTAGGAACGATTTCCATTTCATGTATAATTTCCCCTCCAGTGGTGGACCCCACAAATTATTGCTGTAGTCTAAAGAGGAGCACAGCGTTTTGCTGCACTCCTCTGGGCTTTTACGCTCACTTTTTATGGGGAAACTGACATGCCCTTAATGGGACAGTCAGTAATGGGAGACTTTGTTTCCCTTAGTCCTTGTCCATGTTGCAACTTTTCTGCAACATGTAACAAGTGTACAATGTACCTTACAGCACAGTGCACTTCGGTCTAGTCATTTCCAAAGGCCCTAGATACTCTCGAAGGATATTTTAGGAGAAGTGAAGATGTGCCTTGGACAGGGCTGGTGGCAGCTTATAATTTTGCATGTTTTAACCCCTTTCTTGCCAGGTACACCGCGATTACTGTGGTTGACGCGGTTAGGTGGCCTGGCTCCAAAATGGCCACGCCACAAGGTTCTTTGTCCTGTCCTTTGGCCATCTTGCCCCTTCACCTTTCTCAGGTTGAGCCGACCCGGGTCAGTCCTTATTTGGGCATGCATTTTCCTGCAAAGCGCCAAGCTTTCTCAGGCTTTTGCTTGCCTTTTGTGTGCGCCCCCAGGATGCAGGCTGGAACGTCTGGCTCCAATACACATCCTGAGTGCCAGATTAGAATAGTGGGACCAATTATTCTCGGCACCTTCATCTTAACCTGCAAGTAAGCCTTTTCGGAAGTGTCCCTGGGCCAACCAGTGGGCTGACCAGCTTGCTCAGAAGTTTCGCCTTGAGACAACCGCCGTTTCGAGGAGGCCCTTAAAACTTGCCACATTGCAAGCTCTGTGTTCACATCACTTTCATACCAAATGTCATACACTTAGCGTTCCCAGGGCTGGAGTAAAGTGAGTGCACCCAAACTGGAGTTTACACGGTTGCCGTTTTGCCTAGCCATGGTGACACACTTTTTAAGTTCATTGCAGCTGTGGTACTCTGTGCCCTGAAGCCTGCTACAGTGGAATTGGCCTGATCCATCCACCAGGAGTGGAGAAATCGCCACTGTCCAGTAGGGGAATCAACTCTGTATCTTCGTCGTTGAAAGCCACAGAGCCGCGTGATTGATGCATTTGAACCTGCAACCGAAGTGGACTCGACTGCCGAAGTTTGGTCACCAGGGGTCGGTAAGTAATTGCAACCCTAACCGGTGGCCCCTAGCGCATCCAACCCTTTTTACGCATGAGTGGCCCCTGAGGGCCCCTCTCCTTTCCACTGCTAGTGCGAACTAGCAAACTATTCCCGACTCTTGGAACCGACTCTGCCCTCAAGTGGAGACCCTCCTCGAATAGTGGGAACCTTTTCTGCATCACCTGACCTACTTTCCTGAGCTGTTACAGCCCCTACAAAAGACCCTGCTTTGCCAATTTGAACTACTGCGTGCGCCAGCTTCGCAAGTTTATTTAAGCATTAGGCTTCTCTCCTCTTAGGGATTGGACTGTCTTTCAGTTAGGATTGTGTTTGATACAGAAGGGCCTAAAGACTATTTGCACTGCCTGCTTCCTTCCCTGTTTAGGTTGTGGACCCATTTGGTGCATTCATTCTTTGGACCCCATTGGTCTTGTATATATGTGTATAGATGGGATTGTGTTGGTTTAATAGTATTGCTGTGATTTCCTTACTGTGTGTTGAATTACAAAGGCCTTGAAATAAATGTAGTTGTATTTTTGATATATATACACCTGCCTGGGAGTGATTTGTAAGTGTCCTTTTTTCTGTGTGCTCATTGAGGTCTTTCAGTCACCCTCACCCCTCCTGAGACCTAGTCTTGACCGCCGCCGTAGCTACCTTGATTGGTCTGGCTTGTCTAGAAGGTTACCCTTTTCCAAGAAACTAGGCTGGCCTTCTGAACCTCTGCTCACCAGGTTAGAGTTCAGAAATCCATTTTAACATCTCAGATCTTTGTCAACTTATTAGCAGCTGTTTTATCTCTGGAATAGTTCCAGACCATTTAAAAACTGTCACAGTGACTTCTCTGCTCAAGACCTTTTTTGGATCCATGTTATTTGGGAAATTATCCGCCAATCTCACTACTTCCTTATCCAAGTAAACTACATCCCAGTTGCAAGCCTTTGTTGAAGAACATGGCTAATTGGATGAGGCCCGGGCTGGATGTCGTCCAGGACGTAGTATTGAGTTGGTGGCAGTAGCTGCATTGGATGATCTGCCGGCGGCGTGGGGGCCTTGATCCTGTTGGATATGTGGGCAGTGTTGGCCCCGTCGACCATTCTATTCTACTATCTCGCCTCTATAGTCTTGGTGTAAGGGAGAAGGCTGTGGTCTGGATTTCCTCATTTCTAACAGGCAGGTTGCAAGCAGTTGTGTTACCCCCATAGGAATCTTCGCATTTCCCAGTTTCAGGTGGAATACAACAGCTTCCTTGTTGAGCCCATTGTTTTTCATTCTCTATATGAGACTTTTAGTAGATATGATATGGCTATGATAAGTGTTTCAAGGCGAGACCAGGCAAGGGAATTGAAACAGAGGGAGGACAAAAGACAACGATCTTACTAGGCCTAGTGACAATGAGATCATCCGGTCCTGTGAGCCCACCTTTTATATTTATGCCGACAACACGCAACTGATTTTTCAATTGAGGCATCAAGAGGGACAACCAACGGTTCAAAGAGTGTTTGGAAACGGTCAGCACATGGATGAACATCAATCGTCTAAAATGTAATATTAAAAAAACTGAAATTATGATCTGCTCAATACTCACTTTTGTGTCTGCTGATGCTAGTCCGTGGGTAAATAATTTTTGTCCAAATGCACTTGGACCTTGCACTAGCATGTCTCATAGTCGGAGATTTGGGGAGCTGCTTGCACCCCAACTCTCTCTAGATCATCAAATCTGCGTAGTGTCTACGTGTTTTTATTAGATGCGCACACTGACTAGATTCCTGGATTATTTCTCAGGTAGTG
Source organism: Ambystoma mexicanum (assembly GCF_040938575.1). Classification (NCBI taxonomy): domain Eukaryota; kingdom Metazoa; phylum Chordata; class Amphibia; order Caudata; family Ambystomatidae; genus Ambystoma; species Ambystoma mexicanum. The sequence goes on from NC_090935.1 coordinate 649,672,768, forward strand.
AATGCTTTTATTGCGACCCAGCTGGATTTCTGTAATGTGGGATACCTGGGCTTACCCAAGTGTACTATTTGCACGTTACAGGTTGTTCAGAATGCTGCAGCCTGCTCGATTATTCACTTGAATGTATTTATTTGTTTATTTATAACATGTTTGTTATGCATAACCATAGAGGAATCACAGCAGTTGTACCAGCAAAAGATGTAGATGCAAAACAGAACAGTCAGTAAGAGCACATTAGTGTATAGTCATGCAACAAAAGTTGGAGTCTGGTGGAAAGCTGTGCGCCCAAAAGATGCGGTCTGGTGGAAAAAGATGTGCGCCCAAAAGATGCGGTCTGGTGGAAAAAGATGTGCGCCCAAAAGATGCGGTCTGGTGGAAAGCTGTGCACCCAAAAGATGCGGTCTGGTGGAAAAAGCTGTGCACCCAAAAGATGCGGTCAGGTGGAAAAAGATGTGCGCCCAAAAGATGCGGTCTGGTGGAAAAAGATGTGCACCCAAAAGATGCGGTCTGGTGGAAAAAGATGTGCACCCAAAAGATGCGGTCTGGTGGAAAAAGATGTGCGCCCAAAGGTTGCGGTCAGGTGGAAAAAGATGTGCGCCCAAAAGTTGCGGTCTGGTGGAAAAAGATGTGCACCCAAAAGATGCGGTCTGGTGGAAAAAGATGTGCACCCAAAAGTTGCGGTCAGGTGGAAAGATGTGCACCCAGAATTTGCGGTCTGGGGCTAGATTGCAGAAACTTTGCACCGGTGCAAGTGCAAAGTGTGCACGTAATTATCCCAAGGGCAAAGTTTGCACTATCTTTAAAAACACTGGGATACATTAAAAAATCATTGCACCTCGACAAGTGCAGTTTGGCATATTAAAAGCAACAGGGCTGAAATTTCCTGTGTTCTAAAAAGATACATTTTTGATGCATTTTTGCATCAACGTTTGCCCTAGTGCTAATACCATTCCGTATTAGCACTAAAGCAAACTTTGCCCGGGGGAACAAATGTAGTGAAAATGCCTCTATGGCACTCGAGCAATTTTTGCCCTGGTACTTTTAATATGATTTTTTAAGGCGTCACAGTGTTTTCAAAAATAGGGCAGACTTTGCCCTAGTGATAATACCGTGCACACTTTGCACACAGTTTCTGTAATCTGGCCCCTGGTGGAAAGATGTGCGCCATACGTTGCGGTCTGAGCGGGACTGCAATAATGCAGCCGGCTGGCGCGGTTAGTCATATTTGTCTAATAGCCAGGTTTTTAGAAGTCTCTGAATGTTGCATAGGACGGGCTCATATCACCTATGCGTTGAAATCATTACACTGGCGTCCACTAGAGAAACGCACCCAGTTCACAGCGTTGTGCCTCGTGCTCACGTCACTGCATAACCGGGCTCCTCTTCTTTCATGCAGGGATCGGTTCAAACACTACGCACCACAACGCACTTTACATTCCTAGTCCGCGGGCTTTCCAGAGGTACCTACACCCGAATTGGCTAGATAGGGGGATAAGGGGAGGATACATTTTGCTTTCTTGCTATAAAACTTTGGAACGGGCTCCCATTGATCCCCGTTTTTTAGACAGTCATCTTGACTTCAGAATGAAATGTCAAACGTTCCTGTTTCCTGTTTCCAGTGCAGGATCCCCTATTGGGGGTAACCTGCTGGTTTCCCCCCAAGGCGATCGAGCGCTCTGTAAATACATGTCCCCATACCTTGCCATACCATGGCCATGCATTGCTAATCCTATGGCCATACCCATCCACTCCTTGCCCCGCCCGCCCGCAACACTTCACCCTGGGATCTCTTTATCAAGACCGGAACATCACATCAAACATATAGGAGAACAAGGGTAGCGAAGATCAGAAAGTTTACTCCTTAACAGAACACTCCATGCATTAGTGGTTCCATTTGATGATGTCTAATGTTGTCCTGGGATAATTATTTTAGGTTGAAACAATTTTTATTTTTTAAAACCTGTATGACAATGTTTTTCTTGTATTTTCTTTGTAATCGTTTTAATTCTTTTTGTACAATAGTGAAAGGTTTATACAGTGATGTTTGAACCAAAACACTAATAAAAAATAAAAAAATAAAAAATACATCAAACTTGGTGCTGGAAGGGCCTCCCAGCATTATTATATATAGTCCTCTGAGAGTTAATGGCATAATTGGAGCTGTAAACGGTCTAAGGCTGTAATAAGATTGTCTTAACCAAGTATGCCTTAAGTCCTGCTAAAAATAAATATTGTCAAAGCCATGCATTCTGGCTTGTTTATAGGTATTAGATAGTAATGTCCCAGGCACTGCTATTATATGCCCAGGCATCATTTTGCAGCTGCTGACCGTTACTGTGCAGTTTTTAGCACTACGGCAGTGTCTGGCAAATGCTATTTCTCCTGCCTACACAAAATCCAAAGCTGTTGGCATTGCCCGTGTTTGTTTCTTTCAGCAATGGACCGTGCATTGGGCAACATTGTGTGCCTCAGCAGGGGCAACTCATAGGCTTGGATAATCACATGCCACAGACCAGGGGCACCGAGTATGGGGGGGCTGCAGGGCCCATCCCCCTACCCTCGGCAGAATGAAGTCGGGGCTGAGCCCCCCCCCTCCTGGCCGGAGAGAAGAGACGCAGTATGGATGGCCCTTTGTTCCATCCATACTGTGTATCTCTCTGGCGGGCCGGGTAAAAGCCAGGGAAAAACGATGTTTAGAAATTGTGGGACAGATAAAAAGCAAGAGGCTCGTGCTTTGCATCTGTCTCTCCATTTCTAAAAATCGTTTTGGGTTGGGTATACTTCTACATCTGTGCAGCCGGGTGCACAGATGTAGAGGTACACCCAACCCAAAACCATTTTTAGAAATGGAGGCACAGATGCAAAACAAGTCTGTCCCTCAATTTCTAAAAATCGTTTTGGGTTTGGTGTATTTGTACATCTGTGCACCCCTGTTGGCAAGAGGGGCGCACAGATGTAGAGGTACACCCAACCCAAAACGATTTTTAGAAATGGAGGCACAGATGCAAAGCAAGTCTGTCCCTCAATTTCTAAAAATCGTTTTAGGTTGGGTGTATTTGTACATCTGTGCACCCCTGTTGGCTAAGAGGGGTGCACAGATGTAGAGGTACACCCAACCCAAAACCATTTTTAGAAATGGAGGCACAGATGCAAAACAAGTCTGTCCCTCAATTTCTAAAAATCGTTTGGGTTTGGTGTATTTGTACATCTGTGCACCCCTCTTGGCAAGAGGGGTGAACAGATGTAGAGGTACACCCAACCCAGAAGGATTTTTAGAAATGGAGGTACAGATGCAAAGCGAGGGAGGGGGCAGGGAGCAGGGGCAGGGAGAGGGAAAATTAGACTGTTTGCATGTCTCTGAGTGTGCACGTGGTGACGGTGAATGCTATGGGCGGGGAGCGGAGGCGTATCAGCCAGCACTTTCTAGTAGTGCTGCCATATTTGAAATGGGGTAATGCTGGTACTCCTCAGTTAGCTCGCTATACTCTTGATGGGATAGTACTGCTGTCACAGGGCTTCTATAATTGTTGAATCTTCTCAGCGATAATACTATGCTTTTGTTGAGGCAATGCTAGTTCATCTTAGTGGGGCTGCTATACTTTTGATGGGACAACATCAGCACTTCTCAGTTGAGCTGCTACACTCTTATTGACAAGTTCCCAGCACTTCTCAACAGATGTATTTCTTTTTATTTTAATTGGTTATTTATAATGCGTGTACTACCCAGAGGTTTCTAAGTGCGGACTGAGGGAGCGAACCTGTGTTGTGCGGACCGAGGGAGCGAACCTGTGTTGCGTGGACCGAGGGAGCGAACCTGTGTTGCGCGGACCGAGTGATCGAACCTGTGTTGCTCTGTGTCGTCTTGTTTCCAAGGCGAGCATGTTGCCCCTGAGCCATCCTTCTGATACTCTAAAGATCTGAAGTACATTTAATGATACAGAACCAGAACTATTGAGCAAGTCTGTCATCATCAGAATAACTCAACACTGTCGTGGTTATACAAGAGATCATATATTTAAAGGGATGGAATTACCTAGAATGTAGCAGCACTATTAAATAACCCAAAGTTCTTAAGCATAGTTAATGTGAAAATACTACACTTCTCACCATTGGACAGTACTGCCACTTCTCACAGAGGCTTCTACACCTTTTATGGGGCAGCACTGATCCAGCCTACTGCTCACATGCTCAGAATTGTCATTTCTCAGCAGGACTGCAACACTATACCATTGTGTTCTGTATGTTGAGTGCATCTTCACCACCAATGTGGATTCTGGCTCTCCCCCAGTGTCTAAAGAGTAGATCTGTCTACATTCAATTGGCAACAGGCATGTCCAGAGCTGCCTGCTGTCCATAAGCTGCCACTCAGGATGTTGGGAGCCGTGATGGGGCAAGGGATAGAAGGCTCGAGCCTGTCGGATAGCAGAATCAGCATAGTCTTAAAACCTGCTCACTCCTTCTGGAGGGGCCATTGGGCAAAATGAGCCTGATCCCACATACAGGGGGTTGTTACCCCTTTATCTCTCCTGAATGAAAGAATGAGCTCTCTCAGACACATGTTATCACCCCTGCACACACATTGAATGAATATGGTATGGATCTATAGATTGAGAAAACTGGAGTGACAATTCAGAGTGTTTTAACAGAAATATAATTGTCTTCCCAGATGGGAGACTGACTCCATTAATATACATGGGGTCACTGAGATGACCAAGAGTGAAACTGTACATTCAGTTGTGAGATTACCAGCAACGGGCGATACTATTCTCCAAGGAAGGAGGTGCCCACTCAATATATCACACTGTTTATAGGTGTGAGACCCATCCTGAATGCTTGCCCAAAGAGCCTTGGCCAGCCAGAGTTTCACACTGAAGAAGTGAGCATGTGATCCGGGGTCTGCAGCCCACACACACGCAGGGGATTCCCATGTTCCCACTACCAAGATTTTCACCAAATTAGTGAGATTGTGCTTCAGGGTAGTAGGCACACGCACAGTCTTTGCTCTGACGTTTGACACACTCACAGGATGAGACGGCATTTCGTTCTCCCATCCTAGTTGTGTTGCTCTGCCTTTTGAGGGCTACTACAACCTGGATGATTATAGAGGGGTGGAGTAGGGGCAGTGATGACCTACTGGAATCTCCTTCTTACTTTAGTATATGCAGTACATGCTAGCCAATGTTTCCACTGTTCTGCGCTGCGCGTGGCTCCACCCCCCGCGCGCCATTGCACCAAGTTGGCGACTACATGCAAATTTGCGGTCCTATAACTGCCAGTGATGTCACTTCCTATATTTGACCCCTACCCCCTGGGGAAATTCATAAGTCGGCTCCCCTGCCACAGACGTCACATGAGAAAAGACGGCCTGGACACCTGCGAGCTATGTCTTGTGATCAACTGCCGGCAGCAAGCACCATACGCCTCTATACTACTCTTCATAATGACAGCTGACGAAGTTATTTGAAGAGGAATTATCTCTTTTATAATGACTGAAAAAACACGTCCTTGGTGCAGGACCCTGGAAACGGTATCCTTCATGGCCGAACAGAAGTGCATGTTTGCATTGGAGGCGATGCACTTGATACGTTTGGTGTACGAGCATATATATATGTTAACACAAGTACACTCTTTCTTTTTGCTCTGGACACGTGATAAATGTATAAACAGAAAAACATTGCTTTTTGCGAGGACCGACATCATCCATGTCCCCAAATGTGTCCCTCTGCTAGAGCGTCTCATGGCCCCGTGGAGGAAGACTGGAGTGTTTGATGACTGGGAGTGACCCGGGTCGCTCCCCCGGGGCCCGGTATCAGTGCCTCTCAACATTTCCTCTTCTCGAAATGCACAATATGAGGCAGACGGTGACCGTTTCCAGAACTTTCTCTTAGATTTCTTTTTTCCCCTGAATGTGGAACTGCTCCCTTGATTCTTCAAACAGCTGAGGGGAAGCGGAAGTGAAAACGTTTCTTGTGAACTCCTCGGGGGTTTCGAGACGTTTATAGTGGGATGTGGGAAAGGCCCTCCTTACCTATTGTCTGGGTAACGCCAGGGCTTCATGCGGTCACGAGTCAGCCAGATTAATTTAAGGGACAGAAAATATTTATGCGTCAATAACAAAGGAGACTGAAGGGGCATTGGATAGGAAATGACTTTCATGAAGATTACGCTGGGCATATTGGATGACAGCATACCTACACTCTGAAAGAAAGCTGTCACAAAGAGAAAAGTGACTGCTTTATTTAATGTAATTCTCATCCGTTTATGCCGAGGTATAGCCATCATAGGTACAGAAGCGCATGCGCATGTACTGTTGCCATATGCCCCGTACAGCTTCATGTGTTCAAGTGCCCTGGCCAATTTATATCTTTGCAGCCCACCTTAAAAAATGCAGCAATTAACGTGTTCACTGTAACAGTGGGTGTTGTGCTCTAGAAGTTAGTTTCAGGTCTTCCCTGTGCCATTTGATTGGTCATCTTCTTCCACAAACCAAGGTTGCTTTTCCCCGGGCTAGTCGTTGAGTGAACCGTCAGCCCAACATGGGGGGTGCAGGGTTGGGGGCAAGTGGACACGGTGTCAGGACATCCCATCGTGACTATATAGACTTTCGCTGCCCGTGCCCCAGAGCGCCCGCATACTCGCCGCCCCTGTCTCTCTGTGTCTCAGAAAGCATCTTTTTCGACATCTCCAGGGCTTTTACTTAGGGTTGCTTGCATACTTTTGCCGAATTCTTCTCTTTTTGGATTTTGGTAGTTTAAGCTGGATCACCAAAAGTGGCGGCTGTTGAATTTTTGAACTCTAGGGGTGTACATGTATGTTCCTAATATGCAGATGCGAAGGGCACCCAACCAAGGGTGGGTTCGGGAGATTACCCCCCTGAGAAAGTGTTTAAAATAATGGAAGAAATAGTACATTTTACAGCACTTTCTCAGAAAAATTGGTAAAACCCAATAGTTGCAAGTCACCAAAAGTGCACAGAACCATTTTACAACAAATTTTCATGATGCCTTTGCCCAATGTATGCCAGTATATAAAACATGTTCATGTTGGCTCTACCCATGCATGTTCATGTATGCTGCACCAATATATGCCAGTATTATCATATAAGGCTTCTCAGCTGATAAAAAATGCCATGCAACAGAAATAAACTATATCCAGACTGGGTATACCAAGATAGGCCAGTGTACACTGCACTCACATTTCTGTTTGCTTTAACCCTAGATGCAAGGTAAACAAATGCCATTACACATAAAGAATATATGACTATATGACTAGACTGGGGCCACCAATACAAGCCAGTCTAGCAATGTAATAACAGTCATCACAATGGTTTTACCCTTGATGCCATGTAAAAAGTAACAAATGCCATGCCACATTAAGAAATTAAATGCACACTGACACCATAGGCCAAGCTAGCAATGTAATAACAATTATGTTTGTTTTACCCTTGATGCAAAGTAAAACATGTCACTCCACCTCGAGAAAGTAAATGTAGACTGGCACTACTAATGTAGGTCAGTCTAGCCAAGCAATGACACTTATAGTTGCTTTCCCCTTGATGAAAAGTAAAACTGCCTTACTACATTACAAAAGTATATATTGAATGAAACTAGTAGTGCCAGTCTGCATATACTTTCTTAATGAGGGATGGCTTTTCTATTTGTCATCAAGGGTAAAGCAAACATAAGTGTTGTTAGCCAGCTAGACTGGCCTACATGCAATGTAGGCCAGTCTAGCCAGGTATAAAGCAAACATAAGTGTTATTACATGACTAAACTGACCTGCCTGCGATGTAGGCCTGTCTTACCATACCAGGTATTAACACTTATGTTTGCCTTTTCAAGAGTAAAGCAAACATAAAATGTATATTACTTTTCCCTTGAAGCACAGTTACTCCGCATTATGTGTAAAGCAAAGATGATAAGGGTGATTACCTTGCTAGACTGGCCTACATTGAATGTAGGCCAGTGACAGCACTTAGGTTTGCTTTACCCTTGATGCATAGTGACTGTGCATTAAGGGTAAATCAAATATGCGTGCTATTAATAACATTTATCATGTGTTTGCTTTACCCTTGATACACAGTACCAAGCATCAAGGGTAAAGCCACTTGATAAGTGAAGCGTTACAGTGTGGCTACACTAGCCTACATTCAATGGGCCAATGTAGCCAGCCCAGTCACGTGATAATGCTGCACTTATCATGTTGCTTTACCCTAGTGTGCATCAAGGGGAAAGCAAAAAACAATGCCATGACCTGAGAAGCCCCCACTCCAAAATGTAGGGACCTACTGAACGGGGCTACACAATGTAGCAGTGGGCAGAAACACACACACAAACACTTCCATCCACGCTTTCACAAATAATACATGCAACTCATTCATACAAGTAACCAATCCAACATACATACATACACACATACATACACATTACATTAAAAAAACACCTGCGTGCATCCTCCACACGAGCCCCCACAGCAACAGGGAGGTCCGGGTCTCCCCTCCGGGACATAGACACTATACCGGAGAGGAGACAGTGTGTCTACGATGATATTGCAATAAAGAGAGCTGGTGGGGCCAGGTTTCCCCTGCCCTGATGGCTCTCAATATTCTGTGCAATTTTTTTTTTTGCAGAGCCAGAAGGGTTCCGCAAACAAACAGAAAAACAATTGCTAAGAGGCAGGCAGCACAGTCCCCATGAAAATAAAGTATACAAGTGGACTGTGCTGCCTGCCACTCAGGCGAGGTGACAGCCTTCTGCTCGGGTAGGGGATGGCATAATCCGCCCGACCCATAGTGGCAGGGGTGAGAAACCTGAGGGTATTCTCACTCTTATTCCCCATGGGTCCTCTGCGCAGGTAGCCAGGGAAAGGCCATTACTTTTGGATCCTGACCCTGGGGGTGGATAAGCGAGAGAGAGGATCACCTGGATTGAGGGTCTGTGGGGACTGGGAGTGGGATGCCCTTGGAAGATACATGGTATCCCCCTTTACCTACTAACGACCAACCCAAACCTTCCCCCGCCTTCATGGGTTATTAGGAGCCAATTCCCATAACTTCCTCATATAAAACTACTAACAGTACTGGGACGAGGAAGAGGCAACCAGGAGTAATGAAGACTAGGTGCTTTTACCACTCTCGTACTGGGACGAGAAAGAGGGCTGCTGAGAGGAGTCGAGTTCAGGCATATTCCCTTAATGAGGGCCGGGCAGGACTGATTACACATTCACACCTTCAGCCTGTTAAAAGACTGCATGTGTATAAAAATCCCAACCAAGCAGAAGCCAGGAGGGAAGCTGTGGCATTGATGGAAGAGCAGCAGCAGAGATGACAAAAGAAGCAGCAAGGAGCTGTAGGTGTGTTGCACCCCGGCGGTTCAAAGGAGTACACCCCAGGAGCCGGGACTCCGTGGAACTGAGCAAACGCTTTAATCGAAGCCGCACCTGGAGGCTTCCCCTTTTTTGTGGCGTTTGCAGCGCTTGTTCTCCTGGCATCAGAAACCGACTCAGGAGTGCCTGAGGGGAAGAAGGTGGAGCCCAGAGGCAGACATACCAAGGCCGAGAGAGGTCTGCGCTGCAGGAACACCAAAAGAAGCAACTGGTGATGTTTTATGTGAAAGGAAACCCGGTATGCAAGTGTTTGAAGTTACACAGAGGATTACTTTGTATCAGAGTGGTCACATGCATGATAGACCACGTCCTCGAAGGTCTCAGATAGAAATCCTCATTAACTTGTGAATAAATTAGAATACTTTGTATCGGTGTGGTCGTTTGAACATAAAGACACATTTTCGTAAGTCTCTGAGTGCTGGGCAAGTTACAAAGGCAATTTACGAAGATTTATAACAATAGAATGAAACAAATTAAAATGTTTTCAATTGTTACAAAAGTCTCTAAGTGTGGAGCACATTGCAAAGGCAATTTACAAAGACTTATAACAACGTAATGAAATGAAAGAAACCTTTTCCCACTGTTATAAAAGTCTCTATGTGCCAGGCACATTGTTAAAGGCATTCTACAACGATATAAAACATCAAGGTGAATCGAGTGAAGATATTTAACACTTATTGTATTCCAAACCAAATGAAAAGCATATGAAATATATCTTCATGCTTATTAAATACAGAACTGAAAGAAAACTATTACCTACGAAGTTCATAAATGAAAGAAACCTTTAAATTCATAAAGTATCAAGTTCAAAAGTAACTACAACTTTAATAGACTTTTAATAGTCAAATTATATATGCTGTACTTACAAGTAAATAAAGCTTTTAACCCAAGACATCAGTCCTTCTTGAACCTTAAAGCTATCAGAACTTCAGCAATAGAAGTGTGCCAAATATACATTGGACTCCAGAGTGAATGGAACTTTGGATGTGAACTTTAACAAGTGAATAGATCACACATTTCAGTCAAGACCTTCTTATATTAAGACCAACCATATTCAGAGGGTACACGTATGGCGCAGACCTTTAGGAAATATGGAAACTATCCTAACACATTAAAAGTAAATCTTGGGGAAGGGAACCCTGAGGCTTAACTTACTTATTGACTTGAGGACAGAGTCACAAGACATTTTGGGTTTGGAACTATATTTGGAAACTCTGGGGAAGGGTACCCCGAGTGTTGTTGAATATTATATCATTTTGAACTTAAGGTAATCCTGAGACTTTTATTGGAACTGCTTTATAACTGGGGAATGGAGCTGAAAGAAAGCTGTGAGCTGGACCGAGCTCCGAACTGTGTTGAACACTGTTTTGTTGGTTGCTGGTATCCCTACACATTGTATAAGATTAGTTGTGAGGGCAAGTATAGGTTTTGGACACAGACAGATTACTAAATTGAACATTTGAACTTTGACTTTCCTTAGTTTTGATTTGGTAGGGAAATCCCACCATAGTTTAGGGCTAGATAGGTGTTTTCCATCCTGACATTTAAGTTAATAAAAGTGTTTACTTGGAACTTTGAATATGTGGTCTGCGTCTTAAGCTAAGTTGCCTTCACACGGGCCACCCCCGATCACCAACCTTCTTGGGGCTTAAATTTCAAAGGTAGCTTTCAACAACCACTGGTTGAGGCCTCTGCCTGTGCCAGGGATAACAGATTTTATTTAGGGCAGACCTAGTTCCAGAGCAGTGGTGCACTGAACAGGGTGTGGCTAGCCAGCATTTGAGCTGGCTTCTTTTAAAGTAGATGATGTAATAGCCGTGGATCCTGGCGGTAGCCCTGGTTTTACAGCTAGTGATAGCATAGCTCAGATCAAGTGTTCTAGTTTAAAAAAAAATATTTTATTAATTTTATTCAAACCAAACAACAATACAAACAAATCCAACACACAGTGTAATTTACAACAATTCCATTAGACACCATTTGTATTTCCATTTTGCCACTGCTCCCCAAGTCCCACCCTCCATCATGAGCATATTTGTACTTCGCGTTCAGCATCTGCTACACGTGGCCGGGTCTCACTATCTTCGGATTCCACCGGGTCCGATATAGATCCGAACAGTTCCGCTATTAATAATTTCCATGCCATCAAGGTAGCCACTTCTTCCTCCCCACTCATGCTGCTCGCCTCCTGCCATACTACCGTTTCAGCCTACGCCCATTTCTGTAACTCTTTCCACCATACCTCCACCCGTGGCTTGTGGCATTTCTTCCATCGCATGGCGATCCTCCGTTTTGCTAGCACATATGCCAAGTTTCTCAGTTTCTCAACATGTTTAAGTTTCCGTGGTCTGGGGAACCCTCCCAGCAAGGGCCAGGGCATTTCTATGACAAGCGTGACCCCTATTGTCGCTAATCTTTGTGCCACTTCGCCCCAGAAACTTTCGATTACTGGGCATGACCAAAACATGTGTGTCATGTTAGCGTTTTCCATGTCGCACTTAGAGCACGCCTGACGCCCAGCGTTCCGGAACTTAGATATCCTCAGAGGGGTCATGTATGCTCTATGCGTTATGTACAGCTGTATTTGTTTAAGTCTAGCATTTCATGACCCTTTTTTGTGATATCCCAGGGTGCGTTCCCACATCCCATCTCCCATTGGGGCCCCCACCTCCTCCTCCCAATCAAGTCTCAGATGTGTCAATTCCTTCCCCACCTTGGTCATCACCATATCATACAATCTAGAAATCTCATGCCCCCCTTCCGATATGTCATATATTACCCCCACAGTAGCATCTGGTTCCTCCACCAACACTGTTTCAGGCCAGCTTTTCCGAATTTTCTGAACCATCGTATGGTATGTAACATATTGTCCAGTGTGTAATCCCACCTCCTCCCCAAGTTCTTCAAAATCTGTAATGGTCCCCTCTTGCCAAATGTCCCCTAACGTTACCAGCCCCACCGATTCCCAGTAGGTTCTGATAATCACCCTCAGCTGCTCGTCCCCTCCCGCTAATGCGACCAGCGGTACTTGTGGGGAGCACGGGAATGGGTCCTCCATCATCCGACACGCTCAACGCCACATTTTCCACCCGAACATCATCATTTTAGGGCGCTCCTTCATATCTGTCTCAGGCAACCATATCATTTCCCTTAAGTAAAATGGGGTGCAAACCCGCCCAAACAACCTATGTTCAGAGGTCACTTCGTCGGAGAGCCAATTGGCCACATATTGTAATTGACTTGCTATATAGTAGACCTCAAAATTGGGCAACCTGATACCTCCCTTTTCGTAGAAGTTCTGCAACTACCATAGCGCTACTCTATTCCGGGTACCATGCCATAGGAAGTCCCTGCATATACTATTCAATTCAGTGAAGAAGTTCTTGGGTATCATATGTAGGATATTATTAAAATAATGTAAAAGCCTAGGTGGGACCACCATCTTAAGCATTGTCCCCCGTCCCATCATGGCTAGGGGCAACTTCTCCCAAAACTTCATGCATTTCCAGATTTTCTCAACAGCTACCACGGTGTTGTGCTTATGTTCCTCTTCTGCGGTGTGATACACATCAATGCCAAGGTAACGGAAAGAACCAGTCACCCATGGTATCTGTAACACCGGCAACCTTTCCTTCGGGGTACCCTTATAGCTTCCTAGGGGGAATATACTGGATTTTTGAGGGTTTACCGCAATGCCGGACAACCCAGCGTATTTCTCCATCACTTGAAGGATATATTGAAGATTCTCTTCCGGGTATTTCAGGTAAAGTAATAAATCATCCGCATATAAGGATATTAGATGCCGCTACCCCCCAACCTCAATACCTATCGTATCGTACTGTTGCCTGAGGTATATCGCTAGGGGCTCCAGGGCTAGAATGTAAAGCATTGGGGATCAGGGGAACCCCTGCCTGGTACCTCTACTAAGCTGCCATCTCTCGGATATCACTGATCCCGTTCGTACTCTGGCTAACGGCTCACTGTATAGCATTTTCGCCCACCTGATATACCCCGGCCCTACTCCGTAACGTCCCAGGGCCGCCAGCAGCCATGGCCACTTAACAGAGTCAAAAGCTTTTACTGCGGCTAGGGATACAATTGCCATTTCGCCTTCATTTCTATCCGCCCAATCGATCACACGGTGGAGTCTCCTATGATTATGGGTTATATTCCTGTTCGGAACATAGCCCGTTTGATCCGGGTGGATAAATTTACTAATTACTTTCCGCAATCTGTTTGCCAGGACAGCCGTCAATATCTTGCTGTCCTGGTTCAGCATCGATAAAGGCCTGTAGGAGCTACAACTATACCCCGGTTTGTTGGGTTTAGGAAGCGGTATTATGATCGCTTCTCTGAGTGACTCCGGCAACCTTCCCATCTCAAACGCTTTGTTAAGCATGTCTAGCATTGGGGGTAGTACTTCTCTATATACTTTGTAAAATTCGCTAGGGAACCCGTCTGCTCCTGGGGTCTTACTGGTGGGCAACTGCTTCACAACCTCCTTCAACTCCTCCAGGGTAATTGGTGCATCAAGCTCTTCTCTCTCCTCATCACTTATCTTAGGTAATCCTATATCTTCTAGTGTTTTGGTTATCTCCTCTTGACTACTTCCCTCCTTGTCACCGTATAACACCCTATAATAATTTGAAAATTCCTTGTTGACTCCTTCTTGAGTGTCTACTACATCGCCATCTTCTCTAGTTATTGTCCTAATCAGGGGTCTAGGGGTTTCACTCTTGTACAGCCATGCTAAAAGCCTACCCGTTTTATCTCCTCCCGCGTGCTGTCTTTCTACATACTTTTTATAATTGAGGGTACAGAGCCTTTCCCAATCTTCCGCGCATTGCTGTTGAAGTTTAAGCACTAGCTCAGTGCCCACACTGTCACTTCCTAATGTTCTTTCTAGTTCATCTTCAACTCTTTGTAGGTCAGCCAGAACCCCACCTTGCAGGCCCTTTGACTTAGCTATGGCTGCCCCCCGCATCACCACCTTAAAAGCTTCCCATAGTGTACCCACTGAGTCAACACTACCAGTATTCGTTTCAAAATATTTAATGATCTCATCTCTTATGTCCTCACGAAAGACCGGATCTTTGAGTGCCTCCGCTCGGAGGTGCCACGTCGGGATCCGCGCCCTCGGGGGTCAGTATTGCCACCCAAGAATCAGGGCCGAGTGATCCGAGAGGACCATCGCCTTGTGTTTTATTTAAGAGCTCTCTGCCACCACATCCTGCGTGGCAAAGACATAGTCCAATCTTGTGTGTAGCTGCTGCGGGGTAGAATAATGCGAATATTGCCTATCATTGGGATGTTTTGTTCTCCATACATCTACCAAGCCGAAATCATCTAGTAACACCTGCAATGCTTTGGCCGCTGGGGTGGGCCTATCAATCCTGCTGTCAGATCTATCCACCTTGGGGTTCATTACACAATTGAAATCCCCGCCCCAAATAACCACGCTTTCCACACACATACTAAGACTGGTGCACAGAGTCCTGAAGTATGCCGCCGTGTTATGGTTAGGAGCATACGTATTCACGATGCATACCTCTTTATTCTCCAACAGCCCTCTCAATATAACCATCCTCCCGTCAGTTTCCGCCATTTCCTGCAGTAGCTGAAACGGGACATGAGGTGCCACCCAGACAAGCACTCCCCTAGCGTAAGCAGAGTACGAAGAACCCACCACAATCCCTTTCCATTTTTTCCCAACTAGCTCCAGCTTCTCCCGCGTCAAATGCCTCTCCTGTAACAATGCAACATCTATCTTTTGCCTTTTCAAATACAGCATAACCTTATTCCTCTTCATATAACTGTTAAGTCCCCTGACATTCCATGTCACTATCCTAAGATCTCCCATAGCGCTTTGATATCTTCCTCCCTCATTTCCAACCGAACCCTCCCGGTCATGCTATGCAGATACAACCCTCCAACTCTTCCATGTAGGCTTATGTTCAAACTTACATCACACAAGATTGGTATCCCCTAAACCATGGAACTGGGGAGCAACAATAAGACAAAAAAACCCCCGAAGGGGAGGAGTTCACATGGAGGAGTACTATATTAATTTAAGTACCCAATTATAGGAATAGAGGTGGAAAAGAATAGTGGCCCAATCATAACAGATTCATAAAGAAAATTACTGCCAATGGAATAAAGTGCTAGATGCAAGAGAATAATGAGTGCCTAATCACGATAAAGCATCACTATCTCTTATTTTTAAATTTCATTTGAATAATAAAGATGCTGTTGAAAAAGAAATTGCTGCCAATGAAATAAAGTGCTAAGTACAAAAAAGTGCTAAGTGAACTTTATTCCATTGGCAGTAATTTTCTTTTCTACAGCATCCTTATTATTCGAATGAAATTTAAAAACATGAGACAGCGATGCTTTACCTTGATTAATACTGGGTCATGAATTGTGGTAATTAAATTGCGATTGAATGGTTTAATGTATTAGATTGGACAAGTATTTTACACTAACATGAATTCATCTATTTTATTGTTGTTATGTTGCTTATATATTATGCAATTTTATAAATGTTTTGCGATGATTATTAAAATATGAAAATATGAATCTGTTATGATTGAGCCACTATTCTTTTCCACCTCTATTCCTATAATTGGGTACTTAAATTAATATAGTACTCCTCCATGTGAACTCCTCCCCTTCGGGGGTTTTTTTGTCTTATGTTCAAACTTAAACTCCCCAAAACTATGTACACCCCAAACTTCCCACCTCCCTTCCCTCCCCCCACCCAACCCCTTCCCAACAACGCCCCCTCCAACTGTTGCCTAGCTCCATCCCTGGATCTCAGGCACCCCCACATCTAGCCCCATCCAGCACAAACTTATGCTCAGGGCTCAGTAGGGTAAAGTCGCCATAATGGCCACTTAACTATTAATATTTCGGGGATGGGTTGCCTCCATCCTATTGCTCCTATAAACAAATGTATTACGCATTGTGTTAACCCTATGCAGCTTCCAATTGCAATTTACCTACTATATTCCAGTCCATGAAGGGCACCAGGCCCGAATGCTATCCAGTGTCCGACCAGTCTCGCTTCCCGGTATAATCCGGTACCCCCAATGTCCGTTGCACCAGTTTTTCCGCCGTCCTGTCCCTGCCGGTCACGGTCCACTTCTTGTTCCGGGCAGCCCTGCAGATCCAACCACACTCCACCGTGAATCCCTGCGAAAGCTTATCTGCCCCTATTTCTTGTAGGATCATGTTTTCAACGTAGTTTGTAGGGTCTTGACCCTCCTCCCCCTCCGGCAGGCCGACCACCCGTATGTTATTTCTCCTCGCTCTTCCCTCTGTTTCTTCCACCCGATTTTCGAGGTTAGCAACCTGCTGTTTGAGCACATGAACTTCCTTTGCATTACTTGTGCTGACATCAGTATTGGTCTTTACTGCACTCTCCAGCCCACTTGTTCTCTCTGCCAGTCCCCTGACATTTTGCCGTAACAGGGCAAGTTCAGTCCCAACCGCATCGATTTTGCCCTCCAGGGCTGTCCGTAAGTCCGCCATTGCTGCGCCCCACTTGGTGCTCAGCTCCGATATAGCCTCCAGGATTTGGTGTTTATCTCCTTTTGGGGCTTCTTCGGCAGTAGTCGTGGACGTGCTCCGCTCCGATGTTGTGGGGGTCCTCTGCGACATGATGCAACCTTGCAAAGGCCGATGGTACCTACAAGATGCATATACCCATTTGCTGCGTCCCAACCCTTACGAGGCCGCTTCACGGTCCACCAGTGTAATCCTTTGTTCAGGATCGGTCGCCATTTTGTTTCGGGCATACAGATCTCGGCGCCACTTATTGTGTCCGTATTTGCTCATCCACTCCTCGGTGCAGCTTCGGGATGTAATCCCTATGTGCTCGATACTTCCACCTTATTTTGTAAACGCTGTCCTTCTTGTACGTTTCGTGTATACATCGTCCTGGTCTAGTGGGAGCACCAAGGACGTGCCGCCCATCCCATGGCCCAGTGGCCCAACGCTGTGTACATCTTCTCGGGCTATTCGTGGGCTTCTCTCCGGTAGTTGGCCACTCACTGTTTCATCCGCGCTGCATGCCTGCAGTCCGTTCACTGCCCGCCTGGCACCCGATTTCATGTGCTGCCGGGGGTCCCTTTGTGTTGGCAAGCCGCCATCTTAGTATCCATTGCGCCGCTCTCGGATCAGGACTCAAAGTGGCCTAATTCAATCTGCTGCCTGAAGTATTCACCCAGATACAGTATCTTTTGTCGCTGGAATCAGCCGTCAACACATGCATTTTTGCTTCGAATCAATAAGTCGGATCACGGAGCTCCAAGGAATCCTAGTTCTTTTAATCTGTGTGTACACATCATATTCATACTTCACGGGATGGTAAAATAACATTATACATGTACTACTTACGAATTAGTCATTGTCAGAATGTTATCATTGTACTTCAGAGTTGAAAGATGTTTCCTAAAATCAGGTCCAATATTGAAATGTTGTAATAGCAGCCATTGCCTCTCGCTGTTGTAAAAAGTGTCCTGCAGTAATCATTGGAGTCTACATTCATACTTTGTAAGAGAAGACTTGACACCACAGAAGCTAGTGGGAAAGATGGAAGCCCCCATGAGTCTGCCAGTCTTCCCCAAGATGTAACTTGTAATTACTTAAAAGTCTTAAAAAAAAATCGTCATGTCAGTTCCCCTTTAAAGGTGAATTCTCATGAAAAGTCTAAAATAGGCTATTGTACCAACCTGGAAGTGTATATTTCATTTTGTGTACTGTCATAGGGTGACAGCAGATTCAAAGAAGTAAATGTGTGAATTTTGTGAATTTCGTGCATCCCGGGGTGAGTGGGCAGCTCAGGGGCAATGTTTTTGTCTCAGAAACAAGACAACGCAGAGCAACACAGTTTCGATTCCCGGTCCCGCGCTTAGAGGCTGGTCTACTGTATTGAGCGCGCTATAAAAAATGAATTATTTAATTAATTCACTCATAGTGTCTTGGGTATATACAACTATTCGGCTTCTGTGCCCCTTATCATGCTGGGGTACAAATACGTTTCCCATTTAACCTCGCAGGCAGGAAACATCACCCAACATCGCAGTATAAGCAGACCTAATGCTGTAGGCAGGGTGCATGAAAGGGCATCTCTAGCTCAGACAGTGGGCCTCATTACGACCCTGGCGGAACGGGTTAAACGGCGCCGTAAAAGGTGACGGCGCCGTTCAACCCGTTCCGCCACATTACGAGGTCCCCTCGCGGGACACGGTAAGCACGCCTGGGAAAACCAGGCGTGCTTTCCGGGTCCCGCGAGGGGAAGAGGGAGCAAACAACGGGCCATCTCGTAATGGCCCGTTGTTTGCTCCCTCTCCCATCCCCATTCCCTCTCCCATCCCCATTCTGCCCTATAGGGCAGAATGGGGATGAGGAGCACGGCATTACCGCCACCCGCGAATGGGCACTTACTGGCCCATTCAACTCGTAATGGGCCGGTAAGTGCCCATTCGCGGGTGACGGTGACGGATGCAAGTTTGGCGGTAGTCGTGCCTGTAATGCAGGCACGGCTACCGTTCGAACTCGTAATGAGGCCCAATCTCTTTAAGAGACGGTTGTGATACTCCCTCCATATTCCAGTCACATTCCTCCTCCTGCAGAATGCTATCCGCAGGACTCTGGAAAAATGCGCTGACTGGTTCTATGAAAATAGTGCATTGATACACCATCTCCCAGAAATGCATATATTTGAACAGTGGAGAACCAGGACAGTCCCAATGCTTCAATATATGTCTGTTCGATCTTGCCACATTAAATGGCGAACACCTGAACGCCACTCAGATATGACCAAAATCAAGCGAGTATGTTCTCTAAACAGCCCCAATTTGGCAGTCGGAAGGGATCTCCCGTGGCTCTCAGAAGGAGAGGTATTCTGCTCCCATCTACCATCTGAGCACCAAGGTGGCCCTCCCGAGTGGCAGCAGCCCATATCAGAGGGATCCGGTTGACATGATGCCAATAACAAACCACACACAGGCATGTGAAATACAGCAGAATATTTGCAAGAGGCTACACCTGGAAGAACCATTAGACACTAAGGGCCAAATTCATGGAATTTTTTGCATGGTTCAAAGTGACTTTGCACTGCTGAAAAGCTACTTTGCACTGTCGACACAAACCCTGATTCATGGAACTGTGCAAAGTGTATTTAAGTCACTTTGAACCCTGCACAAAATTCCAGAATCGGGCCCCTAGTCTCAGCACACAAAGTGAGACACTGTACTTTAAGACAGAGTTCACTAGAACATTCCTCCACTTGGTTCATTCCCTGCCCACCAGTGCCCAATGCTCGCTAGAGGCTATGTGCTGCATTCTTCAGGAACACTCCACTCTTGAAGGACCCTTTTTTCGGACGTGCAGCAGAGGGAAATACAAAACTGGATAAAAAAAACAGGACCCCCCATATCTAAAAGAGGGGGGGGGCTGGAGTTTAGGAAGTAAAACACCTAGTCAAAGCACATAGTTGTGGGACCCCTTGCAATAAACAGCTTTCTCTTCAGCGTCCTTCCCTCGTCTCCACATATTACTGGATTCTGGGCCTCATTAGGACCCAGGCGGTAAGGGGTTTACGGCGGCGTAAACAGCGCCAACCCTTACCGCCTGATTCCGAGGTCCCTTAGCGCCATGGAGGATTTAACACCTGCTTTTAGGGACCTTGTTGTTAATTACGCCACCGAAAAAAAATGGGAATGGGGAAGGGTAAATGGGGATTGGGGACTTACTGCCCCGCCAACCTCGGAATGGGGCGGAAAGTCCGCCAACCACCATGGCGTAAACATAGTTTACGCCATGGTGGTAAAGGTACGTCCCAGGCGGTAACTTACCGCCTGGGTCGTAATGAGGCCCTCTGTCAAAGTCAACTGTCAAAATACTGCATTGAAAGATATCCCTACATTTGTCAGTCAACACCCTCCCAGTTAGCCAGATACCACAGGGTGCAGCTCTGCCATCTACTGGGAAGCATGCACCACTGCAGTTACCTCATCCAACCATTGAAACGGTCCCTGGAAGAGATGTCACTGCTCAACAGGGGGATTTCACCTACATCCTAGTAAGGTATCATTTTTAACTACATACATGATGTCTTGGAAACCTGCCATAGGAAATTCCAAAAGACTATGGAGATCACCTTTTGGCCACACAATGGCCAATACTGGACTTGCTGTCCAAGGCCAAGGTGTTAATCTCTGGCCCAATCATGTTAATGGTTATGCAATACCAAAAGAAATGGGAAGTACAACAGCATAGCTCACATGTTGCAATGCACCAAGGTTCTGTAAGGGTCGAATAGGGCAGGAAGAGTTCCACTGCAATGCATTGTGTAGTGTGGTGTTTAAGTAGTTCGATCACAGGGCTGAGCATATGTATCAAGGATGGGTGCCTCAATAATCAGTGCTTTGTGGCTTTAGCATCATGGGAAGACACCATAAAAATGGCACTCTGTAAGCAAAGCAATGCAGTACTATGCCCTTTGCAGGAGATTTACACATGATTCAGTGTCAGTGTGGTGGCAGAGTTAGAATTACAATAGCATGTGAGAGAGGCACCACCGCAAGGCCACCAGCCTCTGAGAGTAACAACACAATGACTGATCAGCAAGACGTGAATACAGTCCACAGGCAAACAAATAGTCGAGCAAAGAGGTTCGATCTCAGCTGGAGAGTTACTGTAACCATGGATCAAGACTTAATTTATGAAACAGATTACAGTTGCCCGTCCTGTAAAAAAAACATAAAGAAAGAAAGCCGGCCTCTAATAGCAACATCTCCAGAGACATGATCTATCTGGAGTTGGTAAAGTGTAAAAGCTGTAGAGCTCCCCCCCAAACCTTGGACTGTGTCCTAATAGAACCTAGTCCTAGCCTTAGAGCTAGGAGACTCGGAATACAGAGTTACACTCCTGTTCTATATCCAAAACCCTTTCCAAAGCTGTTATATGCATGTTAGAGACAAATACATCAAGTTTGGTAAAGACATAGGCTTAGGCAATACTTGAATTTGTGGGATGACGTGAACCCCAAACTTTAAGGTTGGATGAAAACAAACAAACTCAGTGGTAACCAGAGTTAGACTAAACACTATAGTAGAGACGTGTACTTAAAACAACATCAATACATTTTCACCACATTTCAATATGACACTGCATCATTATGTCAAAAAAATATACATCCATTTTATGCAAATATAAAAATATATTTTGAAATGCATGAATGGTTAAGAATGTGCATGTTGCCAAATATTAGATTATAAATTATTTGTAACGCTCACCTGGTCTCTGTGGAGGAGTTGGGGCATGGTTGCAGTCCTCCCGCGGGTGAGGTCGCTCGGGTCAGACTTCGCCCTTTGCGCTTATGTGGTGACTGGTGGTAATAGGTGCTGCTGCTCAGGACTGCTCCTGCGTGGAGAATGGGGGGCGTGAGTATGCCAGCTTGTGCACCTGATTCCCTTCCAGACCCCTTCTCCCAAACCGTGGTACCCGTGGGATGCGCTGTCCCTGGAAAGCTCACCTGTTGATTAGTTTTGGCGAGCGCTCTGTCCTGCTGCTTCTGGCAGGGGCGCTTGTATGATCTGGACCGATTTCCTTCACTGGTCCCTTGCATGTTGTAGTCCAGTCCTGCATCGACTAAGCCACTATACTTCAGGTAAATGTTCCTGTTTGCCTTTGTCTTTCCTCATCTGTTTTTGTTGTATTGTAAAGTTTGTTGTCTTCTATTGCTGTCCATTCCACTTTTGATGTTTGCTCTTTTGCTTTCTTCTCTTGCAAGTGCTGTTGCCGGCCCGGCAGAAGCTGCAGAGCTAAAGGCAGCAGCCGGAGGGAATGAGGAATGAAGCTGCAGCGGTACAGTAGCTGGTAAATTGTTAACTAGGGGGTGCACAGGGTTCAAATGTGGTGCAGCCCTAGGACGGATGTTCTAACATTGTCTTTCTTCTGCTTCACAGGGTCTGAGTCTGTGGATGCGGAGTGCAGTGCTGCAGCGTCGGGACCAAGATCGCTGGATGTCAGGAGATGAGTCTGCATATGAAGTGATGAAGCACTGGTTTATTGGAGGTGAGTATGCAGGAGAATGCCTGGTTTCAAAGGTAAGTAAACTGGTCCAAGCGGCGGTGAGCGTCACGTTGCACGCGAATGAACAGTAATGCGAAGTACCAGCCTTAAGGATGGAGTAGCTTATATAGCTGAGCTTCTGAAGCCACGCCCACCAGGTTCAGCCTGCCTGCCACACCCTGCCACACCTGATGAGTCAGCACATGAAGACCAGGCCTAGGGAGCCACACCCGATGAGTCAGCACATGAGGATGTTCTCTGGAATAAAGGCTTTCAGCTCCTGGAAAGTTCTTGTAAAATAAAAGCACTCCTGCACTGAAATAAAGTAAAAGGACTCCTGCACTGAAATAAAGTGTTCATGCTCACCTCTCTATATGAGCCTGAAGGCACCAGGACTGAGTCCAGCCAGGGCCTCTGTGTTTATGGGTCCCAAAGGGACATAAGTGAGTCAAGTGACTAGATGGTGTGGTTTTTGTGTTCTGGGGCCTGTGGCCATGACAGCACTCCCCCCCAAGGCCACTCTCATGGGTGGTTTCCCCCCTGGCCCTGATTTAGTGGGGTATTGCGGTGGAACTGCCTGATTAATCGTGGACCGTGGACATGCTCACTGGGTTCCCAGGTCTGATCTTGGGGTCCATAACCTTTCCAATCTATAAGATAGTATACCTTGGACCAGACCATCTTAGAGTCTAGAATCCTTTTAACTTCGTATTCTGGTTCTCCTTCAACTATTTCGGGATCCGGTGGAGTATCAAGCTGCGTACCTGGTCTCAATGGTTTTAGGAGGGAGACATGAAACACCAGGTGGATCCGCATGTGGGCCGGTAATTTTAATTTCATGGTCGCAGGGTTCATCACAGCCTTGATAGTGTAGGCTCACAGATATCTGGGATGGAACGCCTGTGGTCCTTTCAGGGGGATGTTTTTGGATGCTAACCAAACCTTGTCTCCGACTTGGTAGTTGGGAGCTTCCCTTCGGTGTCGATCCGCAAATTGCTTCTGTTTCTCTTTGGATCTAGCAAGATGCTCTGCTGCTTCCTTAAAAACCTGGGTGATGGTTGTGTGTAAGGTCGTTACAGCGGGCATTTCTAATGATTCGAGAGGGTCGAAAACGGATGTCTGCGGATGTCGAACGTACACTATGTAGAATGGGCTTTGTCCTGTACTGGTGTGAATGGAGTTGTTATATGTGTATTCTGCTAACCAAAGTATGTCTTTCCCGTTATCCTTGGTTTGTTGTAGCATACACCTTATGTATTGCTCGAGGGTCTGGTTAGTCCGTTCAGTCTGGCCGTCGGTTTGGGGGTGATGGCTTGTAGATAACCAGAGGTCGATTTTGGCAATTTTACAACACCTTTTCCAGAATGCAGAGACAAACTGAGTTCCTTGGTCTGATATCAATATTGATGGGAACCTGTGTAGCTGGACGATCTGTTCCAAAAACATGGTAGCCAGAGTAGAAGCAGTTGGGAGACCTTTCAGGGGAATAAAATGGGCCATTTTGGAAAACAGATCTACGACGACTAAGATGGTATTGTATCCGTTACAGGAGGGAAGGTCTGTAATAAAATCCATTGATAGCGTATGCCAAGGTGCTGGGGGTACTTCTAAAGGACGTAGCAGACCTGCAGGACTTTGTTTTTGGGACTTGTGCTGTGCACAGGTACCACAGGTTGCGATGAACTGAACAATGTCCTTTCACCAAGTTAGCCCCAGTAATTTTTCTTTATTTTAGTGTGGGTTTTGGCTATTTCCGGATGCCCTTCTACTAATGAATCATGATAGTTTGTGATGATTTGATTCTGTAATTTCTTATCCGGGATGTACAATCGTCCTTGGTAGTATGCTAGGTTGTCCACGATCGTATACCAATCTCCCTTCCCTAGCCATTCCTTTTGCGCTGGTGGACTCATCAAGTGTTGCAGATCAGATTTTAAGTTGTCTAGAGTGGTGGTTGAGGCAATCATGTCTTGGATTTGTCCTTCATGGATGATGGCCACGGGGTCTAGTGTAGTGAATGCCTCTTCTCCCTCACTCATGCGAGACAGGGCGTCCGCTTTCCATCGCGTACTCCAGGTCTATAAGTGATGACGAAGTCGTATTCCGCAAATAATAGAGCCCAGCAGAGTTGATTGCGCTTTAGCGGTCTTCAGATATTGTAGATTGCGATGATCTGTGACGACGGTGACTGTATGTCTAGCTCCAAAAAGATAATGTCTCCAGGGCTTTGAGTGCTGCCTTAATTGCTAGCAGTTCTTTATCAGTGATTGCATAATTCAATTCAGGGGCTGAAAACTTGCGAGACCAGAATGCCACAGGATGCAACTGACCTGTTTCGGGGTCTGGTTGTGACAGGACTGCTCCCATTGCTATGTTGGAAGCATCAGTTTTGACCACGTATGGTAGTTCTGGTCGAGGATGCCGTAGAATTGGTGCTGTGGTAAATGTTTGTTTGAGCTCCTGGAAGGCTTTCTCTGCCTCTGTGGACGAATTAAATCGTTTATTTTTCCATAGGAAACAGGTGATTGAGTGGACGATCTGCGAGAACACGGGAATGAACCGGCGATAAAAGTTGGTGAACCCGAGTACACTGTGTATTCCCTTCATGGATGTCGGTGACCACCAGTTAAGGATAGCATCTACCTTGCGCGTGTCCATGCGTACGCCCCGTGGTGTGAGAATGAAGCTGAGGAATTTTACCTCTGTCACATGAAAGAAGCATTTCTCCAATTTGGCATATAGCCGGTGTTGCCACAGTTTCTCCAAAACTGCCCGGACATGGTTGACGTGGCCCTCCTTGGTGGTCCAATAGATAGGAATGTCATCAACATAGACAAGAGCGCAGACGTCCAATAGTTTGCGGAGCACGTCATTCATGAAAAATTGGAACCCTGCCAGGGCATTACATAGTCCAAAGGGCATAACCTGATATTCATAAAGGCCATATTTCGTGCGAAAGGCCGTCTTCCACTTGTCTCCTTTTTTGACTCTTACTAGATGGTAGGCCCCTCGTAAGTCTAGTTTTGTATATATCTGGCGTTTTCGACTTGATCCAAGAGCTCGGGGATAAGCAGTAACGGGTACCGGTTTTTTACCGTGATCTGGTTAAGTGCTCTGTAGTCAATGCAAGTTCTCAGGTCTCCCTCCTTTTTAGGCACAAAAAAGAGGGGCGAAGATGCAGGGGACTTAGACGGACGAATGAAGCCATTTGCCAGATACTGATCGAGGTAGGTTTTTAGATGCTGGTTTTCCTGTTCTGTTAGGGCATAAATCCGACTGCAGGGAACTTGAGCTCCATGTACCAGATCAATTTGGCAGTTATACGTTCTGTGCGGAGGTAGGGTGTTTGCTTGCTCTTTTTAAAAGACATCTTGGTAATCCAGGTATTCAGGTGGTAGTGAACTGGTGAGGCTCAGTATGGTTTCTTTCTTCAACGAACTTGGGTTGGTAAGACCTTTTAATGAGAATCCCAGGTGTTGGTACAGTCTTGGGGAAAGATCAGAACTCCTTTACGCCAGTCAATCCTGGGATTGTGGGTCTCCAGCCAGGGCATTCCCAATATCATCTGGAACTGAGGAGCGCTGATGAGATCGAAGGTGATGGCCTCTTGGTGACCGTCCTGACACTGAAGCGTGACCTTCTCGGTGTAATGCGTCACTGGGCCGGATGATAGCTGAGATCCATCAACTGCTGTGATGTTTTACGAAACCTGCTCTGTCGGAGAAGAAGGCCTATCTGGGTAGCCAGATCTTGGTCCATGTAATTTCCCACAGCCCCACTGTCAATGTATGCCTCCAAGGCATGTATTTTTGATGGTTGCTTGTGGTTTATCAGGAGCACAGGGATGACTAGATGTGAGGTCTGTATAGGTTCCTTTTCACCGCTCGACAAGTAGACCCCTACACTTGCTGGGCGTTGGAGTTTCCCGAGTCCTGTTCTTCTTCTTCACCCTTGTCAGTTGCTCCAACTGCTTTCCTGGGTGGTTTCACCGGGCATTCTCAGAGATAGTTACCTGCCTTACCACAGTACAAACAAAGCTGCTGCTGCCTCCTTTTCTCCCGTTCTGCCTT
The DNA here is from genome assembly GCF_040938575.1 of Ambystoma mexicanum. Taxonomy (NCBI): domain Eukaryota; kingdom Metazoa; phylum Chordata; class Amphibia; order Caudata; family Ambystomatidae; genus Ambystoma; species Ambystoma mexicanum. The sequence goes on from NC_090935.1 coordinate 649,699,302, forward strand.
GGTCAGTGGGCTACGCAAGCCTCCAATTTGCATTGATTCGGACTGATAGTGTGATTTGGTTTAATTCTCACGGGGTCACACGTAGACCGACCACCCCTAGGCCTTGGCTCGATCCAACTTCTGATCCTGCAATCTGTGATCGAGCTGCACTGTCAGGTCGATGTATTGAGCACATCTTTCCGGGGGATTTACTACTTGGGCTAATACATCCTAAAGTTCCCCTTGCAGGCCTTGGTAAAAGAACATAGTTCTTTTCTCCTCTGGCCAGTTAGTTTGTGCTATCAGACGACTGATATATGTTAGTAAGTCTTGATTACCCTGCCGTAATGATAACATTTAATTGTCCAGAGCTCGCCCCTTGAGTATGCCATGCAAATAGTTTTTCCATTTCACGCTGGAAACTTCCGAAGTCTTGAAGCAAAGAATCATCCTGGTTTACCAAGGGTATTGACCAGTCTGCTGCACTACCTCCCAAATATGAGAGTACAAATGCCACTCTCGCTTGATCATTGGGGAATGCCCCAGGTCTGCACAAGAATGTAGGCAACATTGATTCATAAAGATGGTGTACTTATTCGGATCACCTGGGAAGCATTCTGGTGGGGCATGGGGAACCCCCCCCTGGAAGAACCACCTGTACTGATGTGGGCTGTGGAAGCGTAGCCGGAGGGGCATAACCCAGCAGTGGGACCTGGCCTGCCTGTGCCTGTAGCATTGCCTTGCTAGTTCATCTGTCCGCTCCCATTTCACAATTAGATCCCACCTTAGGGCATTGGTTTCCTGTCTTGAGGCATGAACTTCAGCCCGTAACTCTCCCAGTAATCGGGCCAACTGGTCCGTTTCAGAAGTTTCCATAATGCCCAGGCAGAGATTCGAAGAGGCTTCGCGTTCTGTTACACTCACCTGGTCTCTGCAGAGGCGTTGGGGCACAGTTGCAGCCCTCCCACGGGTGAGGTCGCTCGGGTCTGACTTTGCACTTTGCGCTTATGTGGTGACTGGTGGTAATAGGTGCTGCTGCTCAGGACTGCTCCTGTGTGGAGAATAGGGGGCGTGAGTATGCCAGCTTGTGCGCATGAACCCCTTCCAGACCCCTTCTCCCAAACCGTGGTACCCGTGGGATGTGCTGTCCCTGGAAAGCTCACCTGTTGATTAGTTTTGGTGAGCACTCCGTCCTGCTGCTTCTGGCAGGGGCGCTTGTATGATCTGAACCGACTTCCTTCACTGGTCCCTTGCATGTGGTAGTCCAATCCTGCTGCGACTAAGCCACTATACTTCAGGTAAGTGTTCCTGTTAGCCTTTTTCTTTCCTCATCTGTTTTTGTTGTATTGTAGAGCTCGTTGTCTTGTATTGCTGTCTGTTCCACTTCTGATTTTTGCTCTTTTACTTTTTTCCCTTGTCGCTGATGTTGCCGGCCCGGCAGAAGCTAAGGAACTCGAGGCAGCAGCTGGAGGGAATGAGAAACGAAGCTGCAGCGGTACAGTAGCTGGTGAATTGTTAACTAGGAGTCGCGTGGGGTTCAAATGCGGCACGGCTCTAGGACGAATGTTCTAACCTTGTCTTTCTTCTTCTTCACATGGTCTGAGTTTGTGGATGCGGAGTGCGGTGCTGCTGCGTTGGGATCAAGATCACTGGATGTCAGGAGATGAGTCTGCAGATGAAACGATGAAGCACCTGTTTCCTGGAGGTGAGTATGCAGGAGAACGCCTGGTTTCAAAGGTAAGTAAACTGGTCCAAGCGGCGGTGAGCGTCATGTTGCACGCGAGTGCACAGTAACGCAAAGCACCAGCCTTAAGGATGGAGCAGCTTAGATAGCTGAGCTTTTGAAGCCACGCCCACCAGGTTCAGCCTGCCTGCCACACCCTGCCACACCCGAGGAGTCAGCAAATGAAGAGCAGGCCTAGGGAGCCACACCCGATGAGTCAGCACATGAGGATGTTCTCTGGAATAAAGGCTTTCAGCTCCTGGAAAGTTCTTGTAAAATAAAAGCACTCCTGCATGGAAATAAAGTAAAAGCACTCCTGCACTGAAGAAAAGTGTTCCTGCACACATCTCTATATGAGCCTTGCGCCAAAGGCACCATGACTGAGTCCAGCCAGGGACCCGGTGTTTATGGGTCCCAATGGGACATAAGTGAGTCAAGTGACCCATTGGCCCCATAACTAGATGGTGTGGTTTTTGTGTTCTGGGGCCTGTGGCCATGACATTATTGTATATCAAAAATGTAATCACATATATTTATGCTCTAATCATAACATTGTATAGATAACATGCAAAATAAAGTTTTACCTGAAACACACAATCTATCATAGGACAAACATAATAAGATAACTACTAAAATACAATTCTTTTGAAACATGACTGACTAGTTTCTGCGAGCAGATCATCAATTTTTACTATGCTTTCCTCAGGATTTTTCTGTTATAGACAGATGTTTCTCTGAATATTTCCAGTTTTTTGCCCATACAAATTGTCAAATCTATATAGAAACCAAAAACACTCTTAGTTTCAATTTCCAGTACGTACTTCCAATGATATACATTTTTAAAACATGCAGTAATCAATTAGACAGGTAATTAACAAACTTAGATGCAAATAGTAGTGTTTAAAGTATGTACACTCTACTTAATTGATTCAAGTTGTGATTTATATATAGTTATCATTTTTATTTTTATTAGTTTCAAATTTCTCAATGCACATCTAAACCCCATAAAATGGAATATGGTGGATATTTGTATCTCTGTTGTCTGCCTCTTCGTATTTTATCATTGTAATCATTAACTTTGGGGAGAGATCTGAAATAGTTTTTGAGTTCAGTGCCCAAGTTTCTTCATATTGCAAGCTGAAAGCTATTTCAGTGTCTGCTTTCAAATTATAACAAATAAGAGAGAGCCCCAATTTACAATTATTGACATCACATTACTTAAATTAGTTGCGTCCAAGCCATTCTACATCTCTCTTCTGGTACGTTGTTCCTGATTAACAGTCAAAGTCTTGGGAGGTCAGCATCAACGTGATTGCCTTGGAAGCAAGATGACACAGAGCAACATAGGTTCGATCCCCGGGTTCGTGCTTAGAAACCTCTGGGTACTAAGCGTGTTATAAATAACCAATCATATCATATCATATGTCATAGCCTCACCTACCATTGGCCAGATTCAAATTCCACACTTCTCGCTGAACAATCCATATACCCACAGCCAAACAAGGCAGTACTGAGTCACAGGAGAACCAGGAGTTCATTTGCAAGAGACAAGCAATAGGTTTACCCAAGGTAACCTTAAGTGCTGCAGCCAGACAACTAACTCTGCCATATCCTGAATGCCAAAGGGCATTTCTGCTGATCTCAAAAAACCTGGGATTCTCCAAAACAAAGAAAAACTTAGTACATATAATATCAACTATGCTCTGGGTGATATAAATTCAAAAGGAACTGCTCCAAATAACTTCTAAATATTCATTCAGATAAACAGAGGGAGCACATTCAACATCCACATAAAACAAACTCATTTATTAAATTCACCAATTCATCATAAAGGCAATAAAAAACCAAATGCCCGGGTTTGAGGAAAACATTCCTTTTTCTCCATCTGTAAAAAGAACATTAACCTTTCTAGAATCTTGGTACTACCACTTTAATTAATTCATACTTATCCCTACCAAGAAGAGAGTTCCATTAACTCAAACTTTCCTAAAATTTAAACTGTTAAAACCATTGGTACTTACACCTTCCTGTGCATACTCTGTGATGAACACACTTCTCGAACTTGATATTGATGCCGATTTTGATGTGGTCCTACTCGAGATTGCTTTTAGTGTAGCTTCATTAATTCCATGTTTAAACAATAATCAAGTAAACAATCCAGGATTCATATTCACTCTCTGTCACGGTCATAAATCACAATTGTTCTAGAAAAAGATCATGGTTCGTATGGAGAAAGATCATACCTTAATCAGAGAGTCATTTGATCAGACGCGTCCAAGTCTGACCATTTAAGGTCCATAGAGACTACTCTTGGATTTGGCTTAACTTTCTCTAGGACAAACCATTTAATGTCATTGTCAGTGTTTTCTTCTTGTAAAAATGATTCACTATAGAAGATGTTAAAGATGTTAAAGTGGATTTATGCATTCTGGACTGATGTTAATTAATTTTGCAATTCACTGCCACTGTGTTTTTCCAACATAACATTTATTCCATAGACAAGAAACAATGTACATCAAATGACTTATTTTGCAGTTTGTGCAATCCCGTAAAATTCCAAATTTTAACAGCATACTCAAATTCCATAACTTTCATGGTATATTGGCACACCAAATGTGTACAACAAGGTCTATGATCAACTATTGGTTCCATATTTTACTGATGTAAGATAGTTTTAATGCTTTATCTTTTCACCTTCCATGTAGCACAGGCTGCTTCAAATTGATGCCTTATTTGTGGAATAAAACTGGTTTCTTTACATTTGGAATTACTGTCTGCAAAATGGGCCTGTTTCCTAAAACTACATTGCATAATTTGACCCAAATGATGACAAAAAGTTAGAACACAAACATTCATGGCAGATTCTCTTTTTTTCATTTCCCCAAATAAGCTTCCCCTATCTATAAATCATGCTGATTTACATAAAAAAATGAGTTGCAAAACATTCGATGGAAAAAGTTTTGTTGCAAACTTTTTCGATGGAAAGACTGTATACCATCATATTGGCCATTTCTTGTCCCCCCCCCATTGAATACTTTGTGGGTTTGAATGTTGCCATGAAGGACAAGAAGAATGACGCATTGGTGAAGCTAGGTGATCTCTGTTTTCATACTTGAAGAAATTGGTCAGACTAAGGAGGACCTGGTTTCTGTTCTCAACAATGTCAAAAGATGGCTATAACAACAGGATTGGTGCTGTACAATAAATATATTTTGTGGTTATTCATCTATGCAGCACTTGTACACAGGCTTCCAGTTAAGGTGCGTACTAGGCCTTTTTACGCATGAAAATCTTGTAATTACGACAGCGTTATTATTTTCCTGTGTATATTCACACACAAGTTTAGAACAGAGGCAAGTGCAAAGGTCAGGTTACTTGACAGAAACCAGAAGGCTTCTTTTGATTTTTATCTACATGGATGTAATTGCATGCCATGGATAAACACCTCTGAAACAGAATATATTTCTCTGAAGCCTTTCAAAAAAAGAAATTGCACACTGTGATAAAAGGAATGGTTTATTTCCATTCAGCTTCTGTTGTGCTGCTGCTCATCGAGCAAACAGAAGCACTGTGCATATTTATTTTCCTAGCATTTAAGGATTGTAAAATTAATAAAATGGAAAACTAAGTTGCATTTGAGAATTAATATTTTGTAACAAATTATGCTTTTTTCCCAGTGAAAGCAAACCAGTATTGCATAATTGTATTTTTCCAGAGTTCCTGTGCTGTGTGCTTAATCATGCAGAGGCAGATTTTTACACTTATAATTTAATTTACACTCTAATTATAAAAACCGGGTGTAAAATTATGCACAGTCTAGTTTACATCCATTCAACCTTGCAGTCAATGGGGTACATTGCTATGAATGGTCAGTGGCAGCAGAGTCTTTGTTCAAGGGTGAGTGATTGTCATTACACCAATCACAGGTGTAGACTACAATTCAAACATCCAAAATCCTGAGTCTCGAGGAAGTGCAAGCGCTGTTCAAACAAACAAATGAAAATTACATTTGTAATTGAAATGGAAACTCAGCAAAACCTGTCCCTGTGATAATCCAGATAGGTATTTAACTCTATGTAGCGCTTCATACATGGTTTGTCCAACATATAGGCACTGGGTTAATTGTACCTCAGTCGATACTCAGTTAACTGACCTCTGTTGGATGTTAGCCAATAAGATAGCTCAGCCGTTTGAGCACTCATTGCTGCGATCGGTGTGTGATCTGTAGGTTGCAGGTTCAAATCCCAGCAAGGCCAACTCAGTCTTTCATCCTTTTCAATTTCGATAAAGGAGTACCGACTTCAGATTGATAATTGTGAACAATATGTTCTATGTACAGCTCTTTGCCAAAAGCACTATATAAATAACCATTTGCCATGAGATTAGATATAGAATTTAGCATGGAGTCCTTGCCTCTCTGCACTTTTGTACCATACCATTGCCTACAATTAGGTAGTAATAGCTCCAGGAAGTGAGGACTTTCATTAAACATCAAAAGACAATTCTGATATCGAACCTCAAAACACACGATACAAATCAGGCTTGCTTTACTGTGTAATTGCCCAGGTTTTTGTTTTTTCAACATTTAATTATATACAGGAGAGATCAAGTGGCCAGACCTCAGAGAAATAATGAAAGGTGCATTCTGTCACAATGCAGAAAGCTAACACTTATTAATGATTTCCATACAGTTTTTGCACGTCGGTTGGATGTCACATGCATGTTACTCTTTTACAAAGGAGAACATAATTTTTTCTCTCTTAAAATCACATTTACTCTCAAAGTTTAAAAATAGGAAGTTAAATACTCCCACCTCCAAAATCTTATCTGGAGCACTGCTTGTACATAAGAAATTGGGATTTTGGCTACTTAGTGAAAGTTCCTAATCGTCATTATAGAGAAGATTTCAGTAGTTTACGCTTGAATCCTCATACTGGGGAAGTTTTGTGCCGACGTTTAATGATTCCAGTTTCTGCTGCTTACTGTAATTATTGTAAGAACGTTACTAAATTTGAAACGATAAAGCATGTTTTGGTTTTTGTACTTCCCTTGTGGCACAACGCACCTTATGTTTTAGCCGGCTGCCAGAAGTGATACATTTTAAAGACTCAATCTTTCTGGAGTTATTGTTTAGGTGGACCCTGTACATCCTTCTGTATTGCAGTTGTTGGATTCATAAAATATATTGTTTTAAATTAATTGTTATGTTTTATTTGATTAAAAATTATAGAAATGAAATATGAATTTATATGACAACTTTGGATTTGAATAATTGCCTGTATTTGTGCTGTATTTTTATGTATCATTTGAGGTGATGTATTTTTATATGCTTTGTAAAGGTTGAAGTTTTCTTTCACCAATACAATAAAGAAGAAGAAAAAATTAGCACACTCATAATAAAAAAACAAAAACGAATTTATGCTTTGTTCTGCAATAGCGGTCGTCTGTTGTATTTTCAGCCGGCTTCCTACAACTTCATAACTTAAGCAGAAACAGTCTCCTTGTATATATTTCTTTTGATGGGTTGAGATCACTATAGATTAATCAATTTCAAAAATATGGGTATGATGTTAGATATTCGGTTTAGTTCTTTTAAGCCTTCAGATAAACAAGCTTGGATTTCTACTTGTTAGCAGTGATATTTGTGTAATGGGCTTGTTCATAGCTCTATCCGGTCATATTATAATCATACAATTTTTTGTTCTTCATTAGGGATGATAATGTAGATTTTTGGAGTAGTCGAGCAACTGTGGTGTTTTCAAAAACACGTATCCCCATTATTTGAGGTTTATTTTAAAGGCTACATTATTGAATTCAGTAATAAAAATAGACCAGTCTTTGTCACTTATACTGAGCGCAGAGCATCTAACAGTGGAATTTGCATTTACTTTTTAAAAATGAATTATGTGTCTTTAATCTGGACCTGAACTTGTGTCATTTCTAAAATTATTTTGAAATAATGGATACAAGGTAAACCTCATAAATCTACTTTATTTATTTTCAGCAAACCTATACTAGCTGCATGGCTGTGGTGTGTGTTTTTCTTTTTTTTTGTATTCTTGTCAATCATCTGCAGCACCTTCTGAAGGGGAGATTCAATTTTAACAAAGAGTGTTAAGGCTTCCATTCAAACCTTTGATATAATAGAATCAATTGAAAAATACAAATGTAAATAAAGTAAATGACTAGGATATTCCAAATACAATCAATCCTAAGAAAGATATGAAATGACATTTCATGAGGAAAAATGTGCAATTTAAAAACCTAATAGCAAAATCAAAGGAAATATGATTGCCTACTAAAATACTCTCCCGTAATTAATCTTGTATGAGATACTGTCAAAGCAGTGTTCAAAAGTCAGTTGCCTCAATCTAGTAAGGCCTTGGCATTCCACAATAATGTGTTTTAGTGTTTCTACGTTTGCTTCCTTTTCGCAGTGTCTGCACAAACGTGTGTAGTCTTGCGGCCACAATCCCGTTGGCCAGGAACAAATTAAAACGGATTCTTAGGAACTGTGGCCTGTGTTTACTGTCCGGAAATGTCTGCAAATATTTAGGTAAAGAGTTTACTGCTTTTTTAGGACCCGATGTATGTCTGAATAGGTTGTATTTTGAACACCCGCACCCCTCGTTGAGATCCAGTCATATTCACGTAACTTTTTCCTCAAAAAGAGCGGATGCTTAAACTTATCTGCAGGGGTATTTAGTTCAGATAATACCTATGAACATCCTTTTCCCACATGATCAATTCTTGATCAGTTTGCTGCATCAGGGCTAGTTTTATAGCTTCCAAAATGTTTGTCCAAGGCGGATCTAAGACGTTCCTGTATAAGGACGTTATTTTCCACTTATTATACGTGTATTTTAGGGTTATTAGACAGAGTTCATATCCAATTTTTGATACATTTTTTATAAAGAATTTTAATAGGATGTTAGTTTGGGATTTCGACATGTTGTTTTATGTGAGCCATATGTACATTTGGCACTCATCCGAAGAAATAATGTACAACACAGTGATGAACCTGATATACATACCTGCACATAAATAATCTGTAACAGGCATTTAAAGTCCTAACACAGTTGAAGGCTGCTAATCCCGTGAAGCAGGCTGTACACCAACAATGCTGCTGTGAATTAGCAGGAAGAGCACATCATAGTTCCCCAGTCACTGATGATGGGGCAATAGTGCATCTCTTAGTATTCAATATTTCTCTGTCATTGCAACTCCGTTTACTGCATGCAACAACTGCACCCATCTTAATGTGGTTCCATTTGAATCATAGCCGCAATACCAATGCTTCTTTATTCTTTCTACTGTCTTTATTGAACTGTGGACATTGGCAGGTGCACTAGCTGTACGAGTGGGAAGGAAAGACAGGTAGCGCTGCGAGGTACGCTGGGGGAGGATGGGACCAGATAAGAAAGGGACCTTGAAGGACGGACAGACCCAGATCAGAACAGAGGCACAGGGGTGCTCCTGAACCCCACCTGGGGAGAATACGTAAGCCCAGCGCCTTAATGCAGGACGCAGATGCCAACTAACCAATTGCACTAACAATTCCCCCCTCTGCATACACCTCTCAAACTCCAAACGAAATACAACCACAAACCTACAGCACAACAAACCGCACAAACTTCACTACATGCCCAGCCAACAGACCCACCGGGCTGAGGCCGCCAACAGCACATCAATGCTCTCTTGCACTTTTCCAGCTTCTTCCCACTAATCCCCCCCTCCTCTTTCAGAGCTGCCAGATCGCCAGCGGACCACTCCAGTGGTGATAGTGCGCGGTACAAATGTCCTTTTACATTAACATTAACATAATCTCGTAAGTAAATGGTAGCGTCTCTTCAACAATCTTTGCTTTATGATTTCAACTTGAATATAAAAATAAGAACACAAATACAATTTTCCTAGCTCTTAAGTGGTTAAATGGTACATTTTGTCGCAGACTCTGCGTGTAAAGTAGTGTTACTATCTATAGGCTTCTTTCTATACAGAGTCACTGCTAGCTATCCACAATGGTAATTCATCTTTAAGCATAGTGGATGTACATTTCAAATTAGTATTTAGCCCATTAATCCATATCAAGAACTTATACAGCACAGCTTTGGAATTTCTAAAAATGATTGCAATGTCATCAATGTATCTACGGTTTAACAGTATAGATGGCAAGAACATGTGAATCATGTCATATATGCAACGACTCAAGCCTAGCCATCAACAGGTTTACTAAACTATGGACAAACACTGCGCCCATCGATGTCCATGCCTCTTGTTTACAAAAGTGGATCCCTGCAGTAGAATACAATGGAAATAGAATACAATGAGCAGCAATCCATAACTAGTCAATTACTCACATCATAATTATTATGAGGTGAGCAATTTACTAGTTATGTATTGTTGCTATCAGAACATTAATCTCTCTTGATAGCACTAATACTTTAGATTTTTTCTTATACTGTTTTTAAAATAGTTTAATTGCTTTTTATGAATTTTGAATAAAATGAATATGCTATTGAAATATTAAATGAGTTTTGGAAGTGCTTTTGTGTATAAATCTACCTCTTTGCTCTGTATATTTCCACAATAAAAAGACACCTTTGAGATTGTTATCATTTCACCCAAATGTCAAATGAAATTGGTTATCAAGCAATTCCAAACCTGGGCTTTTTAATATTTGGAGAGAAGTGTTTCAAATCACCCCATGTCATCTCAAGACATGGAGAGACTATCTCCAGGTAGCAAATCGGTGCCCAGAAACCCTTGACCAACCGAGCCATGATGGGACATGCCACTCCAAAGATATATAACAATACATGAACAGAATATTTGCATTATGTGTTTTTTCTTGTTTTTAATAATTTAATTGTGTTTAGATGTCAAAGCAAAAGCACCAAAATACATTTGAAATCATAGCCACTAGAAATAGCCGTTGCCAAGGGTGAGAGTCAAACAGGGTTCGGTTGGCCTCTTGCCACCCAGGGCAAATGCTCACACCTCTTCCCCACAAGCATTTTGAGCCCTGTAGTGGTGTAAAGAGGTTCAACCCATCCCCATGTGTCACAATTCACTCTGCTACAAAGTGACAATTGCACTGCACTGTACCACTGCTGTTCTGACTGTGTCTGTTTCGGTTTCCATTTACCTTTAATGCTCTATTTTATGTGCATGAAAATAAAGTGCCACAGCTTCTACATGAATGCTGAAGAGTAGTATATCATTTATCAATCTTTAATAGCTGTAATATTGGTGGCTCCGCTCCCCATCTCTAACATGTACCCCCACAATAGCCATGGCCACAGATTCTACTGTATGCAGCTGAGAACTGCTGCCAAACTTCCATAAGAGAGTTGCCATGGATCAAATAGGTTCGTCTGAATGTGCTGCCTCACTGAGAGCAGTCAGAGGCAGAGACAAGAGAGAATTTGAATGTGCACCAGCGGAGGCGTTGCTAGGGGGGGCTGAGAGGGCTATAGCCCCAGGTCTTTTGGCTGTAGCCCCAGATAGAAGCTCAGGGACTACAACCAAAAGGCTATAGCTAGCCCTGACTCCCGCCAGTCCTGACATTAGCTTAGCCCCTGATCTTTTTCAGACCTAGCAACACCCCTGCAGTCATTTGACAGAGATTTGCCATATATTAGTAATCTGCTCTATTATTCACATTATATGAGAGGTATTGATGCCACATAATACCAGCTATTGTCACAGAAAAGACCATGGCCCTCATTACAACTCAGGCGTTAAGGGTTAACGCCACCGTTAACCCTTAACGCCTGATTCCCACCTTAACACCTGCTTTTTGCAGGCGTTAAGTTCCATGGTGCTAAGGCACCTTGGTGCTAATTACGGCACCGTAATTTACGGTGCCGTAATTAGCGCCTTCCCCACTCCCATTATGCCCTATGGGGCAAAAATGGGAATGGGGAAGGGAAAATGGGAAATGGGGATTTACCGCCCCACTCACCTTGTAATGGGGCGGTAAATCCGCCATCCACCATGGTGTAAACGTAGTTTACACCATGGTGGTAAAGTTGGTGCACTTAGCACCTCAGTTGTAATGAGGGCCCATGGCCCTCATTCCGAGGTTGGTGGTAGTCATGGCACTATTTGCGCCATGACTGCCACCAATAACAGGTCCGGCACCGTATAGTTCAATGGGGATTTACCGGTGTAGTCCGACCTTTGCGGGACTGGTAAGTCCCCATTGAAAATGCCATTCCCCATTCCCATTTGAGCTAGGGCTCTATGGGAATGGGGATGGCGCAAATGACGGGCTCGCGAATGGCAAGCCACTGCATTGCACTGAACATTCCCATAAAGAGCAGGTGTGTTTGTTGGGGGATTTGGGCTGCACATGGGAGGGGGCGTGGTGATGGGGTTTGTGGGTAGCGGGGGCAGGCCAGCAGGGAATATAGTTCCACTACTTTTTTGGTACACCCTGACCACTGATTCCAACTTGTTTAGTTGGAGAATACGACTCAGGTACCAGGTACCACAGGAGGGGTTCCAGGCCCCATTTGATTGCTTTTTCTGGGAGGTCCCTGACCATGAGAAGAAAACCACTCATGACAGTGTGGTATACCCTCAATCTACAGAGGAGCCGACAGGTGGTATACCATCAATCTACAGAAGAGCCGACATGTGGGCTACCATCAATCCATAGAGGAGATATAGACCTGCCTTACTAGGGACCGTGTTCCGTCACACGCAGGACAAAGAGATTACTTTCCTGATGTACTTGCATCCTCATCCTATCAGCTCATCCTCATGATTTGTTCATTTCGCATCCTACATGCCATTATTTTCCCAATATTGTAGGTCCTGTGCGATACATTTTAATGGCCCTTAGCTTTTCCCTCCGTCGGGGTTGGTATATATTTTCCCAGCATGCACCATTTAAATTGGTGCGCTTGGGACTGAAGAGCAATGTTGCTTCCACCATGCTATTACTCACAGTACTTTATTCTGTCTCCTTTTCTTGCATAACCTCCCACACTCTAGCGGACTGAAGCCACCAGGCTTTCTATACACACCAGCAAATTGCATTTACAGATGCACAGTCCCCTCGCTGTCCATCGAATAATGACGAGCATGAATGATCGTATGCGTAACGCAGTAGTAGCCACATCTTCATCCATAGGAAAGCCCATGATGATGCCTGACCAATGTCACTGAACGATGTTAATAACTAACTCCATGATAGGATCCTGGTAAAAAGATGCAGTGATGTGTGAAGTACTGTATAGCGGCTGATCACATTGTGATCAACTCAAAACTGAAGTGAGGGGGAGCGGCTGGGAGAGGTGCTCCTCTACTTTTTCTTTCGCTGCTACCATTCCTATGCTTTTATTTTAAAAAGAAACCGCTCCAGAATGGTTCTTTTTAAAATAAAAGTATAGGGTTAGATTAGGAGGACGACTGGATGAGAAGTCAATCCGCAGCACTGCACTCTCTGACTGAGGTAAAGGCTGCAGCAGACTGGATCGCACAGCCTTGGGCAACTCATGCGCATTGAGCAGTGACGTTCTGCCATTTCTGCACGTGCCCTCGCTATTCGCAAGCGTGGGCCAAGTGGCAGAGGGCAAGCCCCTAAACACCCTTGTTGGCAGTATCACTCTGGATGGTACAACGTCCTTTCATCGCGGGACGTTTTTTCCCTGGGTTTTTCACAGCAAATTTTGTATAGAAAAAAAACCCATCACATTTTTTTGGGGGGTTTAAAAAATTATATATATGGGATGTGGGTTTTTGGTAATAGATATAAACTGAAAGGGAATGGGGGGTAGGCAGGGGACCCCCCCAAAAAAAATAAAATAAATAAATAAAAATCGGGTTTTTTCGATAAAATATTCACGGTAAAAAACCCCGAGAAAAAACATCCCGCGATGAAATGCCATGGAACCCCCTGGATGCAGCCGCGGAGTCCCCAGCCTACACCTTTCTACGTCGAGTATCTGTAGCACTACAGGTATGTAAATCAATGTTGTAGGAGGCCAGTGTACTGTTCAGTGAAGACCACTGAACTGTCCCTCTGCCCTGACTCGACCGTAGTTTTTACTGCGGGCGGGGGGACGGGACCGGGCCGTCATCTTATCAGCCTGCCTTTCATTGCTCTGCAGAGGCAGAGCCATAATCTTCCCATTGGGTGCCAAATAATAACGAGGGCATGTCTTCTGCACTAAAATACTTTTAGTAATTTAGTGCGGAGACAGGCCCTCACCTCGTTATTGGCATCAACTACATTACTAAATAGCTCTTCTGCAGCTGCTGTGTTCCTGCGTGCAGACCCCAAATGCCCTGAGCCCTCCATCATTGTGCATGTACCAGGTGCCTTGGCTACCATGTACTCCGGCACTTTGGTATATGTAGCCAGTGGTGCTGCTGCCATGGGCCGTGGCAGCAGGACACAGACAATAAACCATGCCTGTGACTACACAGTTAACCAAGGCCCCGCAAAACTAATGTAAAGTGTTTCATTTTTTGCAACTGCATTTGCATGCATACATTTTTAGGCAATTTTTATTGTGATGTGGTGTTAGTACTTGCCTGTCAGGGGAACTATTGGAAGGGTAGCGGGACAGGAGACACATTCTCATAGCAGCTCTTCAGTGTGTGGTTTCAGACTGGAAAGAGAGAGTCAACTGCTTGTAACATTGAAGCTGCACCTGAAGAGTCTCATTAGAATGTGTGATGCCCTCACCCATGTAACTTTGCCCATCCCCCACAGTCTCTGAAGTTAGCCACTCGCCTAAAATTTCAACGGATATATGTACCCCGAAATATTTGTCGAGTTGCACCCCTGTAGCACTCACACACGACCCATTTTAAAAGGACAGTAGACTACAAATCTGAGTACTTGCCCTAAATAATGAAAGAACACATCATTGAAAATGGTTGTGTGTCGTAATGTGCTGATGTGAGTCTCACCAATGTGCAAGCGGAATACACCACTGCATGGTCCTGATTGCAACCGGGCAGCCCATTGCTTAAGAGCTAGCCCCAACTGGAAGCTATTGTGCACCCTCTTTTATCTAGAACTTCTTGTCATTTATTGGGGACGTGCACAGTTGAAAGTCATTTGCGTGTAAAGTTTAGATATGGGATTGCAGCTGCTGCTTATTTAATGTATTTATCTGTTTTGTTGTAATGCTCTACATGCATTGTGTTTCTCCAGAGTGGATTGCTTTGAGGAGGGAGAGTGTGTGCAGTTGATTCTTAGGGAGGGATTGGAATGGAGGGGGGATGCCATCATGGATGGATAACAGTGCATTAAAGATCCCTGGGCAGGGGTGGGGAGGATAACACTGGAGCAGTCAGTGAAGCGCGTAACCTAGCATTGTGCAGACAGCAGCACAAAATGTCCTGTAATATGCAAAAAAATGATGTTTCTACGCATAACTTATTCTGTATACTAGTCCATTGTCATTTACTTCCATGCATCTTTACTTTGGGTACCACTGTTTGGAAATATATGGAAGTGTCTGCCCTCTGGCAGGCACTGCAGGGCAACCCCACTCACCATCTTCCATTTACACTCAGGCTCAGCTGCTTAACATTGCAATGACAATAGCACCCACCTACTACACTACTAGTGCAGCTTTGCCTTGGTGTGGATAAGATGGTCAGCCGGGGAGGTGCCACTTTGGCCCCTTCATGTGTCTGGAACCACCATTCTCTGAATTGCAGAGCCCAGCCTTTGCCTCTCGCAGCCATGTCAATGCACCACAAACAAGAAGACCTATTTTGCATCCTCTCCGGGTCCACCGGTAGACGGGCCAAAATATGAACATACTGCTGGAAAACTGACAATGGTCTGTGCAGAGCTGCAAACAGTAAACCACCCTCTGCGGGATCCCAAAGGTTTCCACATTTGCTTCGGGCCCAGCCTCGCCCTGATAAAAGCATCCCCGGACCAGCTCTCTTTCTTCACGCTTGCGAATGTGTGAAGAAGTGCAAATTCAGGTGCAGCAGGGCAGCAGAGCGACTCTCCCTGGAAAAAAAAAATAATGTAGTAATTCAGAAATGCAGTGAGGCAGGCATGGAGCCTGCATATGGTTGGTTGCAATGCAATCATAATAAATCGGCCGAGGGAGGGTAGTGATGCGACTGCTGAGAATGCTATGTAATCAAAGGCTAGTCTCCCAATATGACCAGCACACACATTTATCCGTATAAAGTTAACAAAATGAGTACTTTGAATGCAGTAATATTAATGTCATCCATTACTGCAGGATCTAGAAACACCCTAGGTTTGAACGGTCTATAAAAATGCTGCATTATTTGCGTTACCTAAACATACTTCTTTTCAATTTGATGAGCTTTGGAAGCAGTGATGTGTGGGTATTTCATCAGCTTTGTACCCAACCCCACAAAAGCAAAAAAACAAAGTTCAATGGAGGGAAATGTTTGTGGTAGCACCGTGGAGTTCCTAAATAAAAAACATAGAGCTGTGACAGGGACAGGGTTGGGGTCTTTCCACATTTTCAAGTCAAAGGGTCCTCAAGCTTCCGGTGGGCCCCCAGCAACAACCCCATGTTGCCAGTCATCAGTTTTGTAACACTGCAATTTATTAATTTCTCTATTTTTGTTCTGCGGCTTAAAATGTGTGCTTTGCAGTGCTCACATTACAAGCTGCGTTTTCTCTTCCCACGGGATATACAGAAGTGCTATCATATAGCTACATATCCACTTGGAAAATGGTGTGCTGTATGTGTGCAATTGTGGTAGTAAGTAACTTTGTATGGCTGACTATTAGTTTGCAACTTGAAATGTTCACCCCTGTATTACTATCCCAGACCCCCAACTAGCTCTTAACACATTTTTAAGCAGGGGATTTTCATGGTAAGACCCAGCAAATTATAAGAGTATCTGTGTAAAGTAATGTCTAGAAAATGGCGTGAGTACCAAGCATATGAAGAATACCTTACCTGGGATCCTACTTGTGTGTTCATGTTCCTCATAGCGCCCTGGTTTCTTAAATGCTTGACTTCCTAGTTTCTTGGAATGGGTGTGCCCTTATCAGTATTCCACTTCCTTTCAACCTCAACCTTCATTCATTCCTGGACACATCCTTCTCTCAGTACCCTACCTGATTGAAGTGTTGTATACGTTCTTTAAAGTGTGAATGCCTGTTCTCCATTCCCTAGGGAAACATCTGTCCAAAAGAGAACCAGTTGACTAAAATCCTGCCCAGCTAACCCAGAGGCATCCATGAAGTATCTTTTCCAGACTGCTCAAGGTAAGAGAACAAGCAAGGTTGCATATCTTCCATATGTTATTATTGTTAAAGCACTTGAAGAAAGACACCATTTAGTCTGTTTACATACCTACTAGTTCATCCCACATGGCGCCTGCATGTGTAGAAAGCAGCTGCATATTGTCCATGGTGTAGCTGTTGTGGTGGTATATCTGCTTGCATCTCAGGTCATATGTACCCATTAACCTGCCATGTTTACGTGGGTTGTGGCCTGTAGACTGAGATTCTACACACATTTTTTAAGGCAACATTTGACACAGATCTGCAGAAAAAGCAGGACTTTTTCATTAGTAGGGCCATAGATGGCAGCAGCGGCAGTCCCCAATCTGAGCTAGAGTCTTTGAAGTCTCGCACTCTTGTAACCAGTCTACAGAAATCACTGCTAAGGTAAAGAGAGAACTAAATCTGGGGAATCTGAAGTAAACATGAATCTCTGCCATGCAAATTGGTCTGCATATCTCACCCTTACCAAAGAATAGGTTTCTGAATATCTAAATCTAACATTTATCCCCAAGGGGTAGGCTGTCTCTTTCCTAAATAGTTCAACTCAGACCTACATTGC